>NC_086446.1:415176262-415530762 GCF_028390025.1 Pseudophryne corroboree | reverse complement strand
GACGGGCGTGATGCAGCCACCACATGTGTGCAATTTGCAGATGTAGGCAAAAGCTGCAGGCCACTGATGCGGCCAAGTCTGAATAAGGCCCTTAGTGTTATGAACAATTTGTGTATGTGAACATACATTGACCAGCACAGCTGACTATAGGATTACTACGGCTGTTTAATACAGACTATAAGTGAGGCAAATGCTTAGCTGAAGAAAGGTGATAGATTACACTGTATTCAGCTATGCAAACACCAGTCCGGTATGCCTTCATTAACTATGCCTCACTGAACAAAATCTGAATAATTATCATTGCAACTCTTAGAACTGGGATTCACTTGAGTCTGTCTGAACCACCTGGCTTGTCTATATACAGGGGAGGGATCCTGGAGTGCACACTAGCAATGAGAGGTACGACCCTGAGGAGACCTTTCAATACTGCATACAAAGACAAGGCTGTGGGTGCACAATCCAAACACTACATTCAAGTTAATCATTTTGTATCCATGATTACTCTTACAATCAGGGCAGCCATCAGGGGGGGACTGCGGGGACTGGAGTCCCGGGCCCTTTTAGAGAGGTGGCCCACCCCTGGCTCCTTCTGCCAATACCTGGAGAGCTGCACAGGCTGCACAACAACATAGGGCTGATGCGCATGGGGAACTTAAAACAAGCCTTTTCTGGGGTGGAGCAGTGTGGCAGAATATTTTATATTCTATTTTTTGGGTGGGGGGCCCCTGTCTATTTTGTCAGTCCCGGGCCCCACAGTTTCTAATGGCAGTCCTTCTTACAATCCCTATTCTGCTCCCATTAAGACAGGTTTTGTCAAAGCTAAAGTTTGGTTGGACAGCTTTCTTAAATCGGTTATAATATTATCCTAACAATATCTACCTTACAATGTAGTGCTACAAAATAACCAATAGTTGCTTTGCTGGGATGTACTGTAGTGGGATCAGTACAAGATCCCACCGGACGGAATCCTGGCGGTCGAAATACCGACACCGGGATCCCGACTTGCACAATCCCGACAGGGGGGCGAGTGCAACGCAGCCCCTTGCGGGCTCGCTACGCTCGGCACACTAATTTATTCTCCCTCTATGGGTGTCCTGGACCACCCACAGAGGAAGAATATGTTGGGATTGTTCCGGTCAAGATCCCGGTGTCAGTATTCCGAGTGCCAAGATCCCGTCTGACCGCATCCCACTGTAGTTATGTGACCGATGTTCTGCTAGTCATGTGACCGGCAGTCAGAATACCTCCACCTCCATCCCACCCCCTCAGCATACAGGTGGTCGGCATGCTGACCAACAGGAACTATTCCCACTCGTGGGTGTCCACGACACCCATAGAGTGGAAATAGAACCTGTTACGAGTGCAGCTCACCATTGAGCCCACAGCGTGGAGAGCGCAGCGAATCTGCAAGGGGCCTGTTGCGCTCGCCCCCGCCCCCCACCGCCATTCTGCAGCTGGGATCCCAGTATCGGGATACTGACCGCCGGCAACCCATACCACATCCACTTAGCCCATAAATAATTTTACAAATATAGCAATTATAGTACTTAAAGGCCATTAATATTAATACTGTATAATAATAATAATAATAATAATAATATGACAAAGTAGTCACAATGCTTCAATAAGAAAATATAACAATCAAAATCTATGCTAAAATGATTGTAAATAGATTGAATCCACTACTGGGGAACTTGCCAAATCAGATCAAGCAGGATTTATAAGAGACAGACAAGGGCCGGATAATGGCCCTCATTCCGAGTTGATCGCACCAAGCAACTTTTTGCTGCTGGTGCGATCAACTAATCCCCGCCCATGGGGGAGTGTATTTTAGCATTGCAGGGCTGCAAATGCTTGTGCAGCCCTGCTATGCTAAAAAAGTTTCACACAAAACAAGACTAGCCCTAGACCTACTTACCCTGTGCGACAGATCCAGCAATGCAGGTCCCAGCTTTGACGTCAGACATCCGCCCTCCATTCACCTGGACACGCCTGTGTTTTTCTTACCACTCCCCAAAAACATCTGGAAACGGTGAGTATCCGCCCAGGAATGCCTCCCGTCTGTCCATCTTCTTGCAATCGCCGCTGTGATCACATATGTAGCTGGTGGCAGCATTGCACAGCAACAATCGTCGCCAGGTAATGACGTGCGTGTGCAATGTGTCCGCCGCACATGGGCATTTCTGACCCGTTCGAATCGCTGCGTGCGAACGGGTCAGAATGACCCCCTATATACGTAGAGCAATTAATGTAATCAAACAAATAGCTCAAAAGGAAATTCCACTAGTGGTTATATCACTAGATTGAGAAAAAGCTTTTGATTGCTTGCATCTGGTATATATGAAAAGGGTACTTGAAAAATATGGAGCTTTCTCAATGCCATATTGGCACTCTATACTGTACCAGAAGCCCATGTATATTGTAATGTGTTTGTTTCATCTAAACTTCCCATTACGAACGGAACCAGTGGAAATTATTAGACAAGCTTGGGATGTAAGAAGCCTGATACTGAACTCTATACAACAGAAGATCTTACTCTATGCTGATGTTGTCCTTCTTTTCCTCACAGAACCCAAAGAATCACTTTCCGAATTAGACACATTAGATAAATAATCAGAAGTGTCTTATTATAAGCTGAATAGTAATAAAATGGCCCTTCCAATAAACATTGGGAAATTATATTTCATGGTAAGAATACTGCTGAAATGTGGGACATTTTTACAACTGCACTCAATAAGTACACTAATTTATATATTCCCAAAGTCAACAAAAACAGAAGTAGGAAATTCAAACCGATGTGGCTTAATAAGAAGGTCAAGGAACAAATGGATTAAAAGAGGCATGCTTTCAAAGCATTTAAGTCTGACGGAATGGGGGAATCATTCCAGTTCTACAAGGAATGTAACGAAAAATGCAAAAAAGCAATCGGAGCAGCTAAAATAGAAAACAAAAAAACAAATCGCAAAGGAGAGTAAAAAAAAAACCCAAAAAGTTCTTTAAGTATATAAACGGTAAAAGGTTGAAAAGGGAGAATATTGGGCCCTTAAAGGGCAAGTTGGATGTCTTGATTAATGATGATAGGGAAAAAGCGGATTTATTTAATAAATTCTTTTCATCAGTATTCACGAAAGAGGACAGGTTGACAAGAGTAGAGCATAACATAAAAAATAATAACGACCCATTGCTTGGTACTTGGTTAAACGAGGGAGTAGTCTGTGAGAGACTAAGTAAAATTAAGATAAATAAATCTCTTGGGCCGGATGGACTCCACCCCAGTGTTCTTATGGAACTCAATGTAGAGATATTGAAACCTCTATATTTGATATTCAGCGAGTCAATTAGATCAGGAATGATACCAAAGGACTGACGTATAACAGAGGTAGTCCCAATATTTAAAAAGGGTATTAAAATGCTCTCCGGGAACTATAGACCGGTAAGATTGACATCTACAGTGGGCAAAATACTAGAAGCTATATTAAGGGATAGCATACTACAGTACTTGGATACCTCTAAGGTTATTACTAGGAATCAGCATGGATTTGTGAAGGACAGGTCATGCCAAACTAACTTAATAAGCTTCTACGAGAAAGTGAGCGATAATATTGATCAGGGTCAAGCAATGGATGTGATCTTTTTAGACGTTGCTAAGGCCTTTGACAAAGTTCCACACAGGAGAATAATTCTCAAACTAAGAGAGCTTGGGGTAGGAAACACTATTTGTACTTGGGTGAGTAATTGGCTGTTTAATAGTGAACAGCGAATGGGGATTAATGGGATGTACTCTGAATGGGCTTCAGTTGACAGTGGCATACCGCAGGGCTCAGAACTGGGGCCATTGCTGTTTAACATATTCATTAATGATCTAGGAGAGGGACTGGAAAGCACAGTGTCAATTTTCGCAGATGATACTAAACTATGTAGAATAGTTAATTCAGACAAGGATGATGAGTCTCTACAGAATGACTTATCTAGACTTGAGAACTGGGCGGATAAATGGAGAATGAGGTTCAATATAGACAAATGTAAAGTTATGCACTTTGGGACTAAGAACAATCAGGCAGCCTATAAACTAAATGGGGAAAATGTAGGGATAATGGTAGTTGAAAAAGATTTGGGAGTGCTCATCTATATTAAACTTAGCAGCAGTACGCAATGTCAAAATGCAGCAGCAAAGGCTAATAAGGTGTTATCATGCATAAAACGGGGTATGGAGACAAGGGATGAGAGTGTAATCCTGCCTCTGTATAAATCATTGCTGCGGCCACACCTGGAATATTGTGTACAGTTTTGGGCACCATACTATAATAAAGATATATTGGAACTCAAAAGGGTTCAGAGGCGAGCCACTAAACTGGTTAAGGGGTTAGAGGCACTGGATTATGAGGAAAGACTTAAAAGGCTTGATATGTTCACACTGGAAAAGAGGTGACTGAGATGGGACATTATTAATATTTATAAATACATTAAGGGACAATACAAGGTTTACCAAAAAAACACTACGTAGGACACGAGAACACCCCCTGAGGTTAGAAGAGAAAAAATTCCATACTCAACGGAGAAAAGGGTTCTTCACAGTAAGAGCAGTAAGGATTTGGAATTCTCTGCCAGAGAAGGTAGTAATGGTGGACTCAATCAATAAGTTTCAAAATTGATTAGATAAATTCCTAGCGGAAAAAAATATCCAGGAGTACAGCATTTAATTAATATATAAAAAATATATATAATAAAAAAAAATAAAAAAATTTAAAATAGGTTGAACTCGATGGACATTTGTCTTTTTTCAACCTCAACAACTATGTAACTATGTAACATTATACCTGCGGAACTAATGCATCTTAAAACAGAAATTAAATTTAAATGGAAGACACATTAAAATATTTGAGGATTCAATTGTTCCCTAGGGAAAAAAATCTTGGAGATTATAATTATGGTCCACTACCTAAATCCAATATTTAACAGATATGTACGGGGAAATAAAATGCCTAAATTGGCAAAAAAATATTTAATCCTGCCCAAAACTCAATGGGGGGTGGGGGGCTGGGGCTAGATTTCCCCAATCTTTGGCAGCCTTGTAAATCAAATTAGCGACTGGGTTGTAGCAGGTAAATCTAAAACAAGTATTGAGATAGAGAAGAAATTGGTAGGAGAAATACCGTTAAGAGATATAATATGGTTACCACCACATAGTAGAGAACTGATGAAGCCAATATTAAAAGTAACAGGGGTAACACTGAAAGCTTGGGATGGCTTCATAGAACAGCATGGACTTTCTGGAGCCCCGATAAGACACTTATCACTTGAAGAACTAAGAAAAATCATCCCTAATTTGAAGCTAGATAGTTGGAGGGAGAAGGGAATAACCACATTGAATGACCTATATTTAGAGAATGTTTTGATGTCATTTACACAAATATGAGATTTCAACAGTAGAATTTTATACATTTCTACAAATTAGACACTGGATACATTTGTATCCCCCTGTTTCAAAGGTGGAGAGGGTATTTTCCCAACTTTCTGCACCAATGAAAAGAGGAGGAATTGCATTTTGGTGTATGGTACTGATAAAAGAGAAAGGTGAAGACAAAACCATTGTTACGTGGACTACAGTGTGCTATGGGCTAGTCGATGGTTCTTAATGATGCTCACGCAATTACCCTTGCCCAGCACTCTTTTAGCCTCCTGCAGCCACAGGCTTCACCTATAGCAGCCGCCTTTCCAGGGCGAATAAGGTCCACCCCGTACTCAGATGCCCCCAGGTTTTGTGTACTATATACCGCTGCACTTCACACAGGCAGAGAGTAATAATGGAATACACGTAAGTGAAACAATACACAGGTTTGAATATAATCTTAACACAGGCAATATGTACATGCAACAATAATGTAAATACATGCAACAATGCACAGGATGTTATTTAGCAACAAGACTGTAAATACATGCAATAATGCACATGTTATTAATAATGAATAAATGCAACGCAAGTATCTGTGAGGGATTCCACACTAAACCTGAACTCTAGGAGCTGGTTCCAATATGGAGCTGCTAGCTGAGTTACTAATTACTCAGCAACGGGGAATGGCATCTGCCCCTGGCATCACCATTGCTTAGAATCCGGCGGCTCCCAGCATCCGACGTCTGCCTGTTGCTAGGCAACATATGGAGACCAGAAGGCTAGGTGCTGGTTGGGAGTCAGCGGGAGGCATGGTGTCTTGAGTCCTAAGCAACAGCTGGGATGCACGTCTCCCTGCGCTAACAGTACCCCTCCCCCCTTGAAGAGGGGTTAAGAAACCCCTAGATACAGGTTTCTGGGGATATTTTTTTAATAATCCTTTCTTTAATTCAGGAGCATGAAGGAATTTCCCAGGCACCCATGCTCTCTCCTCAGGACCATAGCCATTCCAATTAACTAAGTAATGTACATGACCCTGCACAAACTTGGAGTCCAGGATTCTTTCAACAATAAACTCTTGATGTCCCCGAATCATGACTTGAGAAGGTTTCCTGAAACCTCTTGCTTTAAAATTCTATAGGGTATATTTAACTGAAGTCGAAAGCTGCCGTCTGTCAGAAAGACAGCAGTTTTCGACTTTTTAAGGTCAGAAGGGGTTCCAACCTATTCCATAAACCCCAAAATTATCTGACAAGTCAGGGAATTCGACTTCTCAGAAAGCACGTGGATTGGCGGAATAGCTGCCGATCTGCGTGCTTCTGTCGGAAACGGTTCCAAATCCGACAGGTTTTGGCCCCCTTTATGACCATCTCAATCTGACTTTTAAAAAAGTCAGATTAAGATGAGGGACTGGGGGAGCTGAGAGAAGGAGAGGAAAAGACGGGGGGAGACGGTGGAGAGCCACAGGGAGACGGGGAGAGCAGCGGCTACAGCACAGCAAATGCAGGAGGATGTGCCACAGCCGCTTCTCACGGCAGCATCCACCCAGCTCCAGCAAGCAAGGTCCCGCTTGCTAGAGCCAGGTGGACACTGCAGTGAGGTCTGGTGGCTGTGCGCCATCCTCCAGCTGAACTGCTGTATCCGCTGCTCTCCCCTGTCTCCCCGCAGCTCACTGCCGTCTCCCCACTGCTCACCGTCGTCTCCCCCTTCTCACCGCCGTCTCCCCGCTGCTTACCCCCATCTCCCTGCTGCTCTCTCTCTCAGCACCCTCATCTCAATCCGACTTTTTTTTAAGTCAGATTGAGATGTCAGGAACAGTCAAATCCTGTCGGATTTGGCAGCATTGAATAGATTCTATCAGATCCATTCCAACAAATTCATGTTGGAATGGATACGGTTTGAATTGAATATACCCCTTAGAAACAAATGCCGGTTTAAATAGAGAACAATGGAAGGTATTATTGATTCTCAAAGATCTGGATAATTGCAGACGGAAAGTGACAGGATTGATTTTCTTGATGATTTGAAATGGTCCAATGTAACGGGGACCCAGTTTCTGAGATGTCTGGCGGAGCTTGATGTTTTGGGCAGATAACCACACCATGTCTCCTACTTTGAAAGAACAAGGTTTCCGAAATCTCTCAGCAAAATTCTTAGACCGGACTGCCACATCCTCCAAGGCTTGATGTACTTCCCTCCAAATCCTCCTGAGGCGAGACATGGGAGCAAAAGAAGAGCTAGACTGTTGTGATGCAGGGAAAGTATTACATTTAGGATGGAAACACAAGAAAGTAGACATGGAAGTTGAAGAATGTTCAGAATTATTATACGCAGATTCTAGAAAGGGTAGGTGGTCAACCCAATCATCCTGGAATTTAGAGATATAATATCGTAGATATTGCTCCAACGACTAATTAACCCGTTCTGTCCGGCCATTGGACTGTGGATGATACCCTGACGAGAGACTGATATTGATTTCCAGTGCTACACAAAAAGACCTCCCATAACAAGTTATGAATTGAGAGCCTCTATCCGAGACAATGTCTTTTGGTAGGCCATGAATATGGAATATGTGTTGAATGAACAATGAAGCAAGAGCCTTAGCATTAGGCAGTTTAGACAGGGGAATGAAATGAGCCATTTTAAATGAAATGGTCAACTATTACCCAGATGACCGAGTATTTGGAAGATCTTGGTAGGTCCACAATAAAATCCATTGACAAATGGGTCCATGGCTTGGAGGATACAGACAGAGGAAGTAATTGTCCAGAAGGAAGAACATGAGGAGACTTGTTTCTGGCACAGAAATGACAGGCCCTAACAAACTCCTGAACATCTGTGTAATAGTTGGCCACCATACTGAGCGCGAGAGAAGGTGTAAAGTCTTATTAACCCCTGGAAGTTCTGAGGTCTTGTTGAAATGGATCTCAGATAACACGGCTGAGTTGAGTTTCTCTGGAATGAACAGGAGTCCTGAAAAGGAGTCTCAGATGGGGCCTGTGATTGTGCTGACTGGACTTGAGAGGCAAGATTCATGGTTAGACCACCGGAAATGCATCCTGGGGTAAGAATCAGCTCCGGAAGCTTAGGGACTTCATGGTTAGACAAAAAACTCAGGGATAAAGCGTCGGCTTTGAGGTTTTTGGAGCCGGGCCTATAGGTAATAACAAAATTAACAAAATTGAACCTAGCAAAGAACATCACCCATCTGGCTTGCCAAGAGTTAAATCTTTTAGCAGATTCAAGATAAACTAGATTTTTGTGGTTAATGAATACAGTTACTGTATGCCTTGCCCCCTCCAACCAGTGCCTCCATTCCTCCAAAGCACATTTGACGGCTAAGAGCTCTTGATTCCCTAAGTCGTAGTTGACTTCAGCAAGGGAGGATTTCTGAGAGAAAAAGACACAGGGGTGGAGTTTATGACTGTATTCTCTTGTGAAATAATAGTTCCAACACCTACTTTGGAGGCATCCACTTCTTCAATGAAAGGCAGATCTGGATCGGGATGCCGGAGAACAGGAGCAGAAATAATTGCTTTTTTAAGGTCCTCAAATGCCTTTACCGCATGTGGTGACCAATGAGCAGGGTCTGCACCTTTCTTGGTTAAGCTCACAATTGGAGCTACAGATGAAGAAAATTAAATCAATAAATCCTTCTGTAGTTTGCAAAACCGAGGAAGCGTTGAGTAGCTTTTAGATTAGAGGGACAAACCCATACCGCAATTGCCTGAAGTTTTTTAGGATCCATAGAAAAATCCCTTGGAGGTGATGATGTACCCTAGGAAGGCCACCTTCTCAACTTCAAATTCATATTTTTTCAATTTTGCATAAAATGAATAAATGCAAGGCAAGAATCTGTGTGGTATTCCACACTAAACTTGAACTCTAGGAGCTGGTTCCATTAAGGAAAGTGAACAAGGCTAGGTGTCTGAATCTCAGAGGTTCACCATGTAGCAGGAAACAGTAAACTATCACCAGCATCTGAATCAAGCACAGGAAGAGGATATATCAGAAATCTCACCCAATCCCTGCTTAGAATCTAATTAGCAATGCCGTGCAGCTGCCCAGGTGCATGTCCCAGAACTGCCATCTGAGTTACTAATTACTCAGCAATGGGGAACGCCGTCTGTCTTTAACGTGCCCATTTCAAAGAATTCACAGGCTCCCAGCACTCAGCGTCTGCCTGTTGCTAGGTGCCGGGCAGGGACCAGAAGGATTTGTGCCCGGCGTCCGTGCGTTGCTAGGCCCCGGGCGGGAGTCAGCGAGAGGCGCAGCGTCCTGGCTCCTAAGCAGTGGTTGGGCCGCGTGCCTCCCGGCGCTAACAACAATGTGGCAAAAAGATGGGAACAAGACCTAAATATTCTATTGGATAAGACACAATGGGTCCAACTGTTCTAGTCAGTACACCAAATGCTAAATCAATTACTCATGTTGAAAGATACATAAATATCTTTTATCGTATATCTCTAACTCCAGCTGAGAGTCATAGAATATGGCCAGAGCAGCTGGATCTTTGTTGGAGATGTCGAGAAGAAAACAGAGATATTATATATTTTGGTCCTGTAAAAAATGTGATGCCTTTTGGACAGAAATAGAAAATGTATGGGTTTAAAATACAAATTACTCCCCAGATGGTGTTATAACATATACTCCCACACAGAAATACTTATTGAGCCATGTATTTATTGCCATTAGAGCATTGCTCGCCCAATTATGGAGACAGGAATAGATCCTAGCCATGCACACGGTGATAAATAAAATAAATTATAGTTACAAAATGGAAACCTTAAACAAAACTCATAGCTCTAATATAGTGAAGAAGTGGCATGAATGGGACCTGTTCTTGGAACAAAGGGGAGATCCCATGTGAACGGGATAGCTCGGTAGAACTAAGAGGTGAGTAGGTTGTACTCTGGGTCTTACCTTATATACAGGGTCGGGCTGGCCCAAAGGGGTACAGGGGAAACCACTGGTGGGCCCCACTGCCTGAGGGCCCACTCCGTCCTCTAGGGATCAGGTTCCAGACTGTGCACATGTATTATATACATGGCAGATATGTTGCACTACACTGCACAAGTCTATTGTGTATTTCAAACCTCTGTGGAGGCTGGCCACATCCCCTTTGTAGGCTGGCCACACCCCTAAGTATGGGCCCCTTTCACTACATCCCCCTGGTGGGCCCTTCATGCTCCTGTCCGACGCTGCCTATTTATTAGTAAAATTGTTAACTCTATGGGAAGCATTGGTGTTTCTATCATGATTGCAATGTGTGCAGTGCACACGGGCTCCTGGCTCCAGGGGGGACCCACACCGCACACATTGCACCCATAGTTTACATACTCACCTCTCCAAATTCCACCGCTGGGTGCTGCAGCAGCAGCCATCGTGGCAAGAAACAAAGCAACAATGGTCACTGCGCATGCGCAGTAAGACTTTTGTCTCCTAAACCTGGCTGGCGCCATTTTTCAGGAGACCTGCGCATGCGTAGTAGACTCCGGCATATTGCCGGAGCCTACGGTGCTGTGGAGAGGAGGGGGCTCACCCGGAGTGTGCACACGGGTCCCCTCCTCTCTTAAGATGCCCGTTATGGGAAGAGTTTGTGACTTTGACTTAAATGTAAAATTATAGGAGCCTGTATCAGTATGTCTGTTATGTTTTGTGTTTTGTCTCTTTATGTAATCTGGAGGGAAATGCTTATACCCTCTTATGTGTTAAATGTATAGTGTGATATAAGACATAGATAGTATTAACAAAATATATATATAACAAAGTGTTTTGAATAAAATGAACAGTTATAAAACAGAATATGAACTTACATTGGAGGTATATAGGATGTTTCCTGAGAATAGTAGTGATAGATGGGCAGCTCAATCAAGTGGATCATTCGTTTTAAATAACTGGGGTTTAAAACTATATTTCCCCTGCAACCCCTCATTCCTCTGCGGTCATCACTGGATCATCACTGATCACTCCTTGAAGCAAATGTTAGGTGAATGTCCCTGGAATTTTATATTACTATTATAGATGTGGGTCCAGCTGAGATATTTAATTGTTGTGAAGGCATGTTCCCACCTCAGTTTATGTGAAATGTGTTGCTGAGTGATAGGATGTAACGTATATACACAAATTCCTTACATTATGAATAATGCCAGAATGTTAGTGAAGTAATAAGTCTTTAATTCTGTGGTCACCCATATGGTCAATCATAAATACTCTGACCTGTCAATTATATTTTGTCCAAAGATATAATTATTCAGGAAGCCAGTTTACTTTCCTGTCACCCCCTGTGGAGAGGCTTTTAACACATTGACATAAATCTAAGAGGTCTTTTGAAATAACTAACCCTTTGAAATTTACCCATGTTATCTTTCCAAACGTCCTAAAGGCCTGTGAAAAGAACCCTCTGGGACATTTAAATCATAGCTTATATTACTGAAAGGTTATTCATTAAAAGATGGATGAGATGTACTATATACTGTAAATACATTTATTCCATGTGATCAGACATATAAGCGCATATTTATCAATATTATGTTTACTAAAATAATGTGAAAATTGGTGTTTTCACACCCTTTTCACATTATTTTAGTATCGCAGGCATGTACTAATGGGCAGTTGGAGGAGAATTTGTAAATCTCTCCTCCAAGCCCTTAAATTTGCATTTTTTAGTAATCATTTTTAATTTTCTTTCAAATGCACATTGAAAACTCACCTGTTCATGAAAGCATACCCTTCCACCACGTAACCTTGTCACCAGGTCACTCACCCCACCCTCCTTCCTACCTCAGTCATCTCTACCTCACCTAGCCCCTGCTCTCAGGTCCCCATCCACATGCCCGTCACTCATGTCATCTGTCAGTCTCCCCTCAACCCTAGATTGTAAGCTCCTAGGAACAGGGACAGGGATGACTGCCTCCACCTACTCAGTGGCCATTTAGCACAGAATTCCTCCCGCTAGCAGCCATTTGTCTCTTCCAGGGGCTCTATGCCTGCTATTCGTGCTTTCACTATTGGAGACAGGTTCCACCCTTTGCTGATTACTCCCTCCCACAGCTTGATTCCCAGCTGTGTTGTGTACTGAGAATTGTGGTGCTTTTTGTTACCTGTGCTCTGTGAATGTTTTGGTTACCGTAATGTTATGCAATGTTCTGTGTACGCTGTACTGTCCTACTGTTGCTGCATGTATTGCACAGTGGACCACGTATGCAGCCATGGATCCACTGGCGTATCTATAATGGGTGCAGTGTGTGTTGTGCCGTAACTGGGGGGGCTAAGTGGGCATGCACCCCAGGTGCAGAATTTGAGGGGGCACCAAGGAGTTACAGAGGAGCAGGGTTATTGTGTTTTGTTTTTTACTGGCAGTGCTGTGCTGCTCCAGTGAGATGGCAGACAGCTCCCAGGGCAATGTATCTGACCCACCTGTCTGCACGCAGCTGGCTCCGACGCTGTGCAGGTGAGCTCCAGTCACTGGGATCTCTCCTATGTCGGCTACTGTCTCTTAAACTCTCTTCTTTGCCATGCAGTGCTGCGACTAGCGTGCGGTGCATCAAACAAGCTAAAGAAACGCACTGTGCTCCCTTTTAGCAGTATCAACCTACGCTTTGCCTCCCAGATGGGGAGATTTGGTGTAGCATATAGGGGGGTGTAGTGCAGTGATGTAATGTACCGTATTGGGTATGTAGTGTAGTAATGTATTGCAGTATATAGGGGCATGTAGTGCACTGATGTGGTGTAGCATATAAGGGGATGTATTGTAGTGATGTCGTGTAGTATATAGGGAATGTAGTGCAGTGCATAGGGGCATGTAGTGTAGTGATGTAGTTCAGCATGTAGGGGATGTAGTATAGTAATGTAGTGCAGGGGATAGGGGAATGTAGTGCAGTGATGAAGTGTTATGATATAGGCCCTCATTCCGAGTTGTTCGCTCGGTAAAAATCTTCGCATCGCAGCGATTTTCCGCTTAATGCGCATGCGCAATGTCCGCACTGCGACTGCGCCAAGTAAATTTGCTATGCACTTAGGATTTTTACTCACGGCTTTTTCATCGTTCTGGCGATCGTAATGTGATTGACAGGAAATGGGTGTTACTGGGCGGAAACAGGCCGTTTTATGGGCGTGTGGGAAAAAACGCTACCGTTTCCGGAAAAAACGCAGGAGTGGCCGGAGAAACGGAGGAGTGTCTGGGCGAACGCTGGGTGTGTTTGTGACGTCAAACCAGGGACGACAAGCACTGAACTGATCGCAGATGCCGAGTAAGTCTGGAGCTACTCAGAAACTGCTACGAGGTGTGTAATCGCAATATTGCGAATACATCGTTCGCATTTTTAAGATGCTAAGATTCACTCCCAGTAGGCGGCGGCTTAGCATGAGCAAATCTGCTAAAATCCGCTTGCGAGCGAACAACTCGGAATGAGGGCCATAGTGCAATGTGTGGGGACACAGAGGAGCATGTAGTTGAACACACTGGGGAGGCATGTGACGCTTAGGGCATTTGAGGCACATAAGGGAATATTGTCCACTAGTATCGCCTTTTTGTCTTTTCCTTGGTGGGGCAGGCGCCAAATTACTGCCTTGCCCTGAGTGACGAAAATCCTAGTTTCAGCCCTGGCCCCAGAGTCCAGAGGGGGCCTTCACCGTGCACACTGCGCACATTTTTTAAATACTTACCCCTCCGGAGACCCACGCCAATGTCAGCAGCGCTCTGTAATCTCTGTGAAAATGGTGCAGCGGCCATTTTCACAGTGTTCTGTGCATGTGCAGTAGAGAAATCACTTGGAAAATATCCGCAGCCCCATTTTTCCAGTAGTCTTTGCATGCGCAGTAGAGTCTGAGCCCTCTAGTGCTCAGACTCTCCAGCACTGCCGGCAGAGAGGAGGGGGCCTGAACGAGGAGGCAGCACACGGGCCTCCTCCTCTCTTAAAGCACCCCTGCATGGATTGGTGACCAGCTCCTTCTCTCTGTGTTTGCGATCAGTTGATACTGTGAAACTTCTGGCAGGCATCAGTGCTGTAAAGTGAGATGCCATCTGGAGTTTCCCAGCAGCCGCTGGCCGGAACACAGAGAAGAATCTGGTTGCCAATCCGTGGCTGCAGCAGCGTGCAGGTGTTAGATCAGTGAGGGAGGGGGGTGTAGCCAGCAGAGGTGCAAGCGCGGTCACGCACTCCAGTTATTTTTTATTAAAAATACCCTGAGAATTGTGAAGAGAGGATTTGCAGGGGCAAAGCTTACTCACAAGCTCTGTCCCTGCATGCGAGATTTCATACATCCTTGCAATGTCATGAAATATGGCAATGCAAATTCTGGGGAATTTATCATATCCAATCTGCATCTGAGATGAAGATTGTGATAAATATGACCTTCGCTATGGTAGGTACCCACACTTAGAGACACAGGTACACATCTTACTAGATACAATATTAGGAGATATGTGCTCTGATTGTAATAGTTTTATGGGATGAAGGGTTATATTAAATGTAACTCAATATGGCAACAAAAGATTTATTCTGCCAAATTACCAGTTAAAACATACATTTTTCCTAACAGGGGAGATGTTGTGATAGGTGTACTGCTGTATATTATTAGTTTCCCTCCTCTGTGAACTTCCCACCATATGAAGGGGAATTTCCCAAGTCAGTTTGGAGGATAAATGGACTGAAACTGAAACTTGTATTATAGAATCATTTATTTTTTGTTGAGTGTGGACTAGGTGTACGAATACTTATAGTTATGTAGCCAAATGCTAAAAGCCAATGTTTTGTAGAATTGGATTATTTGAAATTAGATTCAAGGAACAAAGAGAGAACATTCTGGTAGTGTACTAAGTTTTCTAGTAGGTTACATTCATTACATTTTATTATTATTATTATTATTACTACTATACACATAAAATTGCTTCTTCTTTTTATGTCCTTGAAAGCAATGGAGATCAGACTCTGTAAAAGAGATCAAAGTTTGGAGCTCAGACGAGAGCCAGATTAAAGAAGAATGGGGGGCAGGGGATAGGTTACCCCGGACCATCACCTCTGAGGGGCCCACGATGCTGGACCACATTTGTTTTTCAAAGACAGAGACAGCAGGCACAATTAGAGCACATGACCGCCTGCTCCTCAAAGAGAGCCCTGATCGGCAGAGCTCTCTGCATTGGATACATGGCACACACAGCTGAGCTGATGGAGCTACCGAGCATGTGCAGCAGCATCTCCGCTCACATGGACTCCGGCAGTGAATCTGCTCTTACTCCTCTTCTCTTCTCTTTTCTTGGTTAGTGCTGTATTTTGTGTTTGTGTACATGCTATGTGTGTTTGTCGGTATGCTGTGTTTTTGTATGTATGCTGTGTATGTTGTGTGTATGCTGTGTGTGTGTATGTATGTTTGTATGTATGCATGTATGCTGGTTGTGTGTGTGTGTGTGTGTGTGTGTGTGTGTGTGTGTGTGTGTGTGTGTATGCTGTGTGCCTGTTTGCATTCTCTGTGTGTGTTGGTATGCTGTGTGTGACTGTGTTGTATGTATGTATGCTGTGTGTGACTGTGTTATATGTATGTATACTGTGTGTGTGTTTTGTAGGTATGCTGTGTGTGTTCTGTGTATGTACATATGCTTTGTGTATGTGTGCAAGTATGCTGTGAGTGACTGTGTGTTGTGTGTATGTATGTATTCTGTGTGTGTGTGTGTGTGTGTGTGTGTGTGTGTGTGTGTGTGTGTGTGTGCTGTGTGTATGCGTGCTGTGTGTCTTGTGTGTATGTTTGTATGTATACTGTGAGTGGATGCATGATATATATATGTGTGTGTGTTTGTGTATGTTTGTACATATATATATATATATATATATAATTACAAGAAGAGGGACGGCACTCATAGGATTTTGCAACAAACATATTGTATTCCAATAAGAAAAAGTTCCAGAAATTACATCCGTTTCGGTGTAGAACACCGTCATCAGGATGTACAGAAATCACATACACGAACAAAGGTCAATATACATAAAACAGCAACTTACCAACCTTATGAAGACTAGTAAATGACAACACCACAAACACTTGTGCCGCCGCGCCAGCCCGCCAGCGCAGTGGGGCGCATGCCAGAGACGTCATCCTCATGCAAGCCCAAGCCGCGTCCCGCCGCCGTCATTACCATGGAAGCCCAACACACAGCCGCGTCATTGGGCTAGACGGCCCGCGTCACGCCGTCGTCAGAACTGTGGGCATGGCCAAAGCATATCACCCATACAAACAATAACAAATAAAATTAAAAAAACAACACCGGATCCCCAGTGTGTAAAAGCAGAGAATTATGAAACCCACCATAAAACCAGGACAACTAGGACAACATTAGAACCCAGTACACATGCATTGTATCGCAGATCGCATGTTAGTTTAAGTTAACTACAACAAAACATCTAAAGGCTGATTGTAAATTAACAGCCACATATATCAAAAACTCAATGTAAACACAAAAATGCAAACAATATCAAGATAGACTGTTCCAACAGATTTTTCCATTTAAGCCCTGTGGGACGACAGTGTCAAGCCGGACAATCCATCTTGCTTCCATAATAAGTAATTGTTTGTTTCTATCTCCACCACGCTTGAACTCAGGTAAATGATCAATAATCATGTACTTAAAACTGGCCAGGCTGTGCTTTCTATCAGCGAAATGTTGAGCTACCGGTTGTTCGCTCTTGCCAGAAATTAATGCTGCACGTATGGCTGATCGATGTTGGTTGGCACGTTCCTTAAATTGACGGATGGTTTTTCCTACATAATAGTACCCACACGGGCACCGTATTATGTAGATAACAAATGTGGTTGTACACGTTACCATGTGTCTAATTGGGATATATTTACCACTGTGCGGATGTCTAAATGAGCTACTAACATCAAGATGATTGCAGGTAGCACAATTGATGCACCTATAACACCCAGCCTTACGTCTGGACAACATTCTAGTGGAATAGTTTTTAAATCTAGAAATGTCGGTACGCACAACCATGTCACGAATGTTTCTCCCACAGCGATAACAAGCCATAGGGGACTTGTTTCTCAAACCGTTTAACTCAGTGTCCGTACTGATAATCGGCCAAAATGCTTTAGTAGCTTGAGATGTAATATTGCTGCTAGTTGTAAACAGAGAAGGCCACATAATTCTGTTAGACTGATGTTGTTTACGGTTACTGGGAAGAAATAGAGTTTCACGAGGAATGTCAAGCACTTTCTTTTTCTGTTGTAACAATAGTTTCTCCGGATACCCCCGACAGATGAATTTTGAAACCATGTCATCTAGTTGCAATTCTAACATGGCTCTATCACTATTAATTCTGGCCACACGGAGCATTTGTGAATAGGGCAATCCTGCTCTCAATGCTGATGGATGATGGCTAGAAAACCTGAGCAGGTATTACGGTCTGTAGGTTTGGAGTAGACTGATGTCACCAAATGTCCCTCATGGTTGGTCAGTTTGACATCCAAAAATTCAATTTCCTGGTAACTCATTCTATAGGTAAATTTAATAGAGCCCTGAGCAGTGTTAATGCTATCAATAAAAGAGCAAAAAGCTTCCTGAGAGCCTGACCAGAATACAATCAAATCGTCAATATACCGTAGGAACAATTTGGTGTGATGCATGAACTCCGGCTGACTAAGGAACAGTCTGTTCTCCTGAATAAACATGAATATGTTTGCATAGGTCGGTGAGACATTCGATCCCATTGCACACCCGGCTGTTTGAACATAATACTGAGAGTCAAACAGAAAATAATTACGATGTAATACTAACGAAAGCAGTTGTAACACAAACTCTAAATCTGGCCCATTGTAACTGCGATTCCCCCGCAGAAATTGCGCAGCCGCTGCAAGCCCTTCATCATGCGGAATTGAAGTGTACAAACTGTGTACATCCAAGGTGCACATCAGTAAATCAAAAGGACCTTTGGTGAATTCACGCACAGCAGCAAAAAAGAAGTGTCTTTAAGATAGGTAATTTTATGAACAATGCACGGCTGTAATAAGGTGTCCAAATATTGGGACACAGGCTGATACAAGGAACCCCGTGCTGATACAATGGGACGTCCGGGTGGGGCCGTGGGGTTTTTGTGAATTTTGGGAATAGAATACAGGATTGGAGTAATAGGGAACACATAAATTGATTTTAAAACAACTCATTGTGGCCACACACGATGTTAGACTCCTTGTGTGGCCACAATGAGTTGTTTTAAAATCAATTTATGTGTGTGTCTGGTTTGTGCTGTGTATATGTATTTGGCCTTATCCTGTGACATTAGCTTAATGATGGCCTGTTTGTTCATGCTGCTAATTGGATGATTGGGGAGTGTGGCTGCACCAAGGGTATATATGGTTTCACTATTCAGAGCAGTGCTAGGGAGATGGCAACCTGGTAATCTGGTCTTGACAAAGGCTCTGCTGTGAGCCGAAATGTTGACCTTCTGTTTGTGAGTATGTGCTGTCTGGATTAAAATCTATCAATTTCACCCTGGAGAAGTCTGGTGAGTGCATCCTTATTTGTGCACATGTATACATATACACTGCTCAAAAAAATAAAGGGAACACTAAAATAACACATCCTAGATCTGAATGAATGAAATATTCTAATTAAATACTTTGTTCTTTACATAGTTGAATGTGCTGACAACAAAATCACACAAAAATTATCAATGGAAATCAAATTTATTAACCCATGGAGGTCTGGTTTTGGAGTCACCCTCAAAATTAAAGTGTAAAAACACACTACAGGATGATCCAACTTTGATGTAATGTCCTTAAAACAAGTCAAAATGAGGCTCAGTAGTGTGTGTGGCCTCCTCGTGCCTGTATGACTTCCCTACAATGCCTGAGCATGCTCCAGATGAGGTGGCGGATGGTCTCCTGAGGGATCTCCTCCCAGACCTGGACTAAAGCATCCGCCAACTCCTGGACAGTCTGTGGTGCAACGTGGCATTGGTGGATGGAGTGAGACATGATGTCCCAAATGTGCTCAATTGGATTCAGGTCTGGGGAATGGGCGGGTCAGTCCATAGCATCAATGCCTTCGTCTTGCAGGCACTGCTGACACACTCCAGCCACATGAGGTCTAGCATTTTCTTGCATTGGGAGGAACCCAGGGCCAACCGCACCAGCATATGGTCTCACAAGGGGTCTGAGGATCTCATCTCGGTACCTAATGGCAGTCAAGCTACCTCTGGCGAGCACATGGAGGGCTGTGCGTGCCCCCAAAGAAATGCCACCCCACACCCTTACTGACCCACTGCCAAACCGGTCATGCTGGAGGATGTTGCAGGCAGCAGAACGTTCTCCTTGGCATCTCCAGACTCTGTCACATCTGTCACATGTGCTCAGTGAGAACCTGCTTTCATCTGTGAAGAGCACAGGGCGCCAGTGGTGAATTTGCCAATCTTGGTGTTCTCTGGCAAATGCCAAACGTCCTGCACGGTGTTGGGCTGTAAGCACAACCCCCACCTGTGGGCGTCGGGCCCTCATACCACCCTCATGGAGTCTGTTTCTGATCATTTGAGTAGACACATGCACATTTGTGGCTTGCTGGAGGTCATTTTGCAGGGCTCTGGCAGTGCTCCTCCTGTTCCTCCTTGCACAAAGGTGGAGGTAGCGGTCCTGCTGCTGGGTTGTTGCCCTCCTACGGCCTCCTCCACTTCTCCTGATGTACTGGCCTGACTCCTGGTAGCGCCTCCATGCTCTGGACACTACGCTGACAGACACAGCAAACCTTCTTGCCACAGCTCGCATTGATGTGCCATCATGGATGAGCTGCACTACCTGAGCCACTTGTGTGGGTTGTAGGGAGGTCATACAGGCACGTGGAGGCCACACACACACTACTGAGCCTCATTTTGGCTTGTTTTAAGGACATTACATCAAAGTTGGATCAGCCTGTAGTATGTTTTTCCACTTTAATTTTGAGGGTGGCTCCAAATCCAGACCTCCATGGGTTAATAAATTTGATTTCCATTGATAATTTTTGTGTGATTTTGTTGTCAGCACATTCAACTATGTAAAGAACAAAGTATTTAATAATAATATTTCATTAATTCAGATCTAGGATGTGTTATTTTAGTGTTCCCTTTATTTTTTTGAGCAGTGTGTATATATATATATATATATATATATATATATATATTGCTTAGAGGGCCTCATTGACTTAAGTACCCCAGGCCCCCCAGAGCCTTAATATGGCTCTGCTTCAGACTATGGAAAGCTTTTGCCATGTTCAGATTAAGAATTTAAAGTGACCGAGAATACAAATCCAAAAGGGGCATCTTGGAGGTGGGACCAAATTAACTGTAGGTGGAGCCAACACAAGTATTAGGTTTACCCACAATGGTGGTAAATTGGGTCAATGAAACAGCCACTGCATTTGCATGTAAATCTGTCATAGTTAGTACTGTTACAAGTAAAAGAACCATTGCATTACTAGATTAAGCAAATGAGTATCTAAAGTCAGCACACCAGTGGGGGTAGTACACACAATGGTTATAGTGGTGCATATTAAACCATCAGCAAGAAGTTCCTAGGATTGGCTTGGCTTGGCTTGTAGACAGGTAGGTGAGATTGTAATTTATTTGCTGATGCATTAACCCAGGTCATTCTAATAAATATAATTCTTACTGGGATCTTAATCTACTCTCAGTCTGCCATAACTTCAAAATTTTGGTCCAGCAGTGTAAACAAAAAAAAACTAATCACACTGCTTCTGTATAACTGTACCCAAAACTTTAGGCTGTCAAGGGCTGTGAGCTTGCCTTTACATCTAGGAAGATATTTTATACTCATAATGCCCTCTGCAACTCTTCTTGGGAGCAAGGGTGGCTTTTATACATAATAACATACATACTTTTACATATAAATGTAATTACTTGTAAATATAAGTATGAACAATTCAATAGGTGAAAACTAACATGAAAATGCTATGCAAAATGTATTGCAAGTAAGATAAACAAGGTACAGTATCACATTGTTTTGCATAATAATTTCCATACAATACAGAGAACATTATAATGACTGCCACTAATATTAGGGAGTGTCTTTGTGGCCACTGTTCAATACTAAGATCATCCTAGTGACCACATATAATTCAGAAAACATCTTATTGATCACCACACATTATAGAGAGAAACTTAATGGTGGCTAGAACAGGCTGATGGACACAGTTGAAAACAAAGGCTGTTCAGTACAGAGATCATTGTAATGACAGCTATCCAATACAGATAACATCCTATTAACAGATATTATATTCAAAGAAAATATTAGTGACCACTACACAATACAGAGATCATCCTAATGACCACCAGCTTATTTAAAATATAAATTGAGTTTACATGTGTTAATATTATTATTTTATGAGGTCTATAAAATAATGGAACAAATTACACAAGTACAATACCCTAAATGTCATATATTTTAAGAAGATAACTACTGTATAAAATAGTAGATGGTTTTATTAACTAAAGTGAATAGATGTTTATTACTATATGCATTAAAAGTCACAATATCTTGAATTGCTGGAATCAAGTTTTTCTTTTTATAATTATTTATTTTGAATGGTCAGCCAAAATAGGACTAAACAAAGAATACAAGGGCAACAAGAGCCCAATACAAACCAAATTTTAATACAGTAGTAAACAAAATGAAAACAACAAAAGGTAGGTGACTAATCGAAGGAAGAGGGCAATACGCCATGAAACATTATAAGGCTAAATAGGGCAGTAGGGCCATGAAACATTATAAGGCTAAATATCTAATAAACATCCAAAAATGAGAAAACAACAACATAGAAGGTGGAAACAAAGAAGTGAAGAGGAAATATCATTCGCTGCCCATGGGTCCACATATGAGACTAGCACTCAAGAGGAAGGGGACAGGGGTCTATGCTCAGCAAACAACCAAGGAGCCCAAAGTTGGGTAAAAACATATCCTCAATCATGAAGGTAATCAGTTAGTTACTCCATGGCCACAACATGCCATATCTGATTCTTAAGTGCAGAGAGAAGTGGGGGAAGTCTTTTTCCAATTTAGGGAAATCATGGATTTATTTGCCATCAAAACGTGTGTGCCCAATTTTCAGGAATATTTGCAGATGTCTTAGGTGGGATGGTTAGCACAACTAAAATAATCAGGGATTCTTTGCTACCAGAGCCTCCACAAGGAACCAGAAGGGGACAATATACGGACAGGTCCACCATATATGGATCATAGTACCCCTGCAGCCACAACCCCACCAACAGTCAGATGAGGACGTGAATATTTTATTACGTTTTTCAGGAGTATAATAGCAGTGATAATACATTTTATATGCAGTCTCTTTTATTTTAGTTGTGATAGTGCTTTTAGCTACTCCCAGTCGCATGTCGCCCCAGGCCACACTATCTGGAGGAGGTCCAAGGTACCGCTGCCAAACAATTTCATAATGCATCAAGGAGGGGAGAGTGATGTCTGGAAGGGCATAAAGCTGTAAAATCAAGTCCTTAGTCAAGGGGCAATGTTTACACAGACTCTCAAAAGGGGTAAGGGTAAAAAATTGAGAATTTGAAAGAATTCAAAATGGGTTAAGTATCTGGGATGGGGTTTCCTGTTGTAGTTCAGACAGGGATAACCATTGGCCCTGCTTGGAAAAATCAGTGGGGAATTTAAACCCTACCCAAGTCCAATTACAGAACCTTGTGGTAGAAGTTCCAGGAGGAAATGGGATTGTGCCAAAAAGAGGTCAAGGAAGAACCCTGGAGGTTGGAGAGGTGAGTTCATTTTCATAGAGTGGAAATCCAAGTGTTTGGTATTAAAATGTATTAGTGGGGAGCAGTTTGGATGCAGGGGATCGATGTGTAGTGGATAGACTCGAGAAATCATCAAATCTAAGAGATGAACAAAGGCTGATTCAAAGCCAGAAAGTAGCGCCTGGCGGAGAGTAGGAAGCAAAAATATGGGAGAGATTTGAGGCCAGATAGTAGAGTGTGATGTCAGGAAGACCTGTATTACCTCCCCGGAATTTTGGATGCAATTCGTGGGGGTCAGTGAGGATTCAGTATTTTTTATATAAATCATGCCAATATAATTTTCTTAAAAATTTACGAAAGTGCAGATAATTAAACCTTTTTCCATCCACAAAACAAAATTTTTGACAGGAACAGAGTAGCTGTCATTTATTCCACATTTAATATGTATTTGCCCCATTTGTGGGATAATTTATAAAATTAAGAATATATTGCACAATAGGGCACAATAGACTTAAATTGAGCAATAAAAATAAGCACTATAGACAGAAATAAGAATACATGAAATCTGTACTATAAGATGATATTGAAAACATGTTTGTATTTGTTGTATTATAAAGCTTGGACACTAACCTTTTCTTCTCTTATCAATCTTCATTGAAATTGATCAAAACAGTGTTGCTTCCAAAATGTGCAGCTAAAGGCATTTTATTAAACCAATGGTTGGATTTAATGCATTTTAATTGAAAATATTAATGATTTCCATATGTGAAAAATTACTTCTTCTTAACTAGTCTCCCAAAACCCTGCAAGTTTCTCATGTGTTGATAAATCTATGGTAGCCATATGACAAATGCTTTCCTTAAATCACCTCTAAGAGATTTCATTTATACAGCGTATTTCAAGCATACAATATAATAAAGTACTTCATAAGGTAAGATAAAAATTTGTATCAATCACTAGTTGCAAAGAAAAAACAATAGTGGACAACTTATTAATATGTTTTATGTGCACATATTAGTCTAATTTATTATTAGCAATTCATAATGATATTTTGTTTCCCAAATAAGTGAAAAAAGTAAATGAGGAATCAAAAGAAACACTGCTTATTTAAAGACAAATGTTCTTAAGTGTAAATACTTTTTAAAATTCTAATTTAGCCTACATAACATTTCATATATAAAAATGTGTATGCCTATTATACTCATAGCTTCATATATTTGTATTCATTTAGTTATATTATGAGTTACTGTATGTTGTATTTAATATATATATATATA
Source organism: Pseudophryne corroboree (assembly GCF_028390025.1). Taxonomy (NCBI): domain Eukaryota; kingdom Metazoa; phylum Chordata; class Amphibia; order Anura; family Myobatrachidae; genus Pseudophryne; species Pseudophryne corroboree. Next base: position 415,506,361 of record NC_086446.1, on the reverse strand, counting down.
TATATATAAGGAAAATAATATCTAGGACTTCAGAAACATGTATATTTAGGAATTTAGATTTTAGCTACATGTTATGGAAGTATAAATTGTTAAAAATAAATATTTTGATGTACTAAAATTTGGAAGCATCACTGGATAATTCTCTAAAAATAAAATAAACCCATACGTGGCTGTACATAAAGTTAGTATATTTTTAAGCTTCAACATTTTATCTTTGCTGAGTTACAACCATTTCTGCTCTTATCTACATTTATATAATCTATATATGCATTGTTACATCTGATTTATTGGCAAAAGAAATCTTGACACTAATAAGAAGATTTTGTTAATTTCTCAGGCAAAGTTGGTGCTATAAGTTAATGGAATAACAAAATGTTCAGTGACGATTAACAATTATACTGATCCTTGGAACATCTGTTTCAAGTGTTACTCAAGTCACGCTAAGTAGACATTTGTTAAATGTGTAGCATCTTTGAAAATGTAATTACCTTTTAGCATGTCACCCAGAGACAAAAAAAATATTGGTAGTTCCTTATTATGGAGCTTTAATATCACAGGTGCAAATCTATACAAAATGTACTTAAGTAATAAGAAATATAAAGAAACAAACAAACTGTAAAGTTTGTAAACTATAACACTAAACTATGTGTACATACATTTATGCTACTATCCTTCTAAAGGTACTATAAATAGCAAAATAGCTTTTATGCAACATTCCCGTTAGCAAATCCCACATATTATTATGTGGAAAAGATTAAATCTATAAAGCTTAATGGACATAAACACAAATAAAAAAATCAGAATTATGCAACTGTTAAACTAATATATTTTTTTCTTATCTGAATATCTAACTAATGTACAACTAAAAATAAAATTATATATTTTAATTGTTCTCACATAAATGTTTTGTCATCAATATTAATGATAAAACTGCATTAAAGTAACATGCAATTACACAGAACTTGCTAAAACATATTCAGCATTAATTTTTTGATGGCTTTACCGCTTATATTTTTTGTAATTAAACCATTTTAGTAATTTATTTGTTATATCAAAACTCAAAATATAAATGTAATATATATCACCAAATAACAGGCATTAGAGTACAGTCTATAGTAATAGATAGTATTCACTGTATTTAGGGATGGAAAGAGTTAATGTTTTTGTACTCAATGGGGCAGTTAAGGGTTTATGAGGAGCCAATAGACTTTTCTTCCTAAAAAGAAAAAATGGAATGCAAGATAGAATTCCATCAATTTCAGCAAAGGCATCAGTGGAGAAGATTTACTGAAGGATGAAAAGAGCTGAGATGTAAAATTATTTTAAATTTAGTCAGACAGAAGATGCACATTAAGGTAGCTGAAGCTAGGCTTTCTCCAAAGCTGGCATGCACCTACAGTACCTTGGATTCAGTAAAGTTTATATGAATTACAATTGTTAGTCATCTTCAGTTTGGCTATACTCTAGAAAGTTCTACCAGCAAATCCAGGACTACAATTCATACATGTGGGAGCAAATGTATCTCAGTTGGTAGAAACCAACACATGGATGGTGATGCTGAGTTTAAAGAATTAATCACTAAAACAACTGCATGAATGCAGTACTTTATCAAAGAAAAAAAAAATCAGTCACCAAGGTAAACATGAGTCAAGTTCTATCTACTGTATTTCTATGTCTATCTCACATTGTGTTCCTGGAGATGGCCCTATTGTAAAATTTGTTATATTTGTTGTTCATGAATTCACTGTTGTGTTGCTTTACTGCTCTGTTTGTAACCAATCAAAATAAAAATTTCAAATATAAAAAACAGCTCAAGTTCTTTGCTCTTAAATATGATATATATATATATATATATATATATATATATATAAAATCAGACACATTTAGTTTTTTTTTAAATGTGGATGATGATATTAATATTATGGTTTTATTACCTAACAATAACATAAAAATATAAATCAATATTACAAGTTTATATTTTTATTTAGTATGTTTAGATTTCGATGGATGTGGGTTCAAATATCAGCTCGTTATATATTATAAAACACATGTTTAATTGCATTGTTAGTTCTCGTATGGGATCAGTTCACAGGTTCACAATCATACTTCTGTACCCCAAGCTAAAACTATTGGACTAGTAAAGTGAAATTAAAATGACAAATAATATTACTAAATTTAAAATGTAAAATTAAAGGGAATATAATAATCAAATTGATGTTTCATTTTTATTTATGTTTAGGTAACTCTCGAAGGATGCCAATGTTATCTATTTTGTGTAGATAAAATGTTGCTCTTTGTATTATTCCTGCTTCATATTTTAAATTATCATATATCATATCATATCATATTATTTACATAATTTTACTCTCGGTGTCACAAGCTTACTATTTCTCACAATGCAACAAAACAACAGTTGTCACTTCATCATCAGCTAACAATGTTAGGAATATCCTACACTAGTCAACCTGACCTAGGCTTAGGGCTCTTGCACATAATGAGCCTAGACAAAATGCATCTTGAGAAATGAAATTTAAAATAGTGCGGCATAGAGAACTATATACTGTATACATGGCTCAGATACACCATTTTCCCACTGCAACTCTGAACAATGTATACTAGTGCTTTCATTGTAGACACAGGTGATGTGGCACAGCAATCAATTAATCTGTATGTGACTACTTGTCTGTATTTCCTTAATTAGTGCTCTGTTCTAAAATGAGGCTAAAAAAACTGCTCGTGTACTAATTGAATAAATAGAGCAACATATATCACCAATTAAGACCTACCTATTGTGCTAGGCTTTTGAATAAATATAAATATATATATATATATATATATAACAAGTATGGAAAGCCCGAAACTCCTCAAATTTACACTTGCCCTGGTGCCTTCAGTAAAGAAAGTAGCTATACTGGAAAAAACGGCTGCGCATTCAGGGTCTTGTGGAAAAGTCAAATTATATTGTTACATCACAACGTAGAACACCAACGCTGCGGGGTGTCTAGCCCCTTTGTCAAGATGTGAGAGTATATATATATATAGTGTGTGTGTGTGTGTGTGTGTATATATATATATATATATATATATATTAGCATGCTTTTAATAAACAATGGCTGTTTTATTCCACTCCTGATAGACATTGCAGAAAATAACTTTTATTTAATCGATACAGCTCCTCCCTCCTGTCATTTGAAGAAAAGAGAAATAATAGGAAAATAGAGCTCTAACTGGCATATTTTCAAACTGTTATAGTTTTCATTAATGTCGCCAAACATATCAAGTGGGTTACTATCATTGATTACTCCATCGGTATTAAGTATTGCTGGAGCTTGCCTGCTAAACCTATGTAACAAGTTATGATACTGCTGGACTTGCAGATTTTTGTTTGCAGCCCCCTTGGGCTGTATCCAAAGTTCAGTGTGCGATAAGGCTGCGAGGTAAGTAAATTGCGGTGCTATTGTTAGCATTTACACGCTTTTGCAACAATATCTCACCACCTTTGTGGCTAATTGAATTGACCCTTATTTAATTGACCTCATATATACTGCTATATTTTTTCTGTATAAATCCTTTTGTCAAAAAAATATATTTATTAATTTTTGGTAATTATAGTAAAACTGAAAGCTCACGCTGGGCTTCCAAACAAATTCATGTTTATCAGAGTAACGAGAAGGCCCCCAGAGTGAGAAGTAAAGGCCTCCAGAGATTTGCTCAGCTGCCATGATGAGGAAATAATTATAAATATCTGAAAAATGCATATTTTATCTCCAAGATGAATGCAGTTTTAATGAACTGGTCCCTAGACAGTTTGGCCCCTAGAAGACTTGCTAAGATTATACAGGCTTAAAAGATTTGCCAAAGTGCAGTTAAGTTATGCACATTTCTATACACAATGAAACCATTATGCAGCATCTCTGATTTCCTTTGTATTGCTAGTTTCCATCACTTAAATGCTGTCAGCAAGCTTTACAATTGTTGCAGAATTTACAGTCTGCTGTAGTATAGACTCCTTTTCTAAAGGCCATTTGCTCACTAGATATAAGTCTGAAACTGGTGATAATGATATTGGACTAACCTGTTGTTTTAAAAACTGAACAGCTTGTTTATTTAAAAGAATGGCTGTGAATATTAGATTCATAGTTGCCAACATTGTAAGGCCACTTTGCTACTGAGCTGTTACATTTGATCTTGTGACACACAATTTTGTGTCTCTGTGTTTTTAAATACTACAAATCCCATCATGTCAAGTTTTATGAATTTTATTATATTATGATTTTTTTTATTTAAAGTCGTTTTATATATATATATATATATATATATATATTTATTTCTAAAGCTCAAGCAATGAAAACAGATGGTACAAGGAGTTTTATTGTCTACATAGAGCTGTTTCCATGAAAAAAAAAAAACATTGGAATGTCCTGTCTCTAGAAATTAGGGCCAGCTCGAAACTATGTAATTTTGAAATCTACATAGATGTATTCATACAGTATGTCCTGTACAACCTAGCTGCTGACCTCAATACATGACCTAGATTATACTACAATGTGTACACATATTTGTTTTGTATAAAAGTTAGAACTAAACATCATCATTGTGCTGAAATATTTACCTATTTATTAGCATTAAAATACTAAACTACAATTTAAGAAACCATTTAGGACATGATTACAAAATACGTAAGCTTATTAATAGGAAGAAAATAATATTGTATATTACTCAAATACTACACTTTATAAAGTGTCTAAATATTCTGTGTAGTTTGCGTTATAGCTAATTTCCTATTCAGTTTTCATACTAGCCTTCACAGATATTTATGGTGCATCAAATATTGGATTATTACTTATTGTAGTGTAGATGAAATAAATTACTAATTAGTGTTGATATTTGTAATGTATCGTGTAGTTTAAAAAAATTACAATATAACAAAATTATCTTTTATAATAGATCATTTTATTATTTATGCTGAGTCCATAAAAAAGAAAGCTTTAATCTCAATGCTTTTGTCTTATCCAGTGTGTAATAATATATACAATTTAAATGAGACAGATGTGTCAATTGTGTTAATTTATTAATAATAGTGAAAATCATTAATAGCTTTTAAATGGGTAAAAAATAGCTAATGAGAATTTACAGAACATAAACATCAAACCATGATGTTGTGGCAATCTGTGTAAAGTGTTGTTTAGAAATCTTTGTATACAAGAGCAGAAATCTGTAGAAGAGTTACAGCGCTTCAAAATTCACAAATAAAATCACAATTCCTATTAACAGACAAATCTTCCATAGAGGTTGTAAAAGATAGCTATATTATTTGTGGCAAAATAATGACAACCTTCCAAGTAATGATTTGATATAACAACGGATATTACAGTGTATAACAGTGAGTTGTCCCTTTTTGGTTCAATGTCATTATTCAGCTATGCATTTATAACAAAATCTCCTCCACAAATAATGAATCCAGATGCTATAAATAGTTATTATGAAAATAGATGTCTGAAGTGATAAACCGTTTGTTATATATTTCTTAATCACACTAAATCACAGCTAACCTGTAATGTAGTATTTTTCTCAATATTTGGAAAGCACATTTATTTAAATAGTTTTCGTTTTGCTATTTTGGAAGTTCCATACTGTATGTCTAAGTGCAGTTTAACAAATACTTCTGAAGTGAAATAAATAGAGCAAAGTGTGGTTAGCATTGGGTGAAGTGTTCTGCCATTTGGTACACATTGATCATACCACTTACATAGAGAAGGGCAGCTGACACTGATTTTGTATAAGTAAATAGTTGTAGCTTAAACAAATTCACACATATGACATGGTCTCTTTACATTTTCATATTAAATATTAAGAACTTTTACCCCAAGAGAAACAAAACAACCAAACAATTTATGCAGAAGTTCTTAGCAAATTGTTGATTGAGAAAAGGTGAACTAAACACCGTAACAGAACTTTCTTGAGTAATAAACTCACATACCTGATAACACGTATGGGGATGATCAAATCTGCTTTCTCTTTCGTGAACTGCGAGTAACTATAAGAGAACAAAAAATCTGAAAGCAATTTTGACAAGGAGAAAAAAATAAAAGCAGTACTGATCACACAGCCAGTAAAACTGGCAAGTTAAAATTATGGGAGATATAAAAAGTTCTCTCAGGCCTGTCTCTTTGCAGCTTAGCAATACACACATATTTTCCAAGAGAAGGAAAATAGCTTATTGGGCTGAATGTAGAATTTAGGGTCGTCAATCAACGTTCAAACTGTCAGTAGAGACATATTTCCTGACACTGTCAGAAATAACTTCAGTTTTTCTCTTTATATAAAAATACTGGCTTGCGAGGCTAAATGTATCTCTGTTGACCAACGCTTTAGAGGGTAAGTAAACAGATGTTCATATAATCAACAATTAGCCGACCACTATAAAGTTTTCCAGGAACTGTCTACTATGTTTTTGGAAGTAACTGTAAATGTTGGATTCAGAAAGAATCACTGTGAAGCAATTAGAGGCTTACATGAGATTCTGCTGCCACCCAAAAAAAATCAAAAAAATATGATTAACCCTTTTAAAAGTACCTTAATTAGCAGATATTGTAAAGCAAAATGTAAAATAAATTAATTTTTTTTATCTTGAACTAAATTTTACAGTTTTTACTCTTCCCTGCTCCCCTGACACTATGGGCAGCATAACCATGGCACCCCCTTCAACATCGATAGTTCTGCTATTGGACCTTTTCTAAAATATATTTTATATATATATATATATATATATATATATATATATATCTATCAGTGGCGTGCGGTGAGGTCAGTGGCTGGGGAGGCACAAGCAGCTAACATCCCCACCCCCCCTATAGAGGGGAGGAAAAAAAAGCGTAGCCCCCCCTTTATTTGTAAAACCAGCACCAGGCAGAACCAGCCAGGGGGGGTAATGCCATAGCAGGGGAGACACTCGGTATGGGGTCCCCCTGCCATAGCATTAATCTACCCCCCCCAAGCTAGTCAGCCCAGGGCTGGAATTCCTCGGAAGTGGGGACCCCAAAAAATAAACATGGGGTCCCCCTCCCGAGCAATAACCAGCACTGGGCTGATAGACCGGTGCTATGCCCCGCACCCCTGGTGGCGGTGGGTGCGGGGTTCATTGTTAAAATTGTTCTTTACAGGTGGCCTACAGATCCCAGCAAGCCTGCCCCAGCATGCTGGCACTTGGAGAACCACAAGTGCCAGCATGCCCGGACATATTGGGCCCACTGGCACCTGTAGTCCGCCTGTAAAGAATAGTAATATTGTTCTTTACAGGTGGCCTACAGGTCCCAGCAAGCCTGCCCCAGCATGCTGGCACTTGGAGAACCACAAGTGCCAGCATGCCCGGACATAAATGGCCTGCTGGCACCTGTTGCCCACCTGTAAAGAAAATATTAAAATAAAAACACCACACAGTCTTAAAAAATAAGTTTTATTGCACAGGGTCTTCACCTGGGGGCGGCGGCCTTTAAGCTCTTTTGCATGGCCGCCGCTTCCCCAGGGCTTCAGGCATCTTCACCTGGGGGGGGCGCCACCTCCCCAGGGCTTCCAGCGTCTTCCTCTGAAGTCTTCACCTGGGAGGCGGCAGCCTTAAAGCTCTTTTGCATGGCCGCCGCCTTCCCCAGGGCTTCCAGCGTCTTCACCTGGTGGGCGGCGGCTGCTAAGCTCTTTTGCATAGCCGCCGCCCATCCAGGACTTCCGGCGTCTTCAACCTTCAGGAGCTCTTCTCCGCTCCTCCTCCGCCATCGGACTGACACCCGCTCCCTCGCGCTGACTTATATAAGTCAGCCAGAGGGGGCGGAGCGATGACGCGGTGAGCCGTGATTGGCTCGCGGCGGCCATCTTCAATTTCAAAAATGACGCTGAGGTGCCATTTTTGAAATGGGTTACCGCTCCGCTGCTCAAACTCTGCACCGCCGACCGCACTCACGCCGCCTGCACCGCCGCAACCACGCCATCCGCACCCCCACCGCCCGCACCCACGCCGCCAGCACCCACGCCGACGCCCGCACCTCCGCCGCACCCACAACAGTGAATGACAGCGGATCCAGTGACGGATCCACTGGCCAATCACTGTGGCCTGACTGACAGGGGACGTGCTTTCATAGGTTGAAAGCACGTCCCTGTGTGAAAGCGGCACCACTAATGGTGCCGCTTTCCCATGATTTTTCAATGGGCTTTTAATGCCCATTGCTAGGCCCCGCCCGCGCCTGCCCCCCGTTCCCATACTTTTCCCTATCTGACAGGGAGGCACCACGATCGGTGCCTCCCAAACACTTTACACAGGACTGGGATGATTAGGATAATATAAAGCAAATACTTATGACACAGAATATGTGTCATAAGTATCTTCTTTATATTATTTTAATCAGTAATGACAGGGGAGGCACTGCCTCCCCTGCCTCCCCTGACTGCACGTCCCTGATATATATATATATATATATATATATATATATATACATATATATCCCTTGATGAAGTCTGAGAGACAAAACGCATTACTTTGTTGAAGCACCTTTGGCAGCAATTACAGCCTCAAGTCTTTTTGAATATGATGCCACAAGCTTCGTCACCTATCTTTGGCCAGTTTCGTCCATTCCTCTTTGCAGCACCTCTCAAGCTCCATCAGGTTGGATGGGAAGTGTCAGTGCACAGCCATTTTCAGATCTCTCCAGAAATGTTCAATTAGATTCAAGTCTGGGCTGTGGCTGGGCCACTCAAGGACATTCACAGAGTTGTCCTGCAGCCACTCCTTTGATATCTTGGCTGTGTGCTTAGGGTCATTGTCCTGCTGAAAGATGAACAGTCGCCCCAGTCTGAGGTCAAGAGTGCTCTGGAGCAGGTTTTCATCAAGGATGTCTCTGTACATTGCTGCATTCATCTTTCCCTCTATCCTGACTAGTCGCCCAGTTCCTGTCACTGAAAAACATCCCCACAGCATGGTGCTGCCACCACCATTCTTCACTTTAGGAATGGTATTGGCCTGATGATGAGTGGTGCCTAGTTAGCTCTAAACATGGCGTCTGGCATTCACGCCAAAGAGTTCAATCTTTGTCTCATCAGACCAAAGAATTTTGTTTTTCATGGTCTCAGAGTCATTCAGGTGCATTTTGGCAAACTCCAGGTGGGCTTCCATGTGCTTTTTACTAAAGAGTGGCTTCCGTCTGGCCACTCTACCATACAGGCCTGATTGGTGGATTGCTGCAGAGATGGATGTCCTTCTGGAAGGTTCTCCTCTCTCCACAGAGGAAAGCTGTAGCTAGGACAGAGTGACCATCGGCTTCTTAGTCACCTCCCTATCTAGGGGCCTCCCCCACTGATCACTCAGATTAAACGGCCGGACAGTTCTTGGAAGAGTCCTGGTGGTTCCGAATTTCTTCCATTTATCGATGATGGAGGCCACTGTGCTCATTGGGACCTTCAAAGGAGCAGATATTTTTCTGTACCCTTTCCCAGATTTGTGCCTAGAGACAATCCTGTCTTGGAGGTCTACAGATAATTTATTTGACTTCATGCTTGGTTTGTGCTCAGACATGCAATGCCAAGTGTGGGACCTTATATAGACAGGTGTGTGCCTTTCCAAATCATGTCCAGTCAACTAAAATTACTACAGGTAGACTCCAATTAAGCTGTAGGAACATTTCAAAGATGATCAGTGGAAATAGAGTGCACCTGAGCTCAATTTGAGCTTCATGGCAAAGGCTGTGAATACTTATGTACATGTGATTTTTTTAGTTTTTTAGTTTTAATAACTCTCATAAAAACTTTTTTCACGTTGTCATTATGGGGTATTGTGTGTAGAATTATGAGGGAAAAAATTAATTTATTCCATTTTGGAATAAGGCTGTAACATAACAAAATGTGGGAAAAGTGATGCACTGTGAATACTTTCCGAATGCACTGCATATCCTATTTTTTATGCCTTTTTAAGTGAAACATTTTTTTTACTTTTTTGATGTTATAAATAAATTGTTATACTTTTTAACATTGGGTATCTGATCCTTTTAATTTGGAATATTGTGACACCATTGGTCTCTTATACCCCCATTCCCATGTTCTAGATTAGATTTCCTCAGTGATCTACCATCTCTGTGTACTTGGGAGGTAGCAGATACCCCCAAAATATTGGGGAGTGTCTTTTTCATTTTTTATTGACTTTTTATTTTTTTATTTTTTTTATTTTAATTGAATTAACTAATTTTATTATCTGACATTATCAGGCCTTTTTCACATGGGGTGGTGCAGTGTTTTCTCATTGTGAGTGTGTGTGTATGTATATATATATATATATATATATACACACACACACACACACACACACACACACACACACTGGATTAAAATTTTCCTCTGTTTCCTTCATCACAACATTGAGTGCAGGTCTTTCATTTCTTTCTGTACTTCATGGATACAGTGAGTGCATTATAATATTTTTTATGGACCTTGGCACCACATTGAAACAATATCTATGTATCTCTCTCTCTCTCTCTCTCTCTCTCTATATATATATATATATATATATATATATATATATATATATACATATATATTCAATCTATATACTCTATATAACACCAACCATTAGTATAAACATTTGTTCCTTACATCTAAAGCTGAAGTCATATGGGATCACTAAAGGAAATATTGAAAAACATTAATCAATATTCTATTAATCATCTGAGGCAGTTAGCTAAACACTTACAATATAACTTAATTCCATGAGGTTTGGTCACCGCCTGCAGTGTATGGTTTGAGCTGGGAAAAGTATGGCCAGCATAACAGATGGAGAACCTCTCTGGGCTCTATGGGTGGTGTAAATTAGTTTTGTAATGATGTGCTGTGTTTATGTCTAATGATAAATGTTTCATTGCTTTGTCATAACCTGCAGAGCTAAAGCTGTCAGTCCAATAAATCCTGTATAAATATTTTAGATAGCCTGCTGGGCTTCTTATTTCTATGACCTGTTCCTGTGAGGTGAATTTCCTTGTTCCACGGATACTGCTGAGCTATGTTTGGAGCTGAGCTAGGAATTAGGGTTTGTTGATTTTTTTAAAATAAGTATTTGTTTGTCCAGACCACCAATGTACTCCGATTAGCTCTCCATTTAAAAAGTACTTCAACAACATAGATTATTCCAGATACATCTATAAATTGAATACAAAAAGTTGTGATTGATTCTTTTTCAGATAATAAAGATATATTATATCTATAGGTACATTTCAATTGATTCCTTATGTCCCCAGATGTATTAACTATTTTTACTAAGATGGAAAGCCAGTATTATGTAGAATAGAAAAACATAGCTCATAATGTGAAATAAATTCTTCCAACATCTAAGACCAACACAACGGGAAAACTATAACATCGAAAATTGCTCTTTAAAAGCTTTTTATATGCAGTATGCTACCTAAGCTGAAGGACTACTGCAAGAAATATACATCCATGTTCAGTGTTGCCCTGGATCCCCACTGCAGATACTTTGGTATTACCTACTGTACAATGGATAGCTGAATGCCCTCCCATGTCTTGCAGACTAGAAGCTCTTCCCCCTAACATGGCCACCTCCAGCATGAAAGATACACAAATTACAGCTCTCCTGGTTTAGGTAGGACAGTCTCAATACTGAGGGACTGTCCCAACGAATTAAGCAACCTGGGTGCTTGTACTAAGTTGCTGGGAACAACCTGTGTCAGAGATGTATGCTACTGCATTTGCAGCTGGGAATTTGTATGCAGCTAATGTGCAAAAATATATTAATGCTGTAGCCATCTGGAAATGTATTGAAATGCCCACCAGTCATTTCACAGATCCAATACAGATACAAAATGCACCAGTGGTCACAGATTCTTCAATATTTGAATCCCTAAGTAACCCTGTGGTTGCGTAAAATGGCGAGGGAACTAAGACATCGATAACATGTTTTCTGCATATGGTATCGCAGTTGTAGACTGGGACACACCACATAAATAATTGTGAAATACCTACCAGTTTCTGCCACCTCCCATTACCTCCCCCAATGGACCCTGAATGTCAATCACTTTGTGAAGAAATCCTCACTGCGAGCACATAGGGACACTCATGAATTACCCAGGTTCTGTGTCTGACCGGGTGAAATGCAGGCTTGAAGTCAGCCAGCCAAAGAACCTGTGTAAAAGCAGCATCTCACAAACGCCAACTCGTTCCTAGGCAGGCTATGCTGTGCATTACTGGTTTCCGGAAGAGACAGACCACTGACAACCTCTTACGGAAACTGAGGGACATCATCGCACAATGGCTTACCCAAATTAGACTCTCCTGGGGATTTGTGATACAGTATCTGATAACGCCACCAATATTGTGCGTGCATTACATGTGGGCAAATTTCCGCACATCCCATGTTTTGCACATGCAATTAATTTGGTGGTGCAGATTTTTTCAAAATGACAGGGGCGTGCAGGAGATGCTGTCTGTGGCCCGATACATTGCAGGCCACTTTCGACATTCAGCCACTGCATGTCGAATACTGGAGTGCCAGCAAACACTCCTGTGCTTGCCCTGCCATCACCTGAAGCAAGAGGTGGTAATGAGGTGGAATTCAACACTATATGCTTCAGAGGATGGAGGAGCAGCAAAAGGCCATTCAAGCCTATACATCCACCTACTTATAGGCAAAGGAGGGGGAATGCACCTGACTCAAGCGCAGTGGAGAATGATTTCCATGTTGTGCAAGGTTCTACAACCCATCAAACTTGCCACACGTAAGGTTGCTTCAGGCGCTGTCAGCTTGAGTCAGGTCATTCCCCTCATCAGCCTTTTGCAGAAGCAGTTGGAGAAATTGAAGGAGGAGCTAATATGGAGCAATTCCGCTAAGTATGTGGGACTGCTGGATGGAGCCCTTCATTCACTTTGCCAGGATTCAAGGGTGGTCAATCTGTTGAAATCAGAGCACTACATTTTGGCCATCGTGCTCGATCCTAGGTTTAAAGCCTATGTTGCATCTCTCTTTCCGGCAGACATAAGTCTGCAACGGTGCAAAGACCTACTGGTGAGAAAATTGTCAACCCATGTGGAACGTGACCCATCAACAGCTCCTCCTTCATTTTATCCTGCAACTGGGGCTGCGAGGAAAAGGATAACATTTCCTAGCCCACCCGCTGGTGGTGATGCAGGGCAGTCAGGAGCAAGTGTTGACATCTGGTCTGGACTGAAGGAGCTGCCAACTGTTAATGACATGTCTACTGTCACTGCATATGATGCTGTCACCATTAAAACAATGGTGGAGGATTATATCAGTGACAGCATCCAAGTAGGCATGTCAGATAGTCCGTATGTATACTGGCAGGAAAAAGAGGCAATTTGGAGGCCCTTGCACAAACTTGCTTTATTTTACCTAAGTTGCCCCCCCCCCCCCCCCCCCCTCCAGTGTGTACTCCGAAAGAGTGTTTTGTGCAGCTGGTAACCTTGTCAGCGATCAGCGTAGGAGGTTATTTTCGCAAACTGTGGAGAAGATGATGTTCATCAAAATGAATTATAAATTCCTCCAGGAAGACCTTTATCAGCAATTGCCTCCAGAAAGTACACAGGGACCTGTGATAGTGGATTCCAGTGTGGACGAATTAATGCTCTGTGAGGAGGAGAATGTGCACACTGAAACAGGTGAGGAATCAGAGGATGAGGACGACATCTTGCCTCTGTAAAGCCAGTTTGTACAAGGAGAGATTGATTGCTTCTTTTTTGGTGGGGGCCCAAACAAAGCAAACATTTCAGCCACAGTCGTGTGGCAGACCCTGTCGCTGAAATTATTGGTTTGTTGAAGTGTGCATGTCCTGTTTGCATACCTCCAAACTTTTAGTCCCTGGGGATCGAGACAGTCGCACGGCGTACCTGTGCGTGTTCCGAAAAGGGCGTGGCCTTTGGTGGGTGGCCACGGTCAAGTGGGCATGCTCATGCGCCGAGGACCCATTTTCCGGTGTTTTGGGGGCATTCCCAGCGCTCCCTGAGCGGCTGGGAAGCCCCCTGCTCCACTCCCTGAACTGAATACATGGCGTGCGCACAGCATGTATTCAGTGATCACCAGCTGCTTTGCTGAGCAGAGCAGCGGGTGATCAAAGCCTCCCCCAACTGCCCCCGCCCAGCGGGACACTGCGACCCGCGGGAGGGACAGCAGGACAGTATCCAAATAGCGGGACTGTCCCACTGGAATCGGGACAGTTGGGAGGTATGTGTTTATACAACATAAGGGTGGGTGGGAAGGCCCAAGGACAATTCCATCTTTGCATGATGTGCTCTTTGTGGCCTATTTTTTAAAACTACTATCCTGTCTGCCACTACAGTGCCACTCCTAGATGGGCCAGGTGTTTAGGCCGCCCACTGTTGTCGCTTAGCTTAGTCGTCCAGCGACCTCGGTGCAACCTTTTGGTCTAAAAACAATATTGTGAGGTGTGATCTGTTCAGAAAAGACTGGAAATGAGTGGAAATGAATGTTATTGAGGTTAATAATACCGTAGGAACAAAATTACCCCAAAATTCTGTGATTTTAGCTGTTTTTATGTTTTTTCAAAAATCATCCAGATCCAAAACCCGAAAGGGTGGTTTTGGCAAAACCAATCCAGATCCAAAACACGAGCGGAGGTCCAGATCTAAAACCAAAACACGAAAAGTGTCTGCCGCACATCTCTGCTAGAAACCGGGCATATGTCTCATCCTCTGTATTGCTGTACATGATACTGTCAGCCACTGGCTTCAGCACACCCAGAAAACAGGACTGACGTTGATGTTTTCTGGGACGCTTACTGTCGAAGCCCAGACCACCTGCAGCATGTCAATCATGCTGCAGCATTTGGGGCATTGCAAGCGATAACACATTCCCAGATCTGCACATGCGCAGTGCGGCTCCTGAATATGTGCAGATCTCAAAATATAAGAACTTTACATAAATATCAAATTTACTTAAATCTTTGAATTAGGCCCTTAATCCATTCTGGTTGAAGATAGGGATCTGAGTTAGTAACTTGGGGGCATTTGTTACAGGGCCGGTTCTTGGGATTGTGGCGCCCCGGGCGAAGTATAGGGGCGTGGCTTCAAATGGGGGCGTGGTCAGTTACGCCCCCATTTATGCCCCTGTAGCGACGCTGAAAGATAAAATAAAATTAAAAAAAAGTATACTTACCATCCCCGTTCCTGATCCAGACTGCTGCAGACCTCCTCCGCCGGCGCCGCTCTTCTTCTCTCCTTTCCTCGATCTATGGGAGAGACGTTATTATGTCTCTCCCATAGAACAGCATAGACACTAGAGGTCAATTATGACCCCTAGTGTCTGTGCCACTATGCTGTGCGGTGCGCGATGACGTCATCGCGCACCGCACAGCACAGGTCCTCTACATGAAGGGAAACTAGACAGTAGCGTCTAGTTTCCCTTCATGGAGAGGACCTTTGCTGTGCAGTGCGCGATGACGTCATCGCGCACCGCACAACTAAGGTCCTCTCAATGAAGGGAAACTAGACGCTACGCGTCTGGTTCCCTTCAAAGCGGGGGGCACTGCGGGGGGCACAGTGGCGGTTCTTGCCCTGGTGCGGCGCCCTCCGGATGGCGCCGGCGCCCTCCGGAAGGCGGCGCCCCGGGCAAAAGTACCGCTTGCCCGTGGCAAGAACCGCCACTGATTTGTTACTAAGATTGGTGAGAGAGAAAGTTGATGAAGAGAGATAAAGTGGAGAGAGATAAACTACCATCCAATCAGCTCCTGTCATATTTCAAACACAGCTTATAATGTGGAAGTTAGGAGCTGATTGGCTGGTACTTTATCTCCATCCACTTACTCTCTCTCCAAGGCTCAGTACATAGTTGTAGATGTAAGAACTGCCGATAAGGGGTGGAAGTGGTATTAGTGCACGTTATGTGCACTGATACCGCTTCTCCCCCATATATGACTGAGGGCATGTGTGTTCAATGTCTATACTGGCGCTGCTATCTACAAGATGCAGGTCAATGTATGAACTGTCAGTGGCACTGACCATTCTGACAACTGCAACTCTATGATTTTGACTGCTGCAGGTGTCGTGTCCATTTACCACAGCAGGGACAGCTCTGTGGCAGGTTTCGGCTCCAGGCTGCACATGAGATCCTGCGATAATAGTGAGATCTCGCTCATGCCCAATGAGCCGGCTTTGGGGGAGATACACAGGATATCAGCACTAGGCTGATGTGCTGTAGGGCTCTAGTAGGGATTGCCGGAGGGCAGAGTTTTCACTTCCCCACTTCGGCATCCACGATATTTATGATTCACCTCAGTAAATGTGGTACAGTACAGTCACTAGAGTATTTATAATGGGTGCAGTGTGTGCGGCGCACACGGGCCCACGGGGTTCAGGGGAGTCCACACCACACACCCTGCATCGATTGATAGAAATACTTACCCTCTGGAGTCCCGGGGTGCAGCAGCAGCGCTGCCGAAATCACTGGGAAAACGGTGCAGCGACATTTTCACGGTGTTTTGTGCATATGCAGTAGGTAAATCACTGGGAAAATGGCCACCGTGCCATTTTCACGGAAATCTGCGCAAGCGCTGTAGACTCTGGGACAGCGCTAGGGTCCCCTAGGGACCCTACTGACCAGAGTCTACACAATGCAGCCGGTTAGAGAGGAGCGGGCCCAGCCAAACCCCTGCACTCGGGGCCTCCTCCTCTCTAGAAACGCCCCTGAGTACAGTGGAAATATTTTGCAATTACTGATACTTTTTGGGCTGAGAGTACAAACACAAGTATCCAAGTACCGCCCCTAAGCGCTTCACGTTCCTTATGGGAAATTCACCACTGCCTGTGCAGTGTTCTCCCTATAGGGAAAGAGGCAAGGCTGTCCTTACTGCTTATACCTTCAGTCATGTGGTGATTGTTATTGTTCAATCAGAAAGCCCAGTTACCAGAGGATTAGGCTTCACACCACTTGTCTTCAGCATTACAGTCCATTATTATTGTGCCTTCTGTGGCACGGCTTGTTCCTGGACTCTCCTGTATTAGCCGTTGGAGGAGGGGTGGGGGAGAGTACTGATGAACACCACCACTACATTAGACCCTGTGCCCACAATATTGCTAATGCCAATCCCAGCTGACATAATCCACATTTCAGCTCTAAAACGTGACAACAATATTTAACTTGTTGATGCCTACTCCTTTGAAATGTAAAGAAGACAGATTGTGATGAGATCTTCTGAACTCACAGGAGAGAAGCCTAAGGGGGTTATTCAGAGTTGGTCGCAGATTTTGCTATTTTAACAATTATCTGCAGCCACTAAACTCACATGCTGGGGGCCGCCCAGTACAGGGCAAGGCCGCTCAGCATGTGTGGCGCAGCCCACCGATGTGATCGCAATTCAATTGTGATCACATCGCAAAAACCTCAAATAGAGGTTGACCTCTGCCTACGCAGCAGGGGCACTGCTACCATGTTTCCGATCGCATGAAACGTAGGCGACGTCATCGGGCGGCGCCAAAAACGGCCATGACATGCCAGCGTTTCCTGCTGCCTTTCCCCTCCAACGCCATGTCGCCACCCCTGGACACCTTCTGGGATGCATTACATAATGATTGGTCGCGCACACGTACTGCAGCCGCGGCGCATACGTAGTGTCCCAAAAATCGTCCATTTGCGATTTTCAGGACACTGAGAACAACTCTGACTAGCCCCCTAAGCTCACAGAAAGCCACTAACTGCCCTGAAAAGTGGACAGGATGTGAAAATAAGCCTTGTCTATTAATTTGATGAATAATGACTTCATCAAGATATAGCACCTCTTACTTATATACCTGGTCTCCATATCTCCAGGAAGGCACATACAGAAAGTAGGCAAAGAATAGATTAATATCATTGGGTGACGTTACAGAAATCTGAAAATTTATTGCTGTAATGTCATATACTTGTTATGAGACTAAATGGATTTCATTAGTTAGGTGTTAAAATAAATTCCAGACAGGGGAAGCAGATTATAGGCCTTGATGCCTCACATATGTTCATTCTCTGAGGCAAGTGCAAATTCTTTATTTACAATGTCTTGAAGTATTAATGACTTTATGATAAATGTAGCACCCTGGGAAGTTGAAAGAAAAGCACTCCATCATTTTTTCATTGAACCACACTTTTTTATTTTTTTACTTTTTTTATACTTCTAAGGTGTAATTTTCTTCACAGGTCACAGGATACTTTTATCCGATGAATCTAGATTATGTAAGAGGTGTTAAAAAAAGAGTAACCTATGGGCCTTATGCAGAGCCGGATTAAGGCTATGGGGGGCCCGGGGCGCTTCAAACAAGGGGGCTCCTAACAGAGGCAGGGAGATCAAATATATATATATATATATATATATATATAAAATATGGGCTGTAGTTATGTGACCGGCAATCAGGAGACCGCCGGTTACAAAACCGACGGCTACATTTCACTCCCTTCACAATTCCTAGAGTCGGTATGTCGACTAGAAGGGACAATTCCCACTCGTGGGTGTCCACGACACCCATAGAGTGGGAATAGAACCTGTGGCGAGCGCAGAGCGGCTTGCCATTTAGCCTGCCGGGCATCTAAATGCTGAGATCCCATCTTCGGTATGGTGACCGGCGGTCTCCAAACCGCTGGTCACACAATACCAACATATACATATATATATATATATATATATATATATATATCAAAGGCATGATGTCTGGCTTTCCCCCTGCATGAACAATGCTGCAGCGGTTGCCCACCGGGTGTTGCGCTGGGTGGCTGCACAAATAAATCCACAATTGTCCCAATGGTGCAGCACTCCTTGCGTCTAAGTAATACCACTGTTTTAGGCATAAGTTTGGCAACGTTTCAGTGCCCTTTATTAGTGTGGCACTTTCATCAATAGTGGTATTACTTGGATGCCAGGAGTGCTGCACCATTGGGACACTATGTACATACATACACCTGCATATACAGTATATGTTTACACATGCACATATATATATATATATACATACACACACACACACACACACACACACACACACACACACATACATATATATATATATATATATATACACATATACACCTATATACACACACACACATTACCCACACACACACACACACACACACACACACACAACACAAAGCAAAAAATTACAATTTAACACAGCAGCAGGTAAATAAAAAAAACAACAACAAACAATACACCCAGCTTACTTTTTGATCTGCTGCTGGTGAGACAGGAGAGCAGCTACAGCTCGCTCCCCCACGCAACCCCTCTGGCTCACACATCTTCCATGCAGCCTGTGCGCCCAGACAGTTACTGAGCCGCAGGCTGCTACTACTTCACCCATTGGACAGCTGAGCCGTCGCTCAGCTGTCCCTTACTTCATGAAGCGCCAGCGCTGTTAGGTTGCCAGGGCAACCGACAGGGAGACGCGCGGGGTCCGGGAGGCCAGTGCTGCAGGTCGGATCACTAACAGAGATCCGATCTGTGGCTGGTGGCGGGGGGGCCCTTTTAGAAAGGGGGGCCCGGGGTACATACCCCCTGGGCCCCCCCCTTAATCCGGCTCTGGTCTTATGCCTGGATGCAATATGTAGCCCTCTGGCTGTAGTCAAAGTACCTTTCCTCAGATTCCCTAAGTAGCCCATGAAACAGCCAGAAACTGGCAGGTACTGTACACAGTATTAGTTTAATAGCAGCTAATGAGACATACATCTTGTCCATCTACTCCACTGTATTTCCTTTGGAGTTTAACTCTTTGACTGCCACAGATCCATGTTAAATTTAAATCTCACTAGTCCCAGATGATCATTCTTACACAGATGCAAGGGCGTAGCTACCATAGGTGCAGGCAGTGCAGCTACTATGGGGCCCAGAGCTGAGAGGGGCCCACCTTCCCTGTCAAAGTTACATGTGTTATATACATTTTTCGCCATTCGGTGGTACGTAGAGTCCCTTTCAGACTTTTTCTTCGGGGCCTGCAATCAGTGGCGGAACTAGCGAGCGGTGGGCCCAGGTGCAACAAAATGCTCTGCCCCTTCCCCCCCCCCTCATCCCATCCAAGTCCACCCCCTCACCCCTGGAGAGGATCTGGTGAGAGGGACCTGCGCAGGGCCAGAGAAATGGATACCTAGCAACAGTGCCGTAACTAGACATTCTAGCACCGTGTGCAAGAAACAGTATCGGATCCCAACCCCTGCATGCAAAACAGGGGCAGTGCACGCCGTAGGCACGCGCAAAAATACATAGGGGCGTGGCTTCATGGGGAAGGGGTGAGGCCACAAAATAATACCAATTCATAAAATGGTGCACAGTAGTCTCCATTATTCAAATTACGCCGCAGAGTAGCACCACTACACCAGGTAGAGACCCTTTTACACCTTACGGCGGACAGATTCCCCCTTTTACACATTGCGGCAGACAGCGTCCCCCTTTTTACACATAACGGCAGACAGCATCCCCCTTTTTTACACATTACGGCAGGCAACATCCCCCTTTTTACATATAACGGCAGACAGCATCCCCCTTTTTACACATAACGGCAGACAGCGTCCCCCTTTTTACACATTACGGCAGGCAGCATTACTGGGAGGAGGCCGGGATGTCCCAGCAGGCTCAGCATGGCAACGTCTCCTCCTAGTAATGCATCTGAGCGTTGGCTAGGACAAACAACAAACAAAGAGGAAAGGGGGTGCAAATCCCCACCCCCAAATTCCCTTCCGCACACTGAAAATTACCTGTAACCATCCCTGAATCTATCTGGTAATAAAATTCAGAGAATTCGTCACAAATGTTTGCAAACACATGTTTAGCTGCTGGCCACTTCACGGCTTCTCTGATACAGCAGTCCTAACTCTACTTGATAGCAGTGCCCACATAGGGCCATGTAATTTGTCACAGTACGCCTCATGATAAAGGCTATTACTAAAACATTTCCAGACAGAGAGCTAACTTACCCGGGAGCCACCCCCAGGATCTCCCATTGGCACTACAAGGAACAGCATGCCTTCCAAATGCTGCTCCAATTCAATGCCTCATGCACACAAGCAGACAAACAATTTGAAAGCTGCTCAATCATACCTGGAGGTAATTATATATCAGGTGCTGGAAGGGGGAGGGGTCACAGACAAACAACAAACAAAGAGGAAGGGGGGTGCAAATCCCCACCCCCAAATTCCCTTCCGCACACTGAAAATTACCTGTAAACATCCCTGAATCTATCTGGTAATAAAATTCAGAGAATTCGTCACAAATGTTTGCAAACACATGTTTAGCTGCTGGCCACTTCATGGCTTCTCTGATACAGCAGTCCTAACTCTACTTGATAGCAGTGCCCACATAGGGCCATGTAATTTGTCACAGTACGCCTCATGATAAAGGCTATTACTAAAACACTTCCAGACAGAGAGCTAACTTACCCGGGAGCCACCCCCAGGATCTCCCATTGGCACTACAAGGAACAGCATGCCATCCAAATGCTCCTCCAATTCAATACCTCATGCACACAAGCAGACAAACAATTTGGAAGCTGCTCAATCATACCTGGAGGTAATTATATATCAGGTGCTGGAAGGGGGAGGGGTCACAGACAAACAACAAACAAAGAGGAAGGGGGGTGCAAATCCCCACCCCCAAATTCCCTTCCGCACGCTGAAAATTACCTGTACCATCCCTGAATCTATCTGGTAATAAAATTCAGAGAATTCGTCACAAATGTTTGCAAACACATGTTTAGCTGCTGGCCACTTCACGGCTTCTCTGATACAGCAGTCCTAACTCTACTTGATAGCAGTGCCCACATAGGGCCATGCAATTTGTCACAGTACGCCTCATGATAAAGGCTATTACTAAAACACTTCCAGACAGAGAGCTAACTTACCCGGGAGCCACCCCCAGGATCTCCCATTGGCACTACAAGGAACAGCATGCCTTCCAAATGCTGCTCCAATTCAATGCCTCATGCACACAAGCAGACAAACAATTTGGAAGCTGCTCAATCATACCTGGAGGTAATTATATATCAGGTGCTGGAAGGGGGAGGGGTCACAGACAAACAACAAACAAAGAGGAAGGGGGGTGCAAATCCCCACCCCCAAATTCCCTTCCGCACACTGAAAATTACCTGTAAACATCCCTGAATCTATCTGGTAATTAAATTCAGAGAATTCGTCACAAATGTTTGCAAACACATATTTAGCTGCTGGCCACTTCACGGCTTCTCTGATACAGCAGTCCTAACTCTACTTGATAGCAGTGCCCACATAGGGCCATGTAATTTGTCACAGTACGCCTCATGATAAAGGCTATTACTAAAACACTTCCAGACAGAGAGCTAACTTACCCGGGAGCCACCCCCAGGATCTCCCATTGGCACTACAAGGAACAGCATGCCTTCCAAATGCTGCTCCAATTCAATGCCTCATGCACACAAGCAGACAAACAATTTGGAAGCTGCTCAATCATACCTGGAGGTAATTATATATCAGGTGCTGGAAGGGGGAGGGGTCACAGACAAACAACAAACAAAGAGGAAGGGGGGTGCAAATCCCCACCCCCAAATTCCCTTCCGCACACTGAAAATTACCTGTAAACATCCCTGAATCTATCTGGTAATAAAATTCAGAGAATTCGTCACAAATGTTTGCAAACACATGTTTAGCTGCTGGCCACTTCACGGCTTCTCTGATACAGCAGTCCTAACTCTACTTGATAGCAGTGCCCACATAGGGCCATGTAATTTGTCACAGTACGCCTCATGATAAAGGCTATTACTAAAACACTTCCAGACAGAGAGCTAACTTACCCGGGAGCCACCCCCAGGATCTCCCATTGGCACTACAAGGAACAGCATGCCTTCCAAATGCTGCTCCAATTCAATGCCTCATGCACACAAGCAGACAAACAATTTGGAAGCTGCTCAATCATACCTGGAGGTAATTATATATCAGGTGCTGGAAGGGGGAGGGGTCACAGACAAACAACAAACAAAGAGGAAGGGGGGTGCAAATCCCCACCCCCAAATTCCCTTCCGCTCACTGAAAATTACCTGTAAACATCCCTGAATCTTTCTGGTAATAAAATTCAGAGAATTCGTCACAAATGTTTGCAAACACATGTTTAGCTGCTGGCCACTTCACGGCTTCTCTGATACAGCAGTCCTAACTCTACTTGATAGCAGTGCCCACATAGGGCCATGTAATTTGTCACAGTACGCCTCATGATAAAGGCTATTACTAAAACACTTCCAGACAGAGAGCTAACTTACCCGGGAGCCACCCCCAGGATCTCCCATTGGCACTACAAGGAACAGCATGCCTTCCAAATGCTGCTCCAATTCAATGCCTCATGCACACAAGCAGACAAACAATTTGGAAGCTGCTCAATCATACCTGGAGGTAATTATATATCAGGTGCTGGAAGGGGGAGGGGTCACAGACAAACAACAAACAAAGAGGAAGGGGGGTGCAAATCCCCACCCCCAAATTCCCTTCCGCACACTAAAAATTACCTGTACCATCCCTGAATCCATCTGGTAATAAAATTCAGAGAATTCGTCACAAATGTTTGCAAACACATGTTTAGCTGCTGGCCACTTCACGGCTTCTCTGATACAGCAGTCCTAACTCTACTTGATAGCAGTGCCCACATAGGGCCATGTAATTTGTCACAGTACGCCTCATGATAAAGGCTATTACTAAAACATTTCCAGACAGAGAGCTAACTTACCCGGGAGCCACCCCCAGGATCTCCCATTGGCACTACAAGGAACAGCATGCCTTCCAAATGCTGCTCCAATTCAATGCCTCATGCACACAAGCAGACAAACAATTTGGAAGCTGCTCAATCATACCTGGAGGTAATTATATATCAGGTGCTGGAAGGGGGAGGGGTCACAGACAAACAACAAACAAAGAGGAAGGGGGGTGCAAATCCCCACCCCCAAATTCCCTTCCGCACACTGAAAATTACCTGTAAACATCCCTGAATCTATCTGGTAATAAAATTCAGAGAATTCGTCACAAATGTTTGCAAACACATGTTTAGCTGCTGGCCACTTCATGGCTTCTCTGATACAGCAGTCCTAACTCTACTTGATAGCAGTGCCCACATAGGGCCATGTAATTTGTCACAGTACGCCTCATGATAAAGGCTATTACTAAAACACTTCCAGACAGAGAGCTAACTTACCCGGGAGCCACCCCCAGGATCTCCCATTGGCACTACATGGAACAGCATGCCTTCCAAATGCTCCTCCAATTCAATACCTCATGCACACAAGCAGACAAACAATTTGGAAGCTGCTCAATCATACCTGGAGGTAATTATATATCAGGTGCTGGAAGGGGGAGGGGTCACAGACAAACAACAAACAAAGAGGAAGGGGGGTGCAAATCCCCACCCCCAAATTCCCTTCCGCACGCTGAAAATTACCTGTACCATCCCTGAATCTATCTGGTAATAAAATTCAGAGAATTCGTCACAAATGTTTGCAAACACATGTTTAGCTGCTGGCCACTTCACGGCTTCTCTGATACAGCAGTCCTAACTCTACTTGATAGCAGTGCCCACATAGGGCCATGCAATTTGTCACAGTACGCCTCATGATAAAGGCTATTACTAAAACACTTCCAGACAGAGAGCTAACTTACCCGGGAGCCACCCCCAGGATCTCCCATTGGCACTACAAGGAACAGCATGCCTTTCAAATGCTGCTCCAATTCAATGCCTCATGCACACAAGCAGACAAACAATTTGGAAGCTGCTCAATCATACCTGGAGGTTATTATATATCAGGTGCTGGAAGGGGGAGGGGTCACAGACAAACAACAAACAAAGAGGAAGGGGGGTGCAAATCCCCACCCCCAAATTCCCTTCCGCACACTGAAAATTACCTGTAAACATCCCTGAATCTATCTGGTAATTAAATTCAGAGAATTCGTCACAAATGTTTGCAAACACATATTTAGCTGCTGGCCACTTCACGGCTTCTCTGATACAGCAGTCCTAACTCTACTTGATAGCAGTGCCCACATAGGGCCATGTAATTTGTCACAGTACGCCTCATGATAAAGGCTATTACTAAAACACTTCCAGACAGAGAGCTAACTTACCCGGGAGCCACCCCCAGGATCTCCCATTGGCACTACAAGGAACAGCATGCCTTCCAAATGCTGCTCCAATTCAATGCCTCATGCACACAAGCAGACAAAAAATTTGGAAGCTGCTCAATCATACCTGGAGGTAATTATATATCAGGTGCTGGAAGGGGGAGGGGTCACAGACAAACAACAAACAAAGAGGAAGGGGGTGCAAATCCCCACCCCCAAATTCCCTTCCGCACACTGAAAATTACCTGTAAACATCCCTGAATCTTTCTGGTAATAAAATTCAGAGAATTCGTCACAAATGTTTGCAAACACATGTTTAGCTGCTGGCCACTTCACGGCTTCTCTGATACAGCAGTCCTAAGTCTACTTGATAGCAGTGCCCACATAGGGCCATGTAATTTGTCACAGTACGCCTCATGATAAAGGCTATTACTAAAACACTTCCAGACAGAGAGCTAACTTACCCGGGAGCCACCCCCAGGATCTCCCATTGGCACTACAAGGAACAGCATGCCTTCCAAATGCTGCTCCAATTCAATGCCTCATGCACACAAGCAGACAAACAATTTGGAAGCTGCTCAATCATACCTGGAGGTAATTATATATCAGGTGCTGGAAGGGGGAGGGGTCACAGACAAACAACAAACAAAGAGGAAGGGGGGTGCAAATCCCCACCCCCAAATTCCCTTCCGCACACTGAAAATTACCTGTAAACATCCCTGAATCTATCTGGTAATAAAATTCAGAGAATTCATCACAAATGTTTGCAAACACATGTTTAGCTGCTGGCCACTTCACGGCTTCTCTGATACAGCAGTCCTAACTCTACTTGATAGCAGTGCCCACATAGGGCCATGTAATTTGTCACAGTACGCCTCATGATAAAGGCTATTACTAAAACACTTCCAGACAGAGAGCTAACCTACCCGGGAGCCACCCCCAGGATCTCCCATTGGCACTACAAGGAACAGCATGCCTTCCAAATGCTGCTCCAATTCAATGCCTCATGCACACAAGCAGACAAACAATTTGGAAGCTGCTCAATCATACCTGGAGGTAATTATATATCAGGTGCTGGAAGGGGGAGGGGTCACAGACAAACAACAAACAAAGAGGAAGGGGGGTGCAAATCCCCACCCCCAAATTCCCTTCCGCACATTGAAAATTACCTGTAAACATCCCTGAATCTTTCTGGTAATAAAATTCAGAGAATTCGTCACAAATGTTTGCAAACACATGTTTAGCTGCTGGCCACTTCACGGCTTCTCTGATACAGCAGTCCTAAGTCTACTTGATAGCAGTGCCCACATAGGGCCATGTAATTTGTCACAGTACGCCTCATGATAAAGGCTATTACTAAAACACTTCCAGACAGAGAGCTAACTTACCCGGGAGCCACCCCCAGGATCTCCCATTGGCACTACAAGGAACAGCATGCCTTCCAAATGCTGCTCCAATTCAATGCCTCATGCACACAAGCAGACAAACAATTTGGAAGCTGCTCAATCATACCTGGAGGTAATTATATATCAGGTGCTGGAAGGGGGAGGGGTCACAGACAAACAACAAACAAAGAGGAAGGGGGGTGCAAATCCCCACCCCCAAATTCCCTTCCGCACACTGAAAATTACCTGTAAACATCCCTGAATCTATCTGGTAATAAAATTCAGAGAATTCATCACAAATGTTTGCAAACACATGTTTAGCTGCTGGCCACTTCACGGCTTCTCTGATACAGCAGTCCTAACTCTACTTGATAGCAGTGCCCACATAGGGCCATGTAATTTGTCACAGTACGCCTCATGATAAAGGCTATTACTAAAACACTTCCAGACAGAGAGCTAACTTACCCGGGAGCCACCCCCAGGATCTCCCATTGGCACTACAAGGAACAGCATGCCTTCCAAATGCTGCTCCAATTCAATGCCTCATGCACACAAGCAGACAAACAATTTGGAAGCTGCTCAATCATACCTGGAGGTAATTATATATCAGGTGCTGGAAGGGGGAGGGGTCACAGACAAACAACAAACAAAGAGGAAGGGGGGTGCAAATCCCCACCCCCAAATTCCCTTCCGCACACTGAAAATTACCTGTTGGCTAGGACAGGAGGACACGGGGCAGCATGCTGCGGTGCCGGAGTTTTGAATCAGATTGTCCGCGGTGATCTGGAGGGTAAGTGCTCCCCACGTGGGCTGGATAATCGTGGGGGGAGCGCCAAAATTTATTTTTATATATGACCTCCCCCCCAGCCACAACACGTGCCCCCTGCAAATAATCGATCGTGTATTGAGGTGTCATGAAATAACCAACGTTTCAGGGCCCATGTGACAAGCTCTAGGACAAATAGGCAGATTTGAGCATAATGAACATCTGTGCACATGTGCATATTCTGGGTGTATAACTGAACTATACCATAATGCACATACCTATTTTACCCCCCTCACACACACACGCACACAAAAGTTAACAAGCACAGTGTACACTGCTGCTTTGATGGATTAATTCACCTGCTTTTATGGCTCTTATTGGCAGGGCTAGGAAGCCCGTTGAATCTTCTCTCCAGCACTAGGAATCCTGCCTGGAATGATGACATCCTCTCCCCACAGGCCTGCAAATCGCGGGTAAAATGCAGCGGGTGGGCGGAGCCTAATGCCGCGAGTGAGCGGAGCTACGATCGTGACCCGCGATCAGAAAAAAATCTTTTAAGTTAATCAGGGGGGGTTTCTGGGTACGCGTGCGCCAGTGAGAGGGACAGCAGCATCAGCGCCTCAACCTATAACACAGCGCCGCTGCGGCTCCCTCCTCCACCTCCCTCCTCCTCCTTCCCCCCGTGTCCGCTGCCTGCGCTGCTCTCCTCTCCTATACGGGCGGCTGTGTGCTACGGGCAGCGGTTGCCCGCAGCACACAGCGGCATGTAATGAGTCAGTTTGACTCATTACATGCTTTGGTCCCCTGGACAGTGGCGGGCCCCAGTGCAACGCACTGGTTGCACTGGTGGTAGTTCCGCTTCTGCCTGCAATATATCTAGGTATTCCCCAGGACCTGCTCATTGTAGTGTGGTATAAAAAGAACTGGAGAGCATTTTAATATTATCTAATATGAACCGGAGCACTGTAATGAGGCACAATATGAACGGGGAGCTCTATATATCATAATGTGGGTACTGTGCAGCATGTGTACTGGCAGCTCTGAAATGTGACATACGGTGAACTTAAGCACTACTGTGATTCATAAAAGAAACTAGAGCACTACTATGGGGCATAACATTAAATAAGGCTCTACTATGGTTCAGAAAATGAACTAGGGCACTAATATAGGGCATAAAATTAACAACTGCTGCAGAGAAGTGTCTCTAGAAGCATTGAGACGGGGGCCCCTTCAAAATGTTGCTATGGGGCCCACAAAGTTCTGGCTACACCCCTGCACAGATGTGTCCATCTGCTTTGTTTTCTGTATGCTGCTGGAGCGCTATGCCACGGGAGGTAGTGATCAGTCACTGCCACAGGTCTCCCATTGTAAATGCATGGATAGCGGGTGCGTGTGTATGTGCGCTCCCACTATCCCGCAAGCTGCACAGCATCAGTGTTTAAGTTTTTGTGTTTACCCCTATAAAGTTTAGATTTTTTTAATTTTTTTATGTCAGATGCCCTGATTTTTTAAACCCTCTATGCCCTTGAGCTTTAGATGATGTTGAATGTCTAGTATCGTCATTTTGACTGGTTGCAGCAGCTGCAGTGATAGTATTTGTGTGCTGCTCCTGCTCTTCTCTAAACTGATTGTTATCCATTTTTTAACTGGCAGCTCAGCTCACACTGTGTGGAGGCAGACTGCTTTTACTCACGCACACCGGGGCACAGTGAACTGGAATGCAGTGCGCAGAACAAATTATACAACAATATATTTATATTCTGGGGGTTTTTTTTACTGGCAGTGCAGCACACACTGTGTGGAGTCGGACCGCGCACTGGGGTACAGAGTGTACTGTGGTGCAGTGCGCAGCACAGTACAAAAAAATTAGACAATTATTTTTCTTATTTCTTTTTACTGGCAGCTCGGCTGTGTGGAGTCCGACCGCTTTTCTGCATGCGCACTGGAGTACAGAGCGTACTGGGGTGCAGCGCACAGATCAGTACAAACACATTATGCAACTATATATATTTTTAAACTGGTAGCTTGGCTTACACTGTGTGGATTCATACCACTTTTCAGCACGCACACTGGGGTACTACAGCATACCGGGGTGCAGTGCACAGTACAAATACAAATGTTTTTATTTTTTATTTTAAACTGTCAGCTTGGCTCACCCTGTGTGGAGTGGGACCGCTTTTACTCACATGCACTGGGGTACTACAGCATACTGGGTTACAGTGCACAGTACAAACAAATACTGTACAATAATTTTTTTTGTTTAACTTTTTAGATGACAAATATGGAGTGACGGAGTCACACTGTGAATGCAGTGGGTAGGGCCAGCAGAGTCAGTGCAACACCACTGTGATGGAATTAGACCAGTGATGTGCAGTGGGGTGAGGCAGGTGAGGCAGAGCGTCTCCTGTCATACTAACGTTTGTGCCAGAGTTTTGACTGTATAAAGTATATGAAAAATACAAAGAATCTTTTTGAAATATCTTGTCTGCATTATTCTAATAGTTTTTATAGTCAAAACTCTGGAGTAAAAAGTCTATGGCAGGAGAGGCAGTGCCTCACCTGCTCATCTTTTCAGCACATCTCTGATCAAAACCCAGCAAATTTCCAGGAGTTTATACTGCTGTACCTATGTATAATGCCCACATGTACACTTTGGCTCATATATTGCATGTAAACCTAGCTCTGGTGCTAGCCAGTGTCTCCTGAGCCATTTAGCTCACCGCACGTCCCTGAATTAGACTAATGGGACAGGACACAGCACAGCATAACCACTTATATGGATACAATGACAGCACAGCCACTTAGATGGACACAGTGACAGCACAGCACCTTAGATGGACAGAGTGACAGTAGCACAGTCCCTTAGATGGTCACAGTGACCGCAGCACAGCCCCTTAGATGAACACAGTGATAGCACAGCCACTTATATGGACACAGTGACAGCAGAACAGACCTTTAGATTGACACAGTGATAGCACAGCCACTTATATGGACACAGTGAGAGCAGAACAGACCTTTAGATGGACACAGTGATAGCACAGCCACTTATATGGACACAGTGAGAGCAGAACAGACCTTTAGATGGACACAGTGAAAGCACTTGTATTCCGCAAAGCCACTTGGATGGACACTGCGGAGCAGAGCGCAGCATACAGCACCATGGCTGGAGTGAAATGTCAATTCCCTTATATTGAATCCATTCTCCGTGAGAATCCGACGCCGGGAGGGTGACATTCTGCCTTGAGTTGAAATCTGAGCATGGCGGGAAAACCCGAGCCAGGGAACAGATTTGACTGATTCCCAAATTCTGATCGGTTCGGACTTTAGGTAATCCGAGCCACTTATCTCTAATTCAAAGTAGAAAGAGCATGTGTTGTTTTTCTGCACATGTCAATGCTAAATAGGCAGATTTATGTTTATTTTGGTGTAAGAGTCTTTAAACTTTGCTGAATATGTTACATCATCTTTATCAGCGGCAGCTGCTGCCCCTGGACTGTGAAACCAGCCAATGAGAGTCTGGGCCCTGGGGTCGGGCTTATTGAAGATAAGAATTGTGCGCCTGTGTCCCATGCATACTGCTGTTGCTGATCCCCGGCTAGGGAAGCCAGAACATATGTTACATACAACTTTACATGTATGTTTATATCTTGATTCTAACATTTCAGAATGTCACAGAAAGACACCAGTGACACCTGCTGCGCTGAAAAGGGGACGTGGCCTAGTTAAAAAAGGCATAGCCTCATGGCCTGCCCTGATTTCATCATTCCGGGGGCATGCCCAGCCTTCCTGGAGATGCTGGGCTGACCCCAGAGACTCATCTGGCTGCACTGCCGGCTACTACACTGTGACAGGAGCAAAGTACTGTATGTAAAGTCACAGTGCAGCACCCGGCTCCAGGGCCGTTTTAACAGCAGTGTAGGCCCCTGGACACAGCAATGCACTGGGGCCCCTACCCACCCATCAGCGGAAGGGGTGGGGGGTGTTATCAGCGGCAGCTTTGATGTCCCGCGGGGGGTAGGGGGGGGGTTCTATCTTTCGCTCAGCATGTAGGACCTGGAGAAATAATTTCTGCTAATTACTCCTTTACTGCACAGATGGGGCAGGAGGGAGAACACTAAACTGTAGAAGGGGGTATTGTGCTGAATGAAGGGGCCAGGGTACGTGACTTCCAGGGTGGTATGGGGTGTTTAATACACAGGGGAGGGGTGGATAGTGGAGTGGGCTTAATATTCATCATTTTCCGGGGGTCAGGGCAAGTTACTTTACTGCAGATATCTCCAGTTCCTGGATTTAGATTTCTTAGCTTTAATGGGCTAAAAAAAACTAGAGAGTCCCACCTTTCAGGATGTACTATGGACTTGGGGATGAGAGTTCAGGAGCCACAGCAATCCACCAACAAAAATATAAAACTGCATATTAAGCGTGTGGAGCTGTAGTAGGGACCAGTTGCTGGAAGGCTGATATCTCTGGTTCTGGGTACAGTAGAGACAAGCCGCCAGTGTCCACTGAAGGGGTGAGTCCCAGCTTTTGGAGTATACCCTCAGAAAAACTCTACGTCAAACAGAACCCAAGATATCTGGCTGGAAAGAACAATTAACAGGCTTGGATGGGGACCACTGCTTTGAAGTCAGATATCTCCGGTTCCCCAGGGCCGATTTTCAAAAATCTGGTACCACTGGAAAGAGGGGACCCTCAGCTATCAGCCTAGGACCCTTTTACTCCTAGGGCCCTTGGGCAAGAGCCCATTGAGCCCATACAAAAAGACGGCCCTGCCCGGCTCCAGTCACTGAGGGGATGTCGACATTTTGGTGTCACCCCTCAGAGGGGTGACACCCGGGTGCTGCTCACACCCCCCGCAGCCCCCAGTGATGCAACTGAAGGACACAAAAACTGCAGAACCGACCCCATGTATATAATGACCTTTCAACCAATCAGAAGCACAGAAATAGAAGACAACAATTATGCTTTTGTCATGTCAATATTTCATGGAGCGTACAATTATAAAATACTTTCTTCTGCGATTGTTGCTGTTTATGGTTACTGGTATACTGCCTGTGGTATAGATATTACTTTCATATTTTGTCCTTTGCAATAATGTGTTTTCACCATGGATCATGCTTATTGATTTTTCTTAACGCTGTACTGTTTTTTGTTTTTTTTACCCCAAATTTATATAGATAGTTATTTTGAGATGTTTTAAAATGATGTGTGACCTAAATGCAATATTGCTTAAAGGTGCTGGAGTATGTTTGTATTTTTAATACACTGTGTTTTCTTTATTTCAGATATTTTAATAACTGCTTGACAAAGTGTAAGCACCCCCATTCCCCACAGGAACTTGTTGCCACCTGAGGGGATGATACGACCTAACTCACCACCACTCCAGGGAAGCTAGTAAGAGCTCTCTAGATCCAGGCCAATTAAATCATTATTTATTCTATTTTAGATTCATTTAAGTATACCCCTGTAAAGAATAATGAGCATACACATGATTCATTTGTATTACACAATAAATGATATACAGAAGGCAAGTGACATTAAAAAAATATGTTTTATCTCTGAAACAGGGCAGACACAAATACATGGGTGAAAAACAACAAAGAGATAATACCATGTTACTAAAACAATGGACCTGATTCAGGTCCATTTGTAGTTGAGGCAATTGGCGAACACAGGTACTTTGCACATGTGCTGTACGGGTCTGCGACATCGGTCACACTACGGCATCAGACTGTCAGTGATTGACAGTTTGATGTCGTTTGGTGGCAGGGAGGGGGAGGCGTCGGCCTCAGCTTCTCAAAATGGAGCTGTGACGCCGCCACTGCGGAGGAGGGCCCAGGATCTCTGTCTGAGGAGGGAGATTTTCGGGCTTCTTTGTTGTTACTTTGGTAGCCGGTTTGTGCGACTCCATGGGACACGCAGCCGGCAGATGGTGTTGCAGATGATCCAATACTGTATTCTAAGACGCAGTTCAGCTCAGTAATGCACGTAGGAAGCGTGATGCCTCTGCTGCATTACCACATTCGTACTATCATTGCTGCTTCCATGTAAGTAGCAGCGATAGCAACTCCAACCACATCTGATTCAGACCCAATGTGCAGCTAATAATGTCCTCCTGTATCGGATAGGACAATGCGGGTCATTTACAAAACTGTAAAACTGTCCTTCCACAACGCAAATTATATTTTGTGATGCCATGGGGCCTATTCAGAGCTCGGAGCAAAGAAAAACATAACAAAAGGAGTGACATTACTCTTCGGGAAACCATGTTGCAATGCAAGGGAAGCAAATACATTTATTTGGACACATCACTTCCAAAACTACATTTCTGTGCACATTTTATATCTGCCCTACCTACAGCGCAGAATCGTTTTTTTCCTTTGCTCCCAACTCTGGGGTATATTTACTAAAGTATGGGTTTACTGAAGAGGAGATGTTGCCCACAGCAGCCAATCAGATTCTAGTTATTATCTTCTAGAAGGTTCTAGATAAAATGATAACTCGAATCTAATTGGTTGCCATGAGCAACATCTCAACTTCTATAAATTAGCACTATAAAAATAGTAAATATACCCCTCTGAATCAACCATACTTGCACTGGTGTATTTATAATGGGTGACCCACACACTGCGCGCCCAGCACCACTTTCTGTCAATACTTACCTTCCGGTGTCCCGCGTCTCAGCAGCAGCGCTGCAGAAATCACTGGGAAAATGGGTCCACGCCATTTTCCTGGAGACCTGCACATGCGCTCTACACTCTGGAACAGCCCTAGTGACCCTAGTGCTTAGAGTCAGGAAAGCTGCCGACCAGAGAGGAGGGAGCCCAGAAGGAGACTGCTCACGGACCACCTCCTCTCTTCAGTCACCCCTGCCCACTTGTGCCTATTTTTGGTAATATTTCACCAGTTTGTTTGGGTGAAGACTGCTGCATGGCTGAAATTTCTTCTAAATATGTTCAGTTTGGGACTTGCTTGCTGAATGTGGGCTAGGTGCTCTAATGAAGGGCAACATATTTAAATGAGGACCTTCTTTTGCACTAGCAAGTGCATTTGTAATGTACCAATGTGAATAACATGGAATACATATGATATACCTGCATTTAGCTGCCTGTCGGGATCCTGAACGCCGGGATCCCAACAGACGGTATATTAGCCGCATACCGAAAAACACTAACATCTACAAATGCTATTCATGCAATTATTTAAAAAAATCCAATGTCCACTTAAGTTTGTGTTCTATTAATGGGATTCAGTTAATTTGCCGGCGGTCGGGATCCCAGCGGTCAGGACACTGACGCCGGAATCCCGACCGCTGACAATGCCAACAGCTGGAATCCCGGCTAACAGGGGCTATTCCCACTCATGGGTGTCCACAACACCCATAAAGTGGGAATAGAACCTGTGATGAAAGCAGCGAGCCACCGAGCCCGCATGGGAACACTTTGCGCTCGCCCCGCTGCCGGTGTACTGACAGCCGGGATGCCATTTTTGGTATACTGACGGCCGGCATCTCAACCATCGGTATATCATACTAATCCCCTATTACGGGATCTGATCTCTAGGTCGACAGTAACTAAGTTGACACTATCTAGGTCGACCACTATTGGTCGACAGGGTCTCTAGGTCGACATGTTCTAGGTTGACAGGTCAAAAGGTCGACATGAGTTTTTCACAATTTTTTTCTTTTTGTGAACCTTTTCATACTTAACTATCAAAGTGGACTACAATTGGGAACGGTAACATGTGCCGAGCGCAGTGGTAGCAGAGCGAGGCACCTTGCCCGAAGCTCGCGAGCCATGCGAGGGGACACGGTGCACTAATTGGGGTTCCCGGTCACTCTATGAAGAAAACGACACAAAAAACCCATTAACAACTCATGTCGGCCTTTTGACCTATCGACCTAGAACATGTCGACCTAGAGACCCTGTCGACCTAGCATCCCTGTCGACTTAGTTACTGTCGACCAATAGTGGTTGACCTAGTTACTATCTACCTTTGATACCACACCCCCTATTACTACATAAATGTGACCCCAGTGAACAGTACACTAGGACAAAATGAAATGAAAATGAATAATTGTAACACTAGACAGACTGTCACAAGTGATGTTTTTTACTATTGCAGGCAACACACATTAATATTTCTGATCATAATCCAGGGCCATTTGGCAAGTAGCCATGTACCCTCTAATGTGTATGATAGAAAAGCAGCACATTTGTGCAAATACATACATTAAACTTTCATTGTATCTCCAGTACAGAACACTATCTGATTAACAAGCAGATAATTTTTTCTACACACCCCAAATACGTATATAGAAAATACATATTACAACAATTATTTCACGCTGATATGGAAAAGCAATAGTCCCTCTACACACAAACAGCAAATGGTTCTGCAAATTGCTCCCAAATGCATGCTTTTGCTTGTCTTTAAATAATATAGGTATTTTAATGGAAGCCATGTGTAAGACACTTGAAAGCAAACTTTTCTTTCCCTGGACTTCAGAACGGTTTCCAGAGGTGCACCCAGTTACATTTTCTCTTTGCAAACACAAAACCTTTCTACACCTTCCAAAGCTACCAATTAAAAAATGTCGGCTAAATGTTGCTGTTATTCACTAGCTTGAATATTGTGGGTGGGATTCAAATGATATATCATGCCCAATTTCCTTTCTAAAATGATCTCCGTTATCGCGCATATTGCGCCCATAGTGATCAGGTTTAGCTGTGTAAAGGGTTGGGTGCCTCCCTACTTCGGGGGTAGCGAGCTGAAATAATCATTCTAACCCTATGTTCTATGCTCTCTATGTACCCCATCTGTGTCACCCCTGTCTGTCTACCCCTCCCCTTTAGAATGTAAGCTCTCACGAGCAGGGCCCTCTTCCCTCATGTGCTTATCCTTTCTTACTTTAATACTCTTCAACTGCACCAAATCCATCAGTCTTCTGCCACCTGATACTTATTCCAGTGTCATCTGCTGATGTAACTATGTTTATTTACCCTGTACTTGTCCTATACTGTCATCAACTGTAAGTTGCTGTTTTCCTGCTTGATTATTTGTTTATATACTCTGTAATTGGGCACTGCGGAACCCTTGTGGCGCCATATAAATAAAGGATAATAATAATAATAATAATAATAATAATAATAATAATAATAATAAGGGGTCCACATTAGTACCATGGGGTATAGATGGGTCCACTAGGAGCCACTGGCACTTTAAGAGTTTGAGAGTGTGGGCTGACTCCTCCCTTTATGCCCCTCCTACCAGACTCAGTCTAATAACTGTACCCGAGGAGACAGACAACTTCGAGAGAAGGATTTTACACAGATAGTGGCGAGATTCACTCCAGCTCACACATACAAGGCAAACCAAGCTAACTAGCTTGAAACATCAGCAACGGCTGAACAATATTACTTAACCAAGTAACAAAACAGTACTAAGCCAAGAACCAAGCAGTACTGAACAAAGTAACCACTGCAGGAGCACGAAGCGCTGGGCGGGCGCCCAGCATCTTCTACGGACTATGAGAAAAGCTGGCAAGCCTGATTTGAAGAATCGGTGAGGTGGGAGTTCTTGAAACTCCAGCCTGTACCCCTAGGACACAATATCCTGTACCCAGGGATCCAGGCCGGATGGCACCCAGACGTGGATGAAACCAACCAGCCCATCCTCCAGGCTTTGAGGTCCACCGTCATGCTGAGGATTTTGAGGAACCAGATCAGGTCTCTGGTCCTGAGAGCTTGCGAGTGCAGGCTTTTTGGATTTTGCCCGACCACCTCTAAAGAAAGCGGTAGAAGACTTGGGCTTTTTTGTCTTAGCGGTTCGAAAGGACTGCTGCACAGCTGATGAAAACGTTTTCTTCGTAGAAGGAGTAGCAGAGGGAAGGAAAGGTGACTTACCCGTGATTGCCGTGGAAATCCACGCATCCAACGCTTCCCCAAATAGAGCCTGACCTGTGTAGGGTAGGCACTCCACACTTCTCCTGGATTCCTCGTCTGCAGATCACTGGCGTAGCCAGAGACCCCTGTGAGCTGATACCAACAAGGAGGATATCCGTGCAGTCAGCGTACCCAGGTCTTTCATGGATTCCACTATGAACCCAGCAGAATCCTGTATGGTACATAAAAACAATTAAATATCACTACTATCCATTGCATCCAAATCCTCTAGTAATGTGCCACCACTTTACTATGGCTTTAGAAATCCATGCACAGGCAATAGTTAGCCTTAAGGCCACTCCTGAAGCATTGTATATGGATCTGAGCGTAGTGTCAATCTTATGATCAGCCGGTTCTTTCAACGCTGTAGAACCAGGGACAGGTAAAACCACCTTTTTAGACAGTCTGGAAACCGATGCGTAAACAATTGGTGGGTTTTCCCATTTTTTCCTATCTTCCTCAGGGAAGAGAAAAGCAATCAGAACTCTTTCTGGGATCTGGAATTTTTTCTCCGGGTTTCCCCAGGATTTTTAAATATAGCGCTTAATTCTTTAGACGCGGGAAAGGTTAGCGGGGCTTTTTTATTATCAGTGAAGTAAGCCTCCTCAACCTGCTCAGGTGTAGTGTCATTAATGTTTAACACATCTCTAATGGCCTCATCATGAGCTGCACCCCCCTTTGCAAGGGATGCCACGCCCCACAGCACGTCCCAATCACCGTATGAAGTATCAGAATCGGTATCCGTGTCATCTTGCATAATTTGGGCAAGTGCACGTTTCTGTGGGAACATGCTAGGGGATTTTGCAGGAATAGGGACAGAGCCTGACCAAACTGCCATAGACTTCTTCAACACCTGAGTTTCAGTCTCAGTATTAGCTTCAACAATAGGGATCTGAGACAAAGCATTACAATCCTGTGTACATGGAATGGATCCCTCCTGAGAGGAAATCTCTTCTACAGCATATGACACAGAGGGGATCCGGTCTGAAGATCGACAGTGTCTAGGTCGACCACTATAGGTCGACAGTCACTAGGTCGACATGGATGGAAGGTCGACAGGGTTTCTAGGTCGACATGTGCTAAGTCAACAGGTCTAAAGGTCGACATGCGTTTTTCACATTTTTTTCTTGTTTTGAATTTTTTCATACTTAACGATCCACGTGGACTACGATTGGAACGGTAAAGTGTGCCGAGCATGGCGAGCGAAGCGAGCCATGCGAGGGGACGCGGTGCACTAATTTGGGATCCCGGTCACTCTACGAAGAAAACGACACCAAAAAAAAAAAAAAATACTCATGTCGACCTTTAGATCTGTCGACCTAGCACATGTCGACCTAGAAACCCTGTCGACCTTCCATCCATGTCGACCTAGTGACTGTCGACCTATAGTGGTCGACCTAAACATTGTCGACCTAGACACTGTCGATTTGATGAACCACACCTGACACAGAGTCCTTAGACATGGCTATGTGAGATAGTAAACACCCACACACACACACACACACAGGGAAATGTCAGACACAGTTTCCCCCCAAGTATGCCGCAGAGAGACACAGAGATTGTAGCCAACCCACACACAGCGCTTTTTAAGGTAGAACTAATGACCCTACCAGTGCTGTCTGTGTACCTTAATAGACTACACAGACTTTACACAGCCTCCCCCTCCCTTCTACAACTTCCTGGTACCATACAAGATAGCTGGAGTTGACTTGGAGGGACAGCTCTCCCTGTCAGCACTTCTGCAGGTAGGAAGATAGCGCTGAACGCTACTGGGTCCGCTCTGAGGAGAAGCTCCGCCCCCATTAATGGCGCTGCTTCCTGCTCTCCTGTAGTTTATACTGGCCTGAGGAATTGTGCTGGCAGCGATCCTGGGACCCTGACAGGCTTGTTGGACAGTGTAGGGTGTAGGCGCTGGCTCAGGGCGTCCCTCACAGCGCCACACCATGTACCGCTGAGCCCCGGAGCGCAGTTAGTACTGCGCTCCCTACCCTGTTGCCGCAATCTTCACACCGGCACCCCGCCTGCCAGGGAGGCCGGTGACTAACTCGCCACTGAATTCTTCTGGCTCTGTAAGAGGGTGGCGGCATGCTGCTGGGGTGAGCGATCCCCTGTGGCGGCGAACATTCGATCCCCTCAGGAGCTCAGTGTCAGCGCAGATAGTGGCTCAGACCATGCAGAGCGGACACTACTCCCCCCCCCCCCTTAGTCCCTCGAAGCAGGGGCTGTTGCCAGCAGCCTCCCTATGCCTAACTCTAAAAAAAAAAAACTAAAAGAACTCCTATGGAGAGCTCCCCTAGCTGTGACCAGCTCCTCCGGGCACATTTTCTAAACTGAGTCTGGTAGGAGGGGCATAGAGGGAGGAGCCAGCCCACACTCTCAAACTCTTAAAGTATCAGTGGCTCCTAGTGGACCCGTCTATACTCCATGGTACTAATGTGGACCCCAGCATCCTCTAGGACGTAAGAGAAAAAACTGTGATATGTACAAGGTGATAAAGGCACCAGCCAATCAGCTCCAATATGTAAATTAACAGTTAGGATCTGATTGGCTGATGCCTTTATCACATACTTACCGACATTTTGGCTGCACTCTTTGGGAGAGAGCAGCCAGGTCGGATCAGCAGGGGGCGGGGAAGGGTAGTGACCAGCTGAGGGGGCGGAGCAGAGGCAGAACGGGGGCGGACTGAAGGCTGAATGGGGGCGTGGCTGATGTTTCACATCATTTAAGCCACGCCCCCGATGTATAATGACGCTTTTACAGGCATTATACTGCGGGGGCCTGGCTATGATGACGCGATTCAACAAGAATTGCGTCATCGACTGCCCAGACCGCCCACTTTACTCACTAAGTGGGCGGTCCGGGCAGGGGGGGAGCACGGAAATCGGGAGACCTGCCTGCTTTTCCGGGGGGCCGGGAGGGTCACCTGGTTTTCGGGAGCCTCCCGGCCATTCCGGGAGAGTAGGCAAGTATGCTTTATCACCTTGCACATATCACTGGTTTATCACTTCCTCATGCTGTCTCCAGGTTAATACAATTGCCCCGATGAATACAAATTTCACAGCTCCCTGTGTCTTATGATTTATTCTAAATATGTTTTATTATAAACAAGCCTCACAGCTTTGTAAGAGAACATAGATAGTGAAACAGGTGTCAATGAAAGGAAATTGATCACTGTGTATGCACTATCAGCATATGCATCATATATATTTTGGGAACTTGCTTCATGTAGTCAGAATCACATCCCTCCCAACTGTCCCGATTTTCGCGGGACAGTCTCGTTTTTTGGGGACTGTCCCAGCCGCGGGCCGCAGTGTCGGGGGGGGGGGGGTCAGTTGTGAGGCTCCTGCAGGATGCTGTGCGCATGTGCACAGCATCTATTCAGTGGAGACAGAAGGAGCGTGGGCATGCCAGCAGCTCACAGAGCGCTGGGCATGCCCCCTCAGTGACGATAACGGAGGCGTGGCTTGCGATTGCGGGTCCTCCCGTGAAGCCACACCCCTTTTCATAGACCATGCCCCTTGTGTCCCTCTTTGAACAAGGACAAAGTTGGAATCATGTCAATGATAGGTGGGATCAGTATGTGATCCCAGCGGTCATTATACCGACGTTGGGATCCCGGTCATTAGACTGCCGGCGGGGTGGGGGGGGAGCACAACGAAGCTCCTTGTGGGCTATGTGGCGTGCTTCACTCGCCACAGGCTCTATTTTCCCTCTATGGGCACCCACAGAGGGGGAATCACCTACCTCACCGGTATTCCGGCGGCGGTATGGTGTCCCTGGCGGGATCCTGGAGTCTGTATTGTGACAGCCAGGATCCCGTCCATCGGTATGCAGACTGGATACCTGATAGGTGGGCCCAACTCAAACCTAGATGGGGTTAGCAGTGATGTATGCACTAGATACATCTCAGGAGAAAATAATGGTACTGTACGCATACTTGCCTACTCTCGTGAACTGGTTGGGAGGTTTCCAAAAATAGGGGGGTTGTTCCCAGCCATCAGAACAGTGGGCAAGTCTCTCAGTGGCAGCCATGACATGTCACCCAGCCGTGACCACAATGACACAACCATGATTGTTACGCCCCCTGCACCACCTCCTATAATGTGTATAGCACTCTGGCAGCTGCTGGACTGCCCTTGGGTTCTCTGGCACTAAATGCCAGTGACATTTGTGTGTCCCCCAAGCAGCTGTGACAGTGTCCCCCCAAACTGCAGGACACTGCAACCCATGGGCAGGACTAAGGGACAGTAGCCTAAAAATGGTCCTGTCAAAATCTGGTTGGGTGGTGGGGTATAGTTAACAACAAATAGAAATTTAGTTTCCTGATGCAGAAATATAGTACTGGTGGAAGGGATGCAAGAACAAGCACCCTAAGTGATATATCTCCTGATAGGTGTTATGCATCCTTGAGGTCATCTACATGGGACTTACTTGCGTCAACATGCATTTACTATAACCGCATGCCCCCTCAATCATCTGTTCTGCCTTTCTAAGGGTAAGGAGGCATAGGTTATATTTACTAAGTGGCGTCTTTTGCAAGGCAACAGTTCTCAGCAATTTAGACTTTAAAGTTTTAACTGCTTATCACACCTTTTATATCTAGGCCGTAGG
Organism: Pseudophryne corroboree; assembly: GCF_028390025.1. Lineage (NCBI taxonomy): Eukaryota > Metazoa > Chordata > Amphibia > Anura > Myobatrachidae > Pseudophryne > Pseudophryne corroboree. The sequence continues at coordinate 415,464,559 of NC_086446.1, read as the reverse complement.
GAGGGGTGTATGTGTGGTGCCATCGACCAGGGCACAGAGCCCTAGTGATGGCACTGTCACTGTCTCATGGCCCCTGCACCTGGCTAGCAGGGCACATTGAATGGCACCCTATTTCCAGTAGCACCACAGTGTTAAAGGACAGCTCTCTACCTTCTACTGTCAGTGGTTGGGGCTGACACAAGGCGGCAGTGAGCCCTGCTCCACTGCTGTTTTATATTATTGTTGTCATGTGACATTTTAGGGTCAAAACCACCAATATAAATATAAGCATGCAAAGGCCACTGTTTAGTAAAGCTAGCCCATAAGCTCACAATGGGGGTCTTTCCGACCCGATCACTCACTGCAGTTTGTCGCAGCGCAGCGATCGGGTTGGAACTGCGCATGCGTTTCCGCCGCAGTGTGCCGGCGCATGGCAGCTTTTGTTACCTAGCGATCGCCTCTGAAATAGAGGCGGTCGCTAGGCGGGAGGGGGCTGAACAGCGGCGTTAAGCCGCCGTTTAGGGGGAGCGGTCCAGCCGTTGGAGGGGGGGGGGCGGGCCACGGCAGCTGCGTGACGTCTTACGCAGCCGCTGCGGCCAGCAGGAGCGACGAGCAACTCCCGGCCAGCCACAGGAGCTGCGCTGGCCGGGAGTTACTCCTCAAATACAAAGGCATCGCCTCTGTGCGATGCTTTTGTATTTGTGCAGGGTGCCTGCACTGACACGCGGGGCGGACTAGCCCTGTGCTGGGCGTCCCCCCGGATGTCTGATTTAACGATCGTAGCTGTGCTAAACTTAGCACAGCTACGATCAACTCGTAATGACCCCCAATATGTCCATAATTACATAGGCAAAGATGTGTAACTATTTTTTGTGTGCATGTCCAGTACCAAAAAGTGCAATTTTATGCTACAACTGTAAATCAGCCCCATAGAGTGTACATAGTCGTGCACCACACTCTATGACAAAAAGCACTTCAATAGAAACATGCTATATTTCCCTTCTTGCAGTGTATAGCAGCATAAGGATTATGTTATACTGCCAAACAAAAATAACACGGAAATGCTTGTTTCTGATGAGGAAATAATAACAATAATACCTATACTTTCTAATGTATTATGATAAATTATTATTCTCTCTCTTTCCTGTCATGAACAAGCTACTTCCCTATACAGTGCATCCCTTACCTCTGCTCTTGACTCTGTCGCCCCACCAACCACTATTCACCCTCGCAGATCAACCCCTCGACCCTGGCACACCAAATGCACCAGATATCTGCAAAAATGTTCACGTACTGCTGAGCGACAGTGGAGGAAATCACGCTCTAAGGCCGACATCCTCCACTACAAATTTATGCTATCATCCTACTTTGCTGCCCTTACCCTCTCTAAACAATCTTACTTCACGAACCTCATCTCCTCCCAATCCTCAAACCCCCGGCGCCTCTTTGCAACTGTCAACTTGCTCCTCTGCCCACCCCAGCCTCAACCCCCCTCTTCACTTTCTGCTCTTGTTTTTTCCACCTACTTCACATCCAAAATTGACTCTATTCGTCAGAACCTGAGCAATCACCGTCCTCCATTTCCCAACCCCCCCACTCCTTCCCTCCTACCAACTCTGACCTCTTTCTTCCTTGTATCTGGAGAGGAAGTCATGGTCCTCATCCGGTCCTCACCCCCATCCACCTCCCCAGTTGACCCTATTCCCTCCCGCCTTCTCCGCTTCCTCTCTTCTTCTGCCTGTTCCCATCTTGCCCATCTATTCAATCTCTCACTCTCGTCAGGCACTGTCCCTTCTGCCTTCAAGCATGCAATTGTCTTCCCTATTCTTAAAAAACCTACCCTTGATCCAACCAATCTCTCCAACTACTGACCCATCTCTCTCCTCCCTTTTGCCTCCAAACTCTTTGAGCGTATTGTCTACAACTGCCTCACTGTCTGTCTTTCTTTCTTCCTACTCACTGCTTGACCCTTTCCAGTCTGGTTTCCGTCCTCTGCACTCCACTGAAACTGCCCTCACAAAAGTCTGCAATGACCTCCTTGCTGCTTAATCCAGGGACCACTACTCTCTGCTTATTCTCCTTGATCTCTCTGCTGCTTTTGACACTGTAGACCACCCTCTTCTCCTGCAAATCCTTTACTCCCTTGGTTTGCATGATACTGCTCTCTCCTGGCTGTCCTCCTACCTTTCTGACCATTCCTTCTCTGTCTCCTCTTATGACTCCATCTCCCCCCCACTTCCTCTATCAGTAGGTGTCCCCCAAGGTACTGCTCTTGGGCCGCTCCTTTTCTCTCTCTTCACATCCTCATTACGTGAGCTCATTATCTCTTTTGACTTACAATATCATCTCTACACTGACAATACTCAAATCTACTTGTCCTCCCCTGACCTCTCCCATGCTCTCCTCACTCGTATCTCCAACTGTCTCTCTGCTATCTCCTCCTGGATGTCCCAGCGCTTTCTTAAACTTAACATGTCTAAGACACGGCTGAAGTGAAAAAGATACCTTTATGTGTACACGGGAAATAAATTTAATGTAAGTGTCCCCAGATCTTGTGAACACAGACTACAGATGAGCAGGTTCGGTTCCTCGAGATCCAAACCCCCACGAACTTCACCCATTTTACACGGTTCCGAGGCAGCCTTGGATCTTCCCGCCTTGCTCAGTTAAACTGAGCGCGTCCGAATGTCATCATCCCACTGTCGGATTCTCGCGAGATTCGTATTCTATATAAGGAGCCGCGCGTCGCCGCCATTTTCACTCGTGCTTTGGAGATGATAGCGAGAGGATGTGGCTGCATTCTCTCAGTTTCTGTGTTCAGTGTGCTGCAAATATCTGTGCTCAGTGTGCTGCAAATATCTGTGCTTAGTGTGCTGAAAATATCTACGTTCTCTGCCTGAAAAACGCTCCATATCTGTGCTGCATTGTAGTATATAGTAGGAGGACAGTGCAGAACTTTGCTGTGACCACCAGTATATATATATAGCAGTACGGTACAGTAGTCCATTGCTCTGCCTCAGTGTCGTCAAGTATACTATGCATCCATACCTGTGCTGCATTTTAGTTGTGCGCAGTATATAGTAGGAGGACAGTGCAGAATTTTGCTGACCACCAGTATATATATAGCAGTACGGTACAGTAGTCCATTGCTCTACCTCTGTGTCGTCAAGTATACTATGCATCCATACCTGTGCTGCATTTTAGTTGTGCGCAGTATATAGTAGGAGGGCAGTGCAGAATTTTTCTGACCACCAGTATATATACTGTATAGCAGTACGGTACAGTAGTCTACTGCTCTACCTCTGTGTCCTCAAGTATACTATGCATCCATATCTGTGCTGCATTGTAGTTGTGCACAGTATATAGTAGGAGGATAGTGCAGAATTTTGCTGACCACCAGTATATATATAGCAGTACGGTACAGTAGTCCATTGCCCTACCTCTGTGTCGTCAAGTATACTATCCATATGTGTGCATCATGTGCTGTTTGGGGCCTATTTTTTAAATCTGCCATCCTGTCTGACACTACAGTGCCACTCCTAGATGGGCCAGGTGTTTGTGTCGGCCACTTGGGTCGCTTAGCTTAGCCATCCAGCGACCTTGGTGCACCTCTTTTTTTCTTTGCATCATGTGCTGTTTGGGGCCTATTTTTTAAAATTTGCCATCCTCTCTGACACTGCAGTGCCACTCCTAGATGGGCCAGGTGTTTGTGTCGGCCACTTGGGTCGCTTAGCTTAGCCATCCAGCGACCTTGGTGCACCTCTTTTTTTCTTTGCAGCATGTGCTGTTTGGGGCCTATTTTTGAAATCTGCCATCCAGTCTGACACTGAAGTGCCACTCCTAGATGGGCCAGGTGTTTGTGTCGGCCACTTGTGTCGCTTAGCTTAGCCATCCTGCAACCTTGGTGCAACTCTTTTTTTCTTTGCATCATGTGCTGTTTGGGGACTATTTTTTAAATCTGCCATCCTGTCTGACACTGCAGTGCCACTCCTAGATGGGCCAGGTGTTTGTGTCGGCCACTTGGGTCGCTTAGCTTAGTCATCCAGCGACCTTGGTGCAAATTTTAGGACTAAAAATAATATTGTGAGGTGTTCAGAATAGACTGGAAATGAGTGGAAATTATGGTTATTGAGGTTAATAACACTATGGGATCAAAATGACCCCCAAATTCTATGATTTAAGCTGTTTTTGAGGGTTTTTTGTAAAAAAAAAAAACACCCGAATCCAAAACACACCCGAATCCGACAAAAAAATTTCAGGGAGGTTTTGCCAAAACGCGTCCGAATCCAAAACACGCCCGCGGAACCGAATCCAAAACCAAAACACAAAACCCGAAAAATTTCCGGTGCACATCACTAACACAGACAGATGATATTTGTGGTGATTTAAAGATACCTTTTAGTGCATGCGAGATTGAAATCATCTGTAAGTAGGAACACTTCAACCAGGGCATACAGTGTGTCGCATGATGGAATCTTTCTGCTTATTGTGAAAGATAGTTTGAAGAAACTAGCTTTTGTGATTCAACCTCAATCCAAAAAGTTGTGTTCACTGTACTGTTTTTTATGGTGTAGATTTTGTTGGTTGAATAATAGAAACTGCATATGATATTCTATAACACCAGTAGAAATATTCACTGTACAGGGCAGGTTTTTTATGCTTGGTGGAAAAACTATGGTAATTTAAAGGAACAGGTGTTGTCCTTTTTTATAATTAACCACCTGCTGTAGAAGTGTGGAAGGGAGCGCACGGTTATAACAACCTTTTTGCCTGCAATCTCCTACTATCTGGCCTCCCTCAAAAATGCCTCTCTCCACTCCAATCTATCCTCAATACTGATGCCCATCCCCTCTCTTGCAGGACCTTCACTGGCTACCCTTCCCATTCAGAATCCAATTCAAGCTTCTCACACTCACCTACAAAACCCTTACCCACTCTTCTCCTGCTTACATCTCTGACCTTATCTCTCTTTACATTCCCACCCATCCTCTTCACTCTGCTAATGCACGCCGTCTCTCCTGGCAACTGATTACCACCTCCCTCTCCTACATACAAGATTCTACACGTGCTGCTCCCTATCTCTGTAATTCTCTACCTCTCCCCATCCGACTCTCCACCTCTTTTCAAAACTTCAAACGGGCTCTCAAGACCCACTACTTCACCAAACCCAGCCAACTCTCCTCCTAACCCTCTTGTCTATTCTCACTATCTACCTCTTCTGTGTCACCCCGGTCTGTTAGCCTTTCACCCATTAGATTGTAAACTCACAAGAGCAGGGACTTCTTTCCTCATGTGACTTTCCTTTTCTTACTTACAGTATCTTATACTCCATACTCCCTTTGATGGCACCTAACCCCGGGTTTTCTATACCTGTCCTATATTGTCTTGTACTGTAAGTGCTGTTTTCTGGTTTGCTCATTTGATTATGTACTATGTAATGGGCGCCATATAAATAAAGGATAAAATAATAATAATAATAATAATAATAATAATAATAATAATTGAATGCTTTATGGACATAGGGGGCTATTAAAACCTGGTCCCGCCGCATTGCGCAACCTATCATAATGTGATCGCATCCCATAAGGATGCAATCGCATTATCATTGACAGGCAGTTGGCATTCAGGGCGGCGACGCATTGTTGGGGGGAGTGGAGCAGGACATGCAGGCATGTCATGGACGTTTTCTGGGTGGCCCAATGACTTCGCCTGCATTTCCTGTGATTGGAAACATGGCATTGGCGGGCCTGCATACGCAGCTTGGCTGCGTATGCAGAGGGTCTTCTTCTATGTTGATTTCTGCAATGCGATCCCACTTAAATTGCGATCGTATCGCAGGATGGCACCATACACACTGATTTAGCAAAAACTGGTAAGGACTCTGAATAACCCCTATAAAGCTCACTTCCATATGAAGTAAATATTGATGTAACATCTTGTGCAACTGTCAGTTTGTTGCAGTAAAATCTTTCTCCAGGTTTATTGTGCCCTCTGCTGTCTCTGAGTAGAAAGTACAAGAAAATGTTTTTCTTCCACATAACTACATTTCCATAGCAAAATCCACAGATTTAGCCTAAGTCCCAATTTTATCCTGCCACCCAAATGTTACAACCACAAGTGATATCACACAATTACAGATAGGTGTTCTCTCTCAGCCTGTGTCTACCAACCTGATTTTCCTTTCTGCACAATCAAATTTGAACTGAAGAGATTTCGATCTTTACAAATAATTGTTTGGGGTCTTCACAGTGTTGAATGAATTAAACTGTTCATACCCCCACTTATAATTAGAAACAACTTTATCCAAAATGATAAAAGTGCCACAATAATCTTCCCACATATTGACATTAATAAAGACAATGGGAATATATGTACAAAATAATCATTTTGAAATAGTTGGAAATTGATCTAAATCAGTGTTGTGTTTCAAGGGCTAAAACACACATTCACTAACATTTAAAAATGTATATAAAAAAATTGCCTGTTAATAAATGTGTGTTGTAGCATCTATTCAGATCGATTTCCATCGATAAAGAAATCAACCTTTAGTAAATATAATCACACAGGTCATTTATATTGTGGATTGTGGGCCTTATTCACGTTTGTTAGCAAACCAAAAAGGTTAGCAATTGGGCAAACCCATGCTGCACTGCAGGAGGGGCAGATGTAACATGTGCAGAGAGAGAGAGAGAGAGTAAGATTTGGGTGGGGTGTGTTCAAACTGATATCTAAAATAAATTGCAGTGTAAAAATAAAGCAGCCAGTCTTTACCATGCACAGAAACAATATAAACCACCCCAATCTAAATATTTTAATAATAACTTAATTAAATGTAGTATGTTCCTCATTGCTAACTAATATGGTTCTGCACAAAGACACCAATTATAAAATGCTCTACTCTATATAGCAAATGTCATTAAAGAACTACACTACTTACTACTTTGCCACATTGGCCTACTAATGATCGCTGAAGTCTTCCTGTGCTAAATAAGCATGTATATTACAGTATGCCATATTTTTAGAAATGCTTTAATAAACAATTCTTAGAATACTTGTTTTTATTTGTTTTCTTATCACATAATTTTATTATATTACCAGTAAACAAAATGTGACAGAGATAACAAATAATGACAGAACAGTGTAAAGAAAACATAGGCTCCCAAGACAAACAACATCAAAATACAGTAATATCCCTTTTCCACCTCTAAAGCATGGGTCGCAGCCGGGAGCCTGACACGGTTGCTACCCGGCTGCGGCCCGTGCTCAGCCACCTTTCCCACTGCGCTCACCAATCCGTCATATTGCCGGGTTGGTGACGCTACTAGTGATGCGGCAGGGGCGGCGCTGGGAGATCACATGATCTCCTAGCGCCACCCTTCCATAGACTGTGAACGGGAGCCGACACGGCTTCCGTTTACACTGCACAGCTTACCGGGTTGAACTCATGTTCAACCCGGTAAGCTGCCCGGGTAGGATTCCCAGATCACTTGATCCGGGTTGACCCTTTTCCACTAGCAAAAAACATGGGTAAATGCGCACCCCCGTGCATTTACCCATGTTTTTTGAGCTATTGGAAAAGGGGTATAAGATAACAATAACAAAAATGAATAATGTAGATCAGAACCCTAAATGGTACAAAGTTAACTCCCAAATTTAAAAGGTTATAGTAAAAGTGTAAGGCTGGGAATACACTAAGCCAGTGGTTTCCAAACCTTTTTGAATCACGGCGCCCTAGAGCATCAGTATTTTACTCATGGCACTCCTAGGCCAAAAGTTTCTTATTGAGAAATTTAGAAAGAAATATTACATTAAGTAGATTGTGTTTATATTAGTGATGAGCGGGTTCGGTTCCTCGGGATCCGAACCTCCCCCGAACTTCACCCATTTTACACGGTTCCGAGGCAGTGCAGCATTTTGCTGACCACCAGTATATATATATATAGCAGTACGGTACAGTAGTCCACTGCTCTACCTACCTCTGTGTCGTCAAGTATACTATCCATCCATACCTGTGCTGCATTTTAGTTGTGCGCAGTATATATAGTAGGAGGACAGTGCAGAATTTTGCTGACCACCAGTATATATATAGCAGTATGGTACAGTAGTCCACTGCTCTACCTACCTCTGTGTCGTCAAGTATACTATCCATCCATACCTGTGCTTCATTTTTAGTTGTGCGCAGTATATATAGTAGGAGGATAGTGCAGAATTTTGCTGACCACCAGTATATATATAGCAGTACGGTACAGTAGTCCACTGCTCTACCTACCTCTGTGTCGTCAAGTATACTATCCATCCATACCTGTGCTGCATTTTTAGTTGTGCGCAGTATATATAGTAGGAGGACAGTGCAGAATTTTGCTGTGACCACCAGTGTATATATAGCAGTATGGTACAGTAGTCCACTGCTCTACCTACCTCTGTGTCGTCAAGTATACTATCCATCCATACCTGTGCTGCATATTTAGTTGTGTGCAGAATATATAGTAGGAGGACAGTGCAGCATTTTGCTGACCACCAGTATATATATAGCAGTACGGTACAGTAGTCCACTGCTCTACCTACCTCTGTGTCGTCAAGTATACTATCCATCCATACCTGTGCTGCATTTTAGTTGTGCGCAGTATATATAGTAGGAGGACAGTGCAGAATTTTGCTGTGACCACCAGTATATATATAGCAGTACGGTACAGTAGTCCACTGCTCTACCTACCACTGTGTCGTCAAGTATACTATCCATCCATACCTGTGCTGCATTTTTAGTTGTGCGCAGTATATATAGTAGGAGGATAGTGCAGAATTTTGCTGACCACCAGTATATATATAGCAGTATGGTACAGTAGTCCACTGCTCTACCTACCTCTGTGTCGTCAAGTATACTATCCATCCATACCTGTGCTGCATTTTTAGTTGTGCGCAGTATATATAGTAGGAGGACAGTGCAGAATTTTGCTGACCACCAGTGTATATATATAGCAGTACGGTACAGTAGTCCACTGCTCTACCTACCTCTGTGTCGTCAAGTATACTATCCATCCATACCTGTGCTGAATTTTTAGTTGTGCGCAGTATATATAGTAGGAGGACAGTGCAGAATTTTGCTGTGACCACCAGTGTATATATAGCAGTATGGTACAGTAGTCCACTGCTCTACCTACCTCTGTGTCGTCAAGTATACTATCCTTCCATACCTGTGCTGCATTTTTAGTTGTGCGCAGTATATATAGTAGGAGGACAGTGCAGAATTTTGCTGACCACCAGTATATATATAGCAGTACGGTACAGTAGTCCACTGCTCTACCTACCTCTGTGTCGTCAAGTATACTATCCATCCATACCTGTGCTGCATTTTTAGTTGTGCGCAGTATATATAGTAGGTGGACAGTGCAGAATTTTGCTGTGACCACCAGTATATATATAGCAGTACGGTACAGTAGTCCACTGCTCTACCTACCTCTGTGTCGTCAAGTATACTATCCATCCATACCTGTGCTGCATTTTAGTTGTGCGCAGTATATATAGTAGGATGACAGTGCAGAATTTAGCTGTGACCACCAGTATATATATAGCAGTACGGTACAGTAGTCCACCGCTCTACCTACCTCTGTGTCGTCAAGTATACTATCCATCCATACCTGTGCTGCATTTTTAGTTGTGCACAGTATATATAGTAGGAGGACAGTACAGAATTTTTCTGACCACCAGTATATATATATAGCAGTACGGTACAGAAGTATACTGCTCTACCTACCTCTGTGTCGTCAAGTATACTATCCATCCAAACCTGTGCTGCATTTTTAGTTGTGCGCAGTATATATAGTAGGAGGACAGTGCAGAATTTTGCTGTGACCACCAGTGTATATATATAGCAGTACGGTACAGTAGTCCACTGATCTACCTACCTTTGTGTCGTCAAGTATACTATCCATCCATACCTGTGCTGCACTTTAGTTGTGCGCAGTATATATAGTAGGAGGACAGTGCAGAATTTTGCTGTGACCACCAGTATATATATAGCAGTATGGTACAGTAGTCCACTGCTCTACCTACCCCTGTGTCATCAAGTATACTTTCCATCCATACCTGTGCTGCATTTTTAGTTGTGCGCAGTATATATAGTAGGAGGACAGTGCAGAATTTTGCTGACCACCAGTATATATATAGCAGTACGGTACAGTAGTCCACTGCTCTACCTACCTCTGTGTCATCAAGTATACTATCCTTTCATACCTGTGCTGCATTTTAGTTGTGCGCAGTATATATAGTAGGACAGTGCAGAATTTTGCTGACCACCAGTATATATATAGCAGTACGGTACAGTAGTCCACTGCTCTACCTACCTCTGTGTTGTCAAGTATACTATCCATCCATACCTGTGCTGCATTTTAGTTGTGCGCAGTATATATAGTAGGAGGACAGTGCAGAATTTTGCTGACCACCAGTATATATATAGCAGTACGGTACAGTAGTCCATTGCTATTGATATATTACTGGCATATGATTCCACACATAAAAAAATGGAGAACAAAAATGTGGAGGGTAAAAATAAGAATTTACTTACCGATAATTCTATTTCTCATAGTCCGTAGTGGATGCTGGGGACTCCGAAAGGACCATGGGGAATAGCGGCTCCGCAGGAGACTGGGCACAAAAGTAAAAGCTTTAGGACTACCTGGTGTGCACTGGCTCCTCCCCCTATGACCCTCCTCCAAGCCTCAGTTAGGATACTGTGCCCGGACGAGCGTACACAATAAGGAAGGATTTTGAATCCCGGGTAAGACTCATACCAGCCACACCAATCACACCGTACAACTTGTGATCTGAACCCAGTTAACAGCATGATAACAGAGGAGCCTCTGAAAGATGGCTCACAACAATAATAACCCGATTTTTGTAACAATAACTATGTACAAGTATTGCAGACAATCCGCACTTGGGATGGGCGCCCAGCATCCACTACGGACTATGAGAAATAGAATTATCGGTAAGTAAATTCTTATTTTCTCTAACGTCCTAAGTGGATGCTGGGGACTCCGAAAGGACCATGGGGATTATACCAAAGCTCCCAAACGGGCGGGAGAGTGCGGATGACTCTGCAGCACCGAATGAGAGAACTCCAGGTCCTCCTCAGCCAGGGTATCAAATTTGTAGAATTTAGCAAACGTGTTTGCCCCTGACCAAGTAGCTGCTCGGCAAAGTTGTAAAGCCGAGACCCCTCGGGCAGCCGCCCAAGATGAGCCCACCTTCCTTGTGGAATGGGCTTTTACAGATTTTGGCTGTGGCAAGCCTGCCACAGAATGTGCAAGCTGAATTGTACTACAAATCCAACGAGCAATAGTCTGCTTAGAAGCAGGAGCACCCAGCTTGTTGGGTGCATACAGGATAAACAGCGAGTCAGATTTTCTGACTCCAGCCGTCCTGGAAACATATATTTTCAGGGCCCTGACTACGTCCAGTAACTTGGAATCCTCCAAGTCCATAGTAGCCGCAGGTACCACAATAGGCTGGTTTAAGTGAAACGCTGAAACCACCTTAGGGAGAAATTGAGGACGAGTCCTCAATTCTGCCCTGTCCGTATGAAAAATTAGGTAAGGGCTTTTATAGGATAAAGCCGCCAATTCTGAGACACGCCTGGCTGAAGCCAGGGCTAACAGCATTACCACTTTCCATGTGAGATATTTTAAGTCCACAGTGGTGAGTGGTTCAAACCAATGTGATTTTAGGAACCCCAAAACTACATTGAGATCCCAAGGTGCCACTGGAGGCACAAAAGGAGGCTGTATATGCAGTACCCCCTTGACAAACGTCTGAACTTCAGGAACTGAAGCTAGCTCTTTCTGGAAGAATATCGACAGGGCCGAAATTTGAACCTTAATGGACCCTAATTTTAGGCCCATAGAAAGTCCTGTTTGCAGGAAATGCAGGAAACGACCCAGCTGAAATTCCTCTGTAGGGGCCTTCCTGGCCTCACACCACGCAACATATTTACGCCAAATACGGTGATAATGTTGCACAGTTACATCCTTCCTGGCTTTGATCAAGGTAGGGATGACTTCATCCGGAATGCCTTTTTCCTTCAGGATCCGGCGTTCAACCGCCATGCCGTCAAACGCAGCCGCGGTAAGTCTTGGAACAGACAGGGTCCCTGCTGGAGCAGGTCCTTTCTTAGAGGTAGAGGCCACGGGTCCTCCGTGAGCATCTCTTGAAGTTCCGGGTACCAAGTCCTTCTTGGCCAATCCGGAGCTACGAGTATAGTCCTTACTCCTCTCCTTCTTATGATTCTCAGTACCTTGGGTATGAGAGGCAGAGGGGGGAACACATACACTGACTGGTACACCCACGGTGTTACCAGAGCGTCCACAGCTATTGCCTGAGGGTCCCTTGACCTGGCGCAATATCTGTCCAGTTTTTTGTTGAGGCGGGACGCCATCATGTCCACCTTTGGTTTTTCCCAACGGTTCACAATCATGTGGAAGACTTCTGGGTGAAGTCCCCACTCCCCCGGGTGGAGGTCGTGTCTGCTGAGGAAGTCTGCTTCCCAGTTGTCCACTCCCGGAATGAACACTGCTGACAGTGCTATCACATGATTTTCCGCCCAGCGAAGAATCCTTGCAACTTCCGTCATTGCCCTCCTGCTTCTTGTGCCGCCCTGTCTGTTTACGTGGGCGACTGCCGTGATGTTGTCCGACTGGATCAACACCGGCTGACCCTGAAGCAGAGGCCTTGCCTGACTTAGGGCATTGTAAATGGCCCTTAGTTTCAGGATATTTATGTGAAGTGACGTTTCCATGCTTGACCACAAGCCCTGGAAATTTCTTTCCTGTGTGACTGCTCCCCAGCCTCTCAGGCTGGCATCCGTGGTCACCAGGACCCAGTCCTGAATGCCGAATCTGCGGCCCTCTAGAAGATGAGCACTCTGCAACCACCACAGGAGAGACACCCTTGTCCTTGGAGACAGGGTTATCCGCTGATGCATTTGAAGATGCGATCCGGACCATTTGTCCAGCAGATCCCACTGAAAAGTTCTTGCGTGGAATCTGCCGAATGGAATCGCTTCGTAAGAAGCCACCATTTTTCCCAGGACCCTTGTGCATTGATGCACTGACACTTGGCCTGGTTTTAGGAGGTTCCTAACTAGGTCGGATAACTCCCTGGCTTTCTCCTCCGGGAGAAACACCTTTTTCTGGACTGTGTCCAGAATCATCCCTAGGAACAGCAGACGTGTCGTCGGAATCAGCTGCGATTTTGGAATATTTAGAATCCACCCGTGCTGTTGTAGTACTACTTGAGATAGTGCTACTCCGACCTCTAACTGTTCTCTGGACCTTGCCCTTATCAGGAGATCGTCCAAGTAAGGGATAATTAAGACGCCTTTTCTTCGAAGAAGAATCATCATTTCGGCCATTACCTTGGTAAAGACCCGGGGTGCCGTGGACAATCCAAACGGCAGCGTCTGAAACTGATAGTGACAGTTCTGTACCACAAACCTGAGGTACCCTTGGTGAGAAGGGCAAATTGGGACATGGAGGTAAGCATCCTTGATGTCCAGAGACACCATATAGTCCCCTTCTTCCAGGTTCGCTATCACTGCTCTGAGTGACTCCATCTTGAATTTGAACCTTTGTATGTAAGTGTTCAAGGATTTCAGATTTAAAATAGGTCTCACCGAGCCGTCCGGCTTCGGTACCACAAACAGCGTGGAATAATACCCCTTTCCCTGTTGTAGGAGGGGTACCTTGAGTATCACCTGCTGGGAATACAGCTTGTGAATGGCTTCCAATACCGCCTCCCTGTCGGAGGGAGACGTTGGTAAGGCAGACTTCAGGAACCGGCGAGGGGGAGACGTCTCGAATTCCAATTTGTACCCCTGAGATACTACCTGCAGGATCCAGGGGTCCACTTGCGAGTGAGCCCACTGCGCGCTGAAATTCTTGAGACGGGCCCCCACCGTGCCTGAGTCCGCTTGTAAGGCCCCAGCGTCATGCTGAGGACTTGGCAGAAGCGGGGGAGGGCTTCTGTTCCTGGGAAGAGGCTGCCTGCTGCAGTCTTTTTCCCCTTCCTCTGCCCCGGGGCAGATATGAGTGGCCTTTTGCCCGCTTGCCCTTATGGGGACGAAAGGACTGAGCCTGAAAAGACGGTGTCTTTTTCTGCTGAGAGGCGACCTGGGGTAAAAAGGTGGATTTCCCAGCCGTTGCCGTGGCCACCAGGTCCGATAGACCGACCCCAAATAACTCCTCCCCTTTATACGGCAATACTTCCATATGCCGTTTGGAATCCGCATCACCTGACCACTGTCGCGTCCATAACCCTCTTCTGGCAGAAATGGACAGCGCACTTACTCTTGATGCCAGAGTGCAAATATCCCTCTGTGCATCTCGCATATATAGAAATGCATCCTTTAAATGCTCTATAGTCAATAATATATTGTCCCTGTCCAGGGTATCAATATTTTCAGTCAGGGAATCCGACCAAGCCACCCCAGCACTGCACATCCAGGCTGAGGCGATTGCTGGTCGCAGTATAATACCAGTATGTGTGTATATACTTTTTAGGATATTTTCCAGCTTCCTATCAGCTGGTTCCTTGAGGGCGGCCGTATCAGGAGACGGTAACGCCACTTGTTTTGATAAGCGTGTGAGCGCCTTATCTACCCTAGGGGGTGTTTCCCAACGCGCCCTAACCTCTGGCGGGAAAGGGTATAATGCCAATAATTTTTTAGAAATTAGCAGTTTTTTATCGGGGGAAACCCACGCTTCATCACACACCTCATTTAATTCATCTGATTCAGGAAAAACTACAGGTAGTTTTTTCACACCCCACATAATACCCTTTTTTGTGGTACTTGTAGTATCAGAAATGTTCAAAACCTCCTTCATTGCCGTGATCATGTAACGTGTGGCCCTACTGGAAAATACGTTTGTTTCCTCACCGTCGACACTGGAGTCAGTCAGTGTCCGTGTCTGGGTCTGTGTCGACCATCTGAGGTAACGGGCGCTTTAGAGCCCCTGACGGTGTTTGAGACGCCTGTACAGGTAATAACTGAT
This sequence comes from Pseudophryne corroboree, assembly GCF_028390025.1. NCBI lineage: Eukaryota > Metazoa > Chordata > Amphibia > Anura > Myobatrachidae > Pseudophryne > Pseudophryne corroboree. The sequence continues at coordinate 415,449,536 of NC_086446.1, read as the reverse complement.
TTGCCGGCTGTCTCATGTCGTCAACAGTCTTTTGTAAAGTGCTGACACTATCACGTAATTCCTTCCATAAGACCATCCAGTCAGGTGTCGACTCCCTAGGGGGTGACATCACTATTACAGGCAATTGCTCCGCCTCCATACCATTTTCCTCCTCATACATGTCGACACAACGTACCGACACACAGCACACACACAGGGAATGCTCTGATAGAGGACAGGACCCCACTAGCCCTTTGGGGAGACAGAGGGAGAGTTTGCCAGCACACACCAGAGCGCTATATATATAAAGGGATAACCTTATATAAGTGTTTTTCCCTTATATAGCTGCTGTATAGATTTATCTGCCAATTTAGTGCCCCCCCTCTCTTGTTTTACCCTGTTTCTGTAGTGCAGGACTGCAGGGGAGAGTCAGGAAGCTTCCCTCCAACGGAGCTGTGAGGGAAAATGGCGCCAGTGTGCTGAGGAGATAGGCTCCGCCCCCTTCTCGGCGGCCTTTCTCCCGCTTTTTTAAGGAAAAATTGGCAGGGGTTAAATGCATCCATATAGCCCAGGAGCTATATGTGATGTATTTTTTGCCATCTAAGGTGTTTTTATTGCGTCTCAGGGCGCCCCCCCCCCAGCGCCCTGCACCCTCAGTGACCGGAGTGTGAAGTGTGCTGAGAGCAATGGCGCACAGCTGCGGTGCTGTGCGCTACCTTATTGAAGACAGGACGTCTTCTGCCGCCGATTTTCCGGACCTCTTCAGTCTTCTGGCTCTGTAAGGGGGCCGGCGGCGCGGCTCTGGGACCCATCCATGGCTGGGCCTGTGATCGTCCCTCTGGAGCTAATGTCCAGTAGCCTAAGAAGCCCAATCCACTCTGCACGCAGGTGAGTTCGCTTCTTCTCCCCTTAGTCCCTCGGTGCAGTGAACCTGTTGCCAGCAGGATTCACTGAAAATAAAAAACCTAAAACTAAACTTTTTCTTAGAAACTCAGGAGAGTCCTAGAATGCACCCTTCTCGGCCGGGCACAAAAATCTAACTGAGGCTTGGAGGAGGGTCATAGGGGGAGGAGCCAGTGCACACCAGGAAGTCCTAAAGGTTTTACTTTTGTGCCCAGTCTCCTGCGAAGCCGCTATTCCCCATGGTCCTTTCGGAGTCCCCAGCATCCACTTAGGACGTTAGAGAAATAGGGAAAGATCAAGATCCACTTCCACCTCGTGCTGAAGCTGCTGCCACTAGTCATGGCCGAGACGATGAAATGCCATCAACGTCGTCTGCCAAGGCCGATGCCCAATGTCATAGTAGAGAGCATGTAAAATCCAAAAAACAAAAGTTCAGTAAAATGACCCAAAAATCAAAAGTAAAAGCGTCTGATGAGAAGCGTAAACTTGCCAATATGCCATTTACGACACGGAGTGGCAAGGAACGGCTGAGGCCCTGGCCTATGTTCATGGCTAGTGGTTCAGATTTACATGAGGATGGAAGCACTCATCCTCTCGCTAGAAAAATGAAAAGACTTAAGCTGGCAAAAGCACAGCAAAGAACTGTGCGTTCTTCTAAATCACAAATCCCCAAGGAGAGTCCAATTGTGTCGGTTGCGATGCCTGACCTTCCCAACACTGGACGGGAAGAGGTGGAGCCTTCCACCATTTGCACGCCCCCTGCAAGTGCTGGAAGGAGCACCGGCAGTCCAGTTCCTGATAGTCAAATTGAAGATGTCACTGTTGAAGTACACCAGGATGAGGATATGGGTGTTGCTGGCGCTTAGGAGGAAATTGACAAGGAGGATTCTGATGGTGAGCTGGTTTGTTTAAGTCAGGACCCCAGGGAGACACCTGTTGTCCGTGGGACGAATATGACCATTGACACGCCTGGTCAAATTACAAAAAAAATCACCTCGTCGGTGTAGAATTATTTTAACAGAAATGCGGACAACATTTGTCAAGCTGTGTGTTGCCTTTGTCAAGCTGTAATAAGTAGAGATGAGCGCCTGAAATTTTTCGGGTTTTGTGTTTTGGTTTTGGGTTCGGTTCCGCGGCCGTGTTTTGGGTTCGAACGCGTTTTGGCAAAACCTCACCGAATTTTTTTTGTCGGATTCGGGTGTGTTTTGGATTCGGGTGTTTTTTTCAAAAAACACTAAAAAACAGCTTAAATCATAGAATTTGGGGGTCATTTTGATCCCAAAGTATTATTAACCTCAAAAACCATAATTTACACTTATTTTCAGTCTATTCTGAATACCTCACACCTCACAATATTATTTTTAGTCCTAAAATTTGCACCGAGGTCGCTGTGTGAGTAAGATAAGCGACCCTAGTGGCCGACACAAACACCGGGCCCATCTAGGAGTGGCACTGCAGTGTCACGCAGGATGTCCCTTCCAAAAAACCCTCCCCAAACAGCACATGACGCAAAGAAAAAAAGAGGCGCAATGAGGTAGCTGTGTGAGTAAGATTAGCGACCCTAGTGGCCGACACAAACACCGGGCCCATCTAGGAGTGGCACTGCAGTGTCACGCAGGATGGCCCTTCCAAAAAACCCTCCCCAAACAGCACATGACGCAAAGAAAAAAAGAGGCGCAATGAGGTAGCTGTGTGAGTAAGATTAGCGACCCTAGTGGCCGACACAAACACCGGGCCCATCTAGGAATGGCACTGCAGTGTCACGCAGGATGTCCCTTCCAAAAAACCCTCCCCAAACAGCACATGACGCAAAGAAAAAAAGAGGCGCAATGAGGTAGCTGTGTGAGTAAGATTAGCGACCCTAGTGGCCGACACAAACACCGGGCCCATCTAGGAGTGGCACTGCAGTGTCACGCAGGATGTCCCTTCCAAAAAACCCTCCCCAAACAGCACATGACGCAAAGAAAAAAAGAGGCGCAATGAGGTAGCTGACTGTGTGAGTAAGATTAGCGACCCTAGTGGCCGACACAAACACCGGGCCCATTTAGGAGTGGCACTGCAGTGTCACGCAGGATGTCCCTTCCAAAAAACCCTCCCCAATCAGCACATGATGCAAAGAAAAAGAAAAGAAAAAAGAGGTGCAAGATGGAATTGTCCTTGGGCCCTCCCACCCACCCTTATGTTGTATAAACAAAACAGGACATGCACACTTTAACCAACCCATCATTTCAGTGACAGGGTCTGCCACACGACTGTGACTGATATGACGGGTTGGTTTGGACCCCCCCCAAAAAAGAAGCAATTAATCTCTCCTTGCACAAACTGGCTCTACAGAGGCAAGATGTCCACCTCATCATCACCCTCCGATATATCACCGTGTACATCCCCCTCCTCACAGATTATCAATTCGTCCCCACTGGAATCCACCATCTCAGCTCCCTGTGTACTTTGTGGAGGCAATTGCTGCTGGTCAATGTCTCCACGGAGGAATTGATTATAATTCATTTTAATGAACATCATCTTCTCCACATTTTCTGGATGTAACCTCGTACGCCGATTGCTGACAAGGTGAGCGGCGGCACTAAACACTCTTTCGGAGTACACACTTGTGGGAGGGCAACTTAGGTAGAATAAAGCCAGTTTGTGCAAGGGCCTCCAAATTGCCTCTTTTTCCTGCCAGTATAAGTACGGACTGTGTGACGTGCCTACTTGGATGCGGTCACTCATATAATCCTCCACCATTCTATCAATGTTGAGAGAATCATATGCAGTGACAGTAGACGACATGTCCGTAATCGTTGTCAGGTCCTTCAGTCCGGACCAGATGTCAGCATCAGCAGTCGCTCCAGACTGCCCTGCATCACCGCCAGCGGGTGGGCTCGGAATTCTGAGCCTTTTCCTCGCACCCCCAGTTGCGGGAGAATGTGAAGGAGGAGATGTTGACAGGTCGCGTTCCGCTTGACTTGACAATTTTGTCACCAGCAGGCCTTTCAACCCCAGCAGACTTGTGTCTGCCGGAAAGAGAAATCCAAGGTAGGCTTTAAATCTAGGATCGAGCACGGTGGCCAAAATGTAGTGCTCTGATTTCAACAGATTGACCACCCGTGAATCCTTGTTAAGCGAATTAAGGGCTCCATCCACAAGTCCCACATGCCTAGCGGAATCGCTCCGTGTTAGCTCCTCCTTCAATGTCTCCAGCTTCTTCTGCAAAAGCCTGATGAGGGGAATGACCTGACTCAGGCTGGCAGTGTCTGAACTGACTTCACGTGTGGCAAGTTCAAAGGGCATCAGAACCTTGCACAACGTTGAAATCATTCTCCACTGCGCTTGAGACAGGTGCATTCCACCTACTATATCGTGCTCAATTGTATAGGCTTGAATGGCCTTTTGCTGCTCCTCCAACCTCTGAAGCATATAGAGGGTTGAATTCCACCTCGTTACCACTTCTTGCTTCAGATGATGGCAGGGCAGGTTCAGTAGTTTTTGGTGGTGCTCCAGTCTTCTGTACGTGGTGCCTGTACGCCGAAAGTGTCCCGCAATTCTTCTGGCCACCGACAGCATCTCTTGCACGCCCCTGTCGTTTTTTAAAAAATTCTGCACCACCAAATTCAAGGTATGTGCAAAACATGGGACGTGCTGGAATTTGCCCATATTTAATGCACACACAATATTGCTGGCGTTGTCCGATGCCACAAATCCACAGGAGAGTCCAATTGGGGTAAGCCATTCCGCGATGATCTTCCTCAGTTGCCGTAAGAGGTTTTCAGCTGTGTGCGTATTCTGGAAAGCGGTGATACAAAGCGTAGCCTGCCTAGGAAAGAGTTGGCGTTTGCGAGATGCTGCTACTGGTGCCGCCGCTGCTGTTCTTGCGGCGGGAGTCCATACATCTACCCAGTGGGCTGTCACAGTCATATAGTCCTGACCCTGCCCTGCTCCACTTGTCCACATGTCCGTGGTTAAGTGGACATTGGGTACAGCTGCATTTTTTAGGACACTGGTGACTCTTTTTCTGAGGTCTGTGTACATTTTCGGTATCGCCTGCCTAGAGAAATGGAACCTAGATGGTATTTGGTACCGGGGACACAGTACCTCCAACAAGTCTCTAGTTGGCTCTGCAGTAATGATGGATACCGGAACCACGTTTCTCACCACCCAGGATGCCAAGGCCTCAGTTATCCGCTTTGCAGCAGGATGACTGCTGTGATATTTCATCTTCCTCGCAAAGGACTGTTGAACAGTCAATTGCTTACTGGAAGTAGTACAAGTGGGCTTACGACTTCCCCTCTGGGATGACCATCGACTCCCAGCAGCAACAACAGCAGCGCCAGCAGCAGTAGGCGTTACACGCAAGGATGCATCGGAGGAATCCCAGGCAGGAGAGGAATCGTCAGAATTGCCAGTGACATGGCCTGCAGGACTATTGGCATTCCTGGGGAAGGAGGAAATTGACACTGAGGGAGTTGGTGGGGTGGTTTGCGTGAGCTTGGTTACAAGAGGAAGGGATTTACTGGTCAGTGGACTGCTTCCGCTGTCACCCAAAGTTTTTGAACTTGTCACTGACTTATTATGAATGCGCTGCAGGTGACGTATAAGGGAGGATGTTCCGAGGTGGTTAACGTCCTTACCCCTACTTATTACAGCTTGACAAAGGGAACACACGGCTTGACACCTGTTGTCCGCATTTCTGGTGAAATACCTCCACACCGAAGAGCTGATTTTTTTGGTATTTTCACCTGGCATGTCAACGGCCATATTCCTCCCACGGACAACAGGTGTCTCCCCGGGTGCCTGACTTAAACAAACCACCTCACCATCAGAATCCTCCTGGTCAATTTCCTCCCCAGCGCCAGCAACACCCATATCCTCCTCATCCTGGTGTACTTCAACACTGACATCTTCAATCTGACTATCAGGAACTGGACTGCGGGTGCTCCTTCCAGCACTTGCAGGGGGCGTGCAAATGGTGGAAGGCGCATGCTCTTCACGTCCAGTGTTGGGAAGGTCAGGCATCGCAACCGACACAATTGGACTCTCCTTGTGGATTTGGGATTTCGAAGAATGCACAGTTCTTTGCTGTGCTGCTTTTGCCAGCTTGAGTCTTTTCATTTTTCTAGCGAGAGGCTGAGTGCTTCCATCCTCATGTGAAGCTGAACCACTAGCCATGAACATAGGCCAGGGCCTCAGCCGTTCCTTGCCACTCCGTGTCGTAAATGGCATATTGGCAAGTTTACGCTTCTCCTCCGACAATTTTATTTTAGGTTTTGGAGTCCTTTTTTTTCTGATATTTGGTGTTTTGGATTTGACATGCTCTGTACTATGACATTGGGCATCGGCCTTGGCAGACGACGTTGCTGGCATTTCATCATCTCGGCCATGACTAGTGGCAGCAGCTTCAGCACGAGGTGGAAGTGGATCTTGATCTTTCCCTAATTTTGGAACCTCAACATTTTTGTTCTCCATATTTTAATAGGCACAACTAAAAGGCACCTCAGGTAAACAATGGAGATGGATACTAGTATACAATTATGGACTGCCTGCCGAGTGCAGACACAGAGGTAGCCACAGCCGTGAACTACCGTACTGTACTGTGTCTGCTGCTAATATAGACTGGTTGATAAAGAGATGTCTATGTAACTATGTATGTATAAAGAAGAAAGAAAAAAAAAACACGGTTAGGTGGTATACAATTATGGACGGACTGCCTGCCGAGTGCAGACACAGAGGTAGCCACAGCCGTGAACTACCGTACTGTACTGTGTCTGCTGCTAATATAGACTGGTTGATAAAGAGATGTCTATGTAACTATGTATGTATAAAGAAGAAAGAAAAAAAAACCACGGTTAGGTGGTATACAATTATGGACGGACTGCCTGCCGAGTGCAGACACAGAGGTAGCCACAGCCGTGAACTACCGTACTGTACTGTGTCTGCTGCTAATATAGACTGGTTGATAAAGAGATGTCTATGTAACTATGTATGTATAAAGAAGAAAGAAAAAAAAACCACGGTTAGGTGGTATACAATTATGGACGGACTGCCTGCCGAGTGCAGACACAGAGGTAGCCACAGCCGTGAACTACCGTACTGTACTGTGTCTGCTGCTAATATAGACTGGTTGATAAAGAGATGTCTATGTAACTATGTATGTATAAAGAAGAAAGAAAAAAAAACCACGGTTAGGTGGTATACAATTATGGACGGACTGCCTGCCGAGTGCAGACACAGAGGTAGCCACAGCCGTGAACTACCGTACTGTACTGTGTCTGCTGCTAATATAGACTGGTTGATAAAGAGATGTCTATGTAACTATGTATGTATAAAGAAGAAAGAAAAAAAAACCACGGTTAGGTGGTATACAATTATGGACGGACTGCCTGCCGAGTGCAGACACAGAGGTAGCCACAGCCGTGAACTACCGTACTGTACTGTGTCTGCTGCTAATATAGACTGGTTGATAAAGAGATGTCGTAGTAGTATGTATGTATAAAGAAGAAAAAAAAACCACGGTTAGGTGGTATACAATTATGGACGGACTGCCTGCCGAGTGCAGACACAGAGGTAGCCACAGCCGTGAACTACCGTACTGTGTCTGCTGCGACTGGATGATAAATGATATAAAAAATATATATATATCACTACTGCAGCCGGACAGGTATATATTATATATTATATAATGACGGACCTGCTGGACACTGTCTGTCAGCAGAATGAGTTTTATTTTTATAGAATAAAAAAAACAACAACACACAAGTGAAGTCACACGACGAGTGTTTAACTTTTTCAGGCAATCACAATATAAGTATACTACTAACTATACTGGTGGTCAGTGTGGTCAGGTCACTGGTCAGTCACACTGGCAGTGGCACTCCTGCAGCAAAAGTGTGCACTGTTTAATTTTAATATAATATTATGTACTCCTGGCTCCTGCTATAACCTATAACTGGCACTGCAGTGCTCCCCAGTCTCCCCCACAATTATAAGCTGTGTGAGCTGAGCAGTCAGACAGATATATAATATATATAGATGATGCAGCACACTGGGCTGAGCCTGAGCAGTGCACACAGATATGGTATGTGACTGAGTCACTGTGTGTATCGCTTTTTTCAGGCAGAGAACGGATATATAAATAAACTGCACTGTCTGGTGGTCACTCACTATATAATATTATGTACTCCTGGCTCCTGCTATAACCTATAACTGGCACTGCAGTGCTCCCCAGTCTCCCCCACAATTATAAGCTGTGTGAGCTGAGCAGTCAGACAGATATATAATATAAATAGATGATGCAGCACACTGGGCTGAGCCTGAGCAGTGCACACAGATATGGTATGTGACTGAGTCACTGTGTGTATCGCTTTTTTCAGGCAGAGAACGGATATATTAAATAAACTGCACTGTCTGGTGGTCACTCACTAGTAAACTCTCTGCACTCTCTACACTTCTACAGTACTCCTCCTAGTCCTAAGCTCCAGTAAATCTCTCTCTCTTATAATCTAAATGGAGAGGACGCCAGCCACGTCCTCTCCCTATCAATCTCAATGCACGTGTGAAAATGGCGGCGACGCGCGGCTCCTTATATAGAATCCGAGTCTCGCGATAGAATCCGAGCCTCGCGAGAATCCGACAGCGTCATGATGACGTTCGGGCGCGCTCGGGTTAACCGAGCAAGGCGGGAAGATCCGAGTCGCTCGGATCCGTGTAAAAAAAGCTGAAGTTCGGGCGGGTTCGGATTCCGAGGAACCGAACCCGCTCATCTCTAGTAATAAGTAGGGGTAAGGACGTTAACCACCTAGGAACATCCTCCCTTATATGTCACCTGGAGCGCATTCATCAGAAGTCATTGACAAGTTCAAAAACTTTGGGTGACAGCGGAAGCAGTCCACTGACAACTAAATCCCTTCCTCTTGTAACCAAGCTCCTGCAACCCACACCACCAACTCCCTCAGTGTCAATTTCCTCCTTAGAATGGAAAGCCAATAGTCCTGCAGGCCATGTCACTGTCAAGTCTGTCGAGTCCTCTCCTGCCTGGGATTCCTCCGATGCATCCTTGAGTGTAACGCCTACTGCTACTGGCGCTGCTGTTGTTGCTGCTGGGAGTTAATCGTCATCCCAGAGGGGAAGTCGGAAGACCACTTGTACTACTTCCAGTAAGCAATTGACTGTCCAACAGTCCTTTGCGAGGAAGATGAAATATCACAGCAGTCATCCTACTGCAAAGCAGATAACTCAGGCCTTTGCAGCCTGGGTGGTGTTAAACGTGTGTCCGGTATCCACCGTTAATTCACAGGGAATTAGAGAATTTATTGAGTAAGTGTGTCCCCGGTACCAAATACCATCTAGGTTCCACTTCTCTAGGCAGGCGATACCGAGAATGTACACAGACCTCAGAAAAAGAGTCACCAGTGTCCTAAAAAATGCAGTTGTACCCAATGTCCACTTAACCACGGACATGTGGACAAGTGGAGCAGGGCAGACTCAGGACTATATGACTGTGACAGCCCACTGGGTAGATGTATTGCCTCCCACAGCAAGAACAGCAGCGGCGGCACCAGTAGCAGCATCTCGCTAACGCCAACTCGTTCCTAGGCAGGCTACGCTTTGTATCACCGCTTTCCAGAAGAGGCACACAGCTGACAACCTCTTACGGAAACTGAGGAACATCATCGCAGAATGGCTTACCCCAATTGGACTCTCCTGGGGATTTGTAACATCGGACAACGCCACCAATATTGTGCGTGCATTAGATGTGGGCAAATTCCAGCACGTCCCATGTTTTGCATATACATTGAATTTGGTGGTGCAGAATTATTTAAAAAACGACAGGGGCGTGCAAGAGATGCTGTCGGTGGCCTGAAGAATTGCGGGCCACTTTCGGCATTCAGCAACCGCGTGCCGAAGACTGGAGCACCAGCAAACACTCCTGAACCTGCCCCGCCATCATCTGAAGCAAGAGGTGGTAACGAGGTGGAATTCAACCCTCTATATGCTTCAGAGGATGGAGGAGCAGCAAAAGGCCATTCAAGCCTATACAGCTACCTACGATATAGGCAAAGGAGGGGGAATGCACCTGACTCAAGCGCAGTGGAGAATGATTTCAACGTTGTGCAAGGTTCTGCAACCCTTTGAACTTGCAACACAATAAGTCAGTTCAGACACTGCCAGCCTGAGTCAGGTCATTCCCCTCATCAGGCTTTCGCAGAAGAAGCTGGGGAGATTGAAGGAGGAGATGAAACAGAGCGATTCCGCTAGGCATGTGGGACTTGTGGATGGAGCCCTTAATTCGCTTAACCAGGATTCACGGGTGGTCAATCTGTTGAAATCAGAGCACTACATTTTGGCCACCGTGCTCGATCCTAGATTTAAAACCTACGTTGTATCTCTCTTTCCGGCAGACACAAGTCTGCAGAGGTTCAAAGACCTGCTGGTGAGAAAATTGTTAAGTCAAGCGGAACGTGACCCGTCAACAGCTCCTCCTTCACATTCTCCCGCAACTGGGGCTGCGAGGAAAAGGCTAAGAATTCCGAGCCCACCCGCTGGCAGTAATGCAGGGCAGTCTGGAGCGAGTGCTGACATCTGGTCCGGACTGAAGGACCTGCCAACGATTACTGACATGTCGTCTACTGTCACTGCATATGATTCTGTCACCATTGAAAGAATGGTGGAGGATTATATGAGTGACCGCATCCATGAAGGCACGTCAGACAGTCCGTACGTATACTGGCAGGAACAAGAGGCAATTTGGAGGCCCTTGCACAAACTGGCTTTATTTTACCTAAGTTGCCCCCCCTCCACTGTGTACTCAGAAAGAGTGTTTAGTGCAGCCGCTCACCTTGTCAGCAATCGGCGTACGAGGTTACTTCCACAAAATGTGGAGAAGATGATGTTCATCAAAATGAATTATAATCAATTCCTCCGTGGAGACATTCACCAGCAATTGCCTCCAGAAAGTACACAGGGACCTGAGATGGTGGATTCCAGTGGGGACGGATTAATAATCTGTGAGGAAGGGATGTACACAGTGAAAGGGGTGAGGAATCGGACGATGAGGAGGAGGTGGACTTCTTGCCTCTGTAGAGCCAGTTTGTACAAGGAGAGATAGATTGCTTCTTTTTTGGTGGGGGCCCAAACCAGCCAGTCATTTCAGCCACAGTAGTGCGGCAGACCCTGTCGCTGAAATTATAGGTTTGTTAAAGTGTGCATGTCCTGTTTTTACAACATAAGGGTGGGTGGGAGGGCCCAAGGACAATTCCATCTTGCACCTCTTTTTTCTTTCATTTTTCTTTGCATCATGTGCTGTTTGGGGACTATTTTTTAAATCTGCCATCCTGTCTGAAACTGCAGTGCCACTCCTAGATGGGCCAGGTGTTTGTGTCGGCCACTTGGGTCGCTTAGCTTAGCCATCCAGTGACCTTGGTGCACCTCTTTTTTTCTTTGCATTATGTGCTGTTTGGGGACTATTTTTTAAATCTGCCATCCTGTCTGACACTGCAGTGCCACTCCTAGATGGGCCAGGTGTTTGTGTCGACCACTTGGGTCGCTTAGCTTAGTCATCCAGCGACCTCGGTGCAAATTTTAGGACTAAAAATAATATTGTGAGGGGGGGCGTGGCCTGACGGGATATGGAGTAGGACGTGTTCTCCTAGCTCCCCAGCCGACTACATCCTGAATATATCCTGCACCCCCTGAGTGACTGCACAAGTGGCCCTATACGGTACCTCAATCTCTGCTGCCCGTTCTGGACCTCGTTTTGGGAGGATACAGTGCCTGGTGTCCCTGCTGAGACCGTTGGAAGGGGTGAGCTGTCCCAGATCTGCATGCAGCCGGCGCCATCTTGAATAGTGCTGCGGGGGAACTTCACCATCCGCCTCCTACCCGGCTTGCCTGATATACCCCGCGGCCGGTGAGTGGATAGAGCGGGGGCCCCGCCACCCGAACAGCACCTCAGTCTGCTCCTCTCCCCCGCTGGATGACCAGGGCGCTTGTCGCGGCCGTGCTGTACCGAGAAGCCGCCGGGCGCCATCTTGCGGTTGGCGGGCGCGCACACGGAGCTCCGCTGCCCGCTCCTGACAGCTCTGGACGTATATTGGAGAGGCCTGGGAGCTGGCCGGAGGGCACTTCCCCCTGCCCATTACAGGAGCCCTTGCACCCCTAAGGGTATACTGCCAGCTGTGCTGACTGTGGGGTATCCGGGCGCCATCTTGGGGTTGGCAGCAGGCTCAGTTCTGTTCCTTTCCATACCCCCCCTGCTGGAAGTGCCTGGTGACTGGTGCCTGTTACAGTGAAAACCTGCATTGCTTTGCCTCAGGAAAGTGCTGGCTGTTAAGGTGGGAAAGTGCCTGACTCCCTGATCCTGATTACAGCTCCCACACCCATAGTGCCGACAAGCAGCAACACAATCAACAACACTGGTCCTTTTATATATATATAATTGTCCCGTGCCTCCTGGCCTTCACACGGCGCGCTGGTGCCTGCGTCCCCTCTCTCGGTTTGCATTGCTTTGATACATAATTGGACGTATACGGCGGCATTGTGTTGTCCAAGATGGTGAAAGGCCGCCAACAAAACGCGGCGGCGGGCGCAATGGAGAAATTTGTCCGTAACCCCGGTCCCCAACAACAGAGGAGGGAAACTACGCAAACTGAGTCTTCGCCCCCCTCTCCTGCACACAGCTCTGCCTCATCTGAACCGCCTGATGCTGCGTTACAAAGAGTGTTGGATGCCGTGACAGCTAGTGAGGCCCGCTTGGCTGACAAAATTGGGCAGGTGCAGTCTGATCTCTCCATTATCCATCAGGACCTACAACGGGTGAGAGAGAGGGTGGGTGAGGCCGAAACCCGTATCTCCAATGTCGAGGATACTATCACTCCACTGGGACGGCGAACTGATACTTTGGAGTCTCAGATGACTGATGTGCACAAAAAACTGACGGATATGGAGGGACGCTTACGTCGCAATAATGTCCGTTTCATTGGTTTGCCCGAGAAGGAGGAAGGCTCATCTCCTGAGGAATTTCTAGAAACATGGCTTCGGAAGGCATTTGGTCCCGATGAATTCTCGCCTCATTTCACCATAGAACGAGCTCATAGGGTTCCGATGCGCCCATTGCCTCCGGGGGCTCCACCTCGTACCTTCATCGCTAAGTTCCTTCACTTCCGCGACCGGGATACTGTTCTGAAACTTGCTCGCACGAAAGGCCCCCTAAAATGGAATGGGTCGCCAATATCGGTCTTCCCAGACTTTGCGGTGGAGGTGCAGAAAGATAGAGCTCAATTTCTGCCTGTTAAGAGGAGACTCCGGGAACTTGATTTGCCGTACACCATGCTCTTTCCATCACGATTACGAGTGGTAGCTGATGGCGAGACTAAATTTTTTGCGACTCCTCGAGAGGCGATGGTATGGCTGGATAGACGCTTCCCGGCGAGACGGGCTCTTGCTGATCCGTGATTAATTCCTGTGACTATGGGTGCAAGAGAGTTTATGTACAGGATAAGATTATCTGCATATATACTGGGGGGATGCAGGATGTGAAAAATGTTTAAATATCTCAGTGCTGCTCCCTGAGGGTGTGGGGGTGGTGGGGGGGATAAGTGCCTGCCCTATTTTCTATCCTGTTACTTTTCTCACGCAGGCCAATCACTATATGCATATTGCTGGGATGCTGGGGAGGGGTGAGCTCGGGGGAGAGGAGGAATATATTAGTGGCCCGAATATGCCCGATCATATTTTGTTCTTAAGTCCCGGGGGGTGACTTTGTATGTTTTGCCCCCTTTTTCTATTGTAGGGGGGCGATTTCGTCTAATGGCTGGGGATATTTTGTTTGTGTTTTGTTCTCTTTATCTTAGGGCCATTACATAATTGGCTCCACCCAGAGTGAAACGGGTTGTGTACTCTGGGTCTGAGCCGGTGTTAGGTTAAGGGATCCAAGTATGCTGCAGGTTGGGAGTAGTGTACAGGGAGGGGGGAGGGGGGAAGTTAATAGCTACGGTTGTCTTTGGTATGGATACTTAGAATTTGTGTGTGTGTGGCTTACGAATCTATTAATTGAGCGGTGGTGCCCTTTACTTATATTCAAAGAGGATGGATCTGGCTGGCTGTGGGCTGCAGCCTCTATTATTACCAAAACGACCCCTCATGGCTGGGCTTAGGTTGTTGTCATGGAATGTACGGGGACTCAATGATAAGATTAAGAGATCTCTGGTGCTTCGACAAATTAAGCAATATGCCGCTGATGTGATATGTCTTATGGAGACCCACCTGGTGGGCAGCAAGACCCTAGCCCTTAAAAGGCCTTGGGTGGGGTGGGCATTCCATTCTACACACACTTCTGCCTCTCGGGGGGTCTCTATTCTTGTAAAAAGGACTGTTCCCTTTGTGCTGGAGTCAGTACAAACGGACCCATGGGGGAGGTATGTTTTTTTAAAGTGTAAGATCCACTGTACCCCTTTGCTTTTGCTGTCCGTGTATGTGCCTCCCCCGTACTCCTCCGATGTCCTGAAAAAGGTTGCAGGGTTTATGGCCTTATCACCGGGAACGCCCGTGGTTTGTGTGGGAGATTTTAACAATGTGTTGGATAAAGCGATGGATAGATTCTCAGCTAATCCCTCCAGTCCACACTCCGGTAGAAATGATTTTGCTGATGTCGTGTCGGGGCTGGGCCTGGTTGATCCCTGGAGACTGAGACATCCATCTGTTAAACAATATTCATGTTTCTCACACTCCCACTCCTCGTTCTCTAGGATTGACCTGGCCCTTCTCTCGAGCGATCTGATTCCTAGGGTCCGGGATAGCAAATATGAGACTAGGGGTATATCGGATCACTCCCCTTTAACATTGATCCTGGACTTTAATTGCTCTAGAGGTCAGACAGTGTGGAAGTTCAATCCGTTCTGGCTAGTACATATGGGAGATGGCTCCGATCTGGCGACCGCGTGGCGGGAATTTTTCGAGATGAACAAGGTTGGGCAGCCTATCTCTAATTTATGTGATGCGTTCAAGGCCTATTTGCGGGGAACCCTAATTAAACGAGTGGCTAATTTAAAAACATTTTTCAGGCACCGGGAGTCCGAATTAGAGACCATAAGTGATGCTGCAGAGGCACAATATTTACAGGATTGCTTGGATAGTTCCAAATCTGCATGGTTGTCAGCCCAGGGGGAATGGAGGGAATATCTAATGGAAAAGACTCAGCATAGACTTCTCTTCTCCTCTCACGCCTTTTACGCCTCCGGGGATAGGCCAGGTTCATATTTGGCCTCCATGGCACGGGGTGAGAGGTCCGCTAATACCGTGGTTGAAATAGAGGCCTCAGACGGTACCACTTTATTGCAGACCCCACAGATTGCGTCGGAATTCGTGTCGTACTATAGGAGGTTATATAGTTCTAAATTAGACTGTACCCCGATACAATTAGAAGAATATTTACAGACTATACAGCTCCCCTTGCTGACTTGTGAGGCACGTGACTTCCTAGAGGCACCTATTACACCGGAGGAGATTGCGACTGCGATCAACGCTGCCCCCGGTGGGAAGGCTTCGGGGCTCGACGGCATACCGTCTGAGTTATATAAACGCCATTTAGATTTTTTTGTCCCCCAATTACTTGAGTTATATAATCAGATATTTACACAGGAATCCCTCCCATTATCTATGGCGGAGGCTTTGATTATTGTCCTTCCGAAGCCCGATAAGGACCATAGGAAAGTTGAGTCTTACAGACCTATCTCCCTTCTTCCGACCGACATTAAAATTCTGGCCAAAATCCTAGCATGTAGATTAAATCAGGTCATTACGCAGCTCATACACCCAGATCAGACGGGATTTATGCCCAATAAATCAACATCCATTAATCTTAGACGATTATTTACCCATCTCCAGGTCTCCCGTGAGGCAGCCTCATCCATAGTAGTTTCATTGGACGCCGCTAAGGCCTTTGATTCCGTGGAATGGGAATATTTGTGGAGTATCATGCGCAAGTTTGGTATAGGCCCCAGTTTTATCAAATTTGTCCGTTTAATGTACTCCTCTCCCCTGGCTAGGGTGGCGGTTAATGGCTTTGTGTCGCACTCCTTTCCATTATCTAGAGGTACTCGTCAGGGATGCCCATTGTCCCCTACCCTGTTTGCGATGGCCATTGAACCCCTTGCTTGTCTTCTGCGAGCGAACCCTGAGATTGCTGGCTATACAGTGGGCACCAGAGAGGAGAAAATAGCCTTATATGCCGATGACATCCTGCTATTTGTGGATCGCTATGCTGAGTCTATGCCTAAGATTTTAGATATTATTAATAAGTTCGGAGGTTACTCCGGGCAACCTGATAAATTGGGAGAAATCCTTCATTATACCGCTACAGGGCGAGGTCCCGGCCTCCCCAATGGTTGCTCTTCCTCTAAGGTGGGTGAATTCCTTTAAATATTTGGGCATCTGGGTATCCAATGACCCTCACAAATTTACTTCTCTTAATATTACACCGCAAATATCTTATCTCCGCAATAAAGTGAAAGTCTGGGGGAAACTGCCCCTGACAGTCACAGGGAGGGTTAACTTGGTGAAAATGGTTTTTCAGCCCAAACTCCTGTACATACTACAACAATCCCCAATATATATCCCCCAGAAAACTTTCAAACAGATAGATGGTTTGATGTCCTCTTTGGTCTGGGCTAGTAAACGGGCACGGTTGAAACTTACTACTCTGACCAGGCCCAAAACGTCAGGGGGGCTGGCTCTTCCCAACTTTCGTTTTTATTACTATGCAGCACAATTAGCACATCTATGGGAATGGGTTAATGATTCTGACACCTCAAGTCTGCACTCGCAGGCGGTGTTGCGGGAGTATCCCGGTGGCTCCCCACTGAGACTACTTCTCTGTGGAGGCGTCAGGGGGTCGGCACTACCACTGATTAAACAATCTATCACTATTTGGAGGCAGGCACACCGGATATTGCAGGGGCAGGGCATTGACCCTGACACTCCGCTGGACAATAAATTCGGATTGCCGGAGTTGTGTCAGCTTCAAGTCAGGGAGGTGTGGGAACCGTGGGGAATAACTTCACTGGGACAATTATACACTGGCGGGTTTTTTAAATCCTTTCAGCAGATTCAACAGGAATTCAATGTCCCTTCAGCGTATTTTTTTCGATTCCTTCAATTACGACATGCTATGACTGCACAATTCCCCGATGGCCCGCCGGCACTCACTGATTCCCCGGTCAAATTGCTGTTGCAGACGGTGGGACCCAGTCATTTAGTCTCCAAAATATATGGCCGTCTACTCCAAATGCACCATATAGACCCTCTTGGCGCCCTCAGGACCAAGTGGGAAACTGATCTAGGTCCAATATCGGATGATATGTGGGAGGGTGCTCTGGGATCGAGCCGGCTTTCAACATCGTCTGTTAGATATCAACAAATTCAGTTGTTCGTGCTCCACAGAGTATACATGTCACCTCTGAGATTGTCACATATAGGGGGATCCCATAGTTCAAAATGTCCCAAGTGTGGCAGTCTGGGAGCAGACTTTTGGCACATGATATGGCTATGCCCCTTGGTGTCATTCTTTTGGGAGGCGGTTATACGTGCCATTGCGGCTACGGGTATCCCCTCTACCGTACTTACACCTATATCTTGTATATTGGCAACTATAGATGAAGAGGCTCTAGATCCACCCAGTCGACGCTATGTTGTAAACCTCTGTGCTCTGGCCAAGGTTTGCATAGCCAGACTGTGGATGGCTAATGAAGCCCCAGCACCACAATCCTGGATTGCTCTGGTTAATGCCTCTGTTATACATGAAAAATTTGTATATCTGGCCAGGAATGCAGAAAAAAAGTATATTGCTATATGGGGAAAGTGGTTGAGCTCACGATATTTCGCTTCACGGTTGAATAATGCTGATCCCTAGATTTATTTAACTAACCGATGTGGGTGTTGTCTGTGCGGGGTCCCTGGGGTGGGTGGCCCATGGCCGGCCGGATTCAAAGATTCTAAGGCACGATACGGACATGACAAAAGATAATAAGATGTGTGTATAATATTTAGAAAGTCCGGGTCATCACTGCTCTATTGCTATTTATGACTTTGAATGGGATACATAACACCACGTCACACTATGCTATTGATGAAATACCGTAAGCATGTTGTTTTATTACTTTCTATTTCTATAAGTGTTTAAGTCTAGTTGAGCTATGTTTGTTATAGCTGCCCTAGGCAATGTTTAATTGTTAAAGCATTGTAAAAACCAATAAAAACTTATTGAATTTAAAAAAAAAAATAATATTGTGAGGTGTGAGGTGTTCAGAATAGACTGGAAATGAGTAGAAATTATGGTTATTGAGGTTAATAATACTATGGGATCAAAATAACCCCCAAATTCTATGATTTAAGCTGTTTTTGAGTGTTTTTTGTAAAAAAAACACCCGAATCCAAAACACACCCGAATCCAACAAAAAAAATTCAGGGAGGTTTTGCCAAAATGCGTCTGAATCCAAAACACGGCCGCGGAACCGAATCCAAAACCAAAACACAAAACCCGAAAAATTTAGAGAGCATAGAGAGCATGTCAAATCCAAAAAACAAAAGTTCAGTAAAATGACCCAAAAATTAAAAGCGTCTGTGGAGACATTCACCAGCAATTGCCTCCAGAAAGTACACAGGGACCTGAGATGGTGGATTCCAGTGGGGACGGATTAATAATCTGTGAGGAGGGGGGTGTACACAGTGAAAGGGGTGAGGAATCGGACGATGAGGAGGAGGTGGACATCTTGCCTCTGTAGAGCCAGTTTGTACAAGGAGAGATTGATTGCTTCTTTTTTGGTGGGGGCCCAAACCAACCAGTCATTTCAGCCACAGTCGTGTGGCAGACCCTGTCGCTGAAATGTTAGGTTTGTTAAAGTGTGTATGTCCTGTTTATACAACATAAGGGTGGGTGCACCTCTTTTTTTCTTTGCATCATGTGCTGTTTGGGGACTATTTTTTAAATCTGCCATCCTGTCTGACACTGCAGTGCCACTCCTAGATGGGCCAGGTGTTTGTGTCGGCCACTTGGGTCGCTTAGCTTAGTCATCCAGCGACCTTGGTGCAAATTTTAGGACTAAAAATAATATTGTGAGGTGTGAGGTGTTCAGAATAGACTGGAAATGAGTGGAAATTATGGTTATTGAGGTTAATAATACTATGGGATCAAAATGACCCCCAAATTCTATGATTTAAGCTGTTTTTGAGTGTTTTTTGTAAAAAAAAACTACCCGAATCCGACAAAAAAAATTCAGGGAGGTTTTGCCAAAACGCGTCCAAATCCAAAACACGGCCGCGGAACTGAATCCAAAACCAAAACACAAAACCCGAAAAATTTCCGGTGAACATCACTAGTTTATATGTCATCCTTAGGGTCAGTTGTGTGGTGAGGGACAGGATTTGATTCTGTTTGTCCGCATATTTTATGACAGGCAGCCACAAGCACTGGTTTTGCCTATTAAATTACCATAAATAATTTGAATTGATCCTGGACCACCGATCCAAGGTACCCCTGCAAGTGCCCTGAGGCACCCCAGGGTGCCATGGCACACAGTTTGAGAACCACTGCACTAAATTGAGATTGGCAAATTGGAACATCAAATTGGACATATCGGGCAGCGTGTGTGCCTGATTTGTTTCCCCCCGCGGTTATTAGCGATGGACTCTTGTCGGCCCTGTCAACCAAAGACGGCCAAATGCAGCATTAGATCCTTTGTCGCTCTGTCGCCCCCATGCATTGTGTGTGTATGCACTTGCCAATGCAGAGTCCTGTCGCCCGCCGGATCGGGGTAGAGGAGGAGGGCAGAGAAATGGCGAGAAGCAGCTGGGGGGCAGAGGGGGGGGGGGTAACAATGCATTATGGTCAGTATACCAGAGAGACCATACAAAGAGAAACTTGTCCACTGTACTGTTTTAAAGGTCCGTAATATATTCAATTTTAGACATGAATCTAATACTGTTAATAAGTTAGGAGCGAGTCAGAGTGTCAGGACTTTTCCACTTATGAGCCAGCTCATATTTAGCATATGTACGTAGTACTAACTTGTTAGTGGACTTTGTGATCTGACTAACCGGGGCACACAGCAGCAAATGAGTAGGCAGGAGGGGAGATCCTAGTGTCATCAAGAAAGCAACATACTGTATGACTGGACTATGGTCCAAAATGGGGAAAGTCTTGGACATATCCATCAGATGTGGTAAAATGTAATATGTTTGCCATGTCTCCAGCACTGGTCAGTAGTGGAGTACATTGGTGAAAGTCTGACAAATATGGCCAAAGAGGTGCAAGTTGGAAGTGCTAGGGCTCCTCAAGATAGAAGCAACAATGAAAGTAAGTAAAAGTAGAAGAGAAAAAGAAAAGCTAATAGAAGAGGTGAGAAAGGCAGCATCAGCATCCCAACAGGTGAAACTAAATCTAAAGTGTGTAGGAAGGGAACATGATGAGTGCCCCAATGGAAGGTAAAGATAAGCATCATCTGAGGACCTGGTCCATGTGCAGGAATAAACACTGTCCAATAGAGACACAAAGATAGGAATGGCATGACAGAAGCAGAGACAAATGACGACAATCACAGGGCCTTAAGGGTGTGTAAATTGTAAATTGCAACCATATAATAACATAACATCATGGTAATATCAGAAGTCAAACAACAAACTGTAAAACTTTTGTTATTATTGTTATCACAGAGAGGGCAAAATGCTTTGATACATTGAGTTGTAGGTAGGTTAACACACACACCCCAAAACCACTCAGCACAGATAGTTAACCAGCAATACAAACATAAAAACAAATACATGGCAGATCAATCCAGCATCAGCAAAGAGAAGGACACATTATAAAAGGAAAAGAAACCAACATTAACAAACAGATTGATATAATTGTTGGGGGTTTACCTACTCACTCTCCACTGCTATGTCTAGTAGACAGCACTGGCACCTCCACATCGTCCAGGGAATTGGGAACATTATGCCTGGAGGGCATGAAATTTATGAAAAATGAAAGCGGTATTCTTTATGAAGAATACTTAATAAGTGTCAGGCATGCTAATATACTACATGACCCCAATGTCTATTTGAAAGACATTGCCAAATTTTCAAATTACTTGTTAAGTATTCTATATGATAAGAATACCATATTCACAGCTGATGGCCAAGATGACATGGCAAATGAGTTTGACTTTCTATTTTGTTGTGAGGATTCAATGGAAGTAAATTAAACTTATGGGAGAATGGGAGATCAATTTGTAGGATAGTATTTATTAAATCCTTCATAGCACCCCAAGTCACATGTAAATTGGGGACATGAATCATGAATGCCATATTTGGTAGTTCCAGTTACTACAAAACAGTACTGTATGTAACCAAATTGGAATAAAGTAACAACAGTACAGCAATATATATGCATTTTTGTTACTTTTAATGCAGACAAAGCTCTCTGTGGCAGCAAGGATATTGCAGCAATGCATTTTCATAAATTGGATTACAGTGGCTGGTAGCTACAGGGTAAAACAAGGCAAAAATAGGAGTCAAAAGCCAGATATTCCATACACGGATGATCAGATGGGTTTAGTATGAAATACCCACAATCAAAATCCCGACGGCCAAAATACCAACAACAATTGACTGACGGTCAAAATCCCGAAAAGGTCAAAATACCGACATTGAAAATACTGACAAGGTCAAAAAGTCGAGCCGAGTTTTTCATTTTTTTGGGTGTGTAAGTCGACATAGGTTGACATGGACACCGTATAAGTGCACCGCGTCCCCTCTCATGGCTTGCTGCGCTCGCCTTGCTTCGGGCACGGTGCCTCGCTGTGCGCGTCACACTATTATATTCCCCCTCCAGGTCCACTGGGATGGTAAAGTATGAACAAGTCTGTTTCAATGAAAGAATCATGAAAAACTCGATATTTTGACCATCTGTCAATGTTGTCAGTATTTTGATTGTAGGTAAATTGACCGCATCCCGATCAAACATACAGTGGCGTGAAGAAATTTTTGCCCCTTCCAAATTTCTTCTATGTTTGCATATTTGTCACACCTGACTGTTTCACCTCCTCAAACAAAACTGAATATTAGACAGACACCCTGAGTAAATGCAAGTCTTAAAATGATCATTTAATTTAGTTAAAAAAAAGTTACCTACATGAAAAATGAATCTCCCCCTCCCAATTTACAACTGATTGTGCCACCTTTACCAACAACTGCAACTAAATACTTTAAATAACTGAAGATCAGTCTTTGACATTTCTGTGGAGGAATTGTGTCCCACTCTTCTTTGCAGAATTGTTTTAATCCAGCCACATTGGGGAGTTCTCAAGCATGAACTGCCCATTGAAGGGCCTGTCACAGCATCTCAATTAGATTCAAGTCAGGCCACTCCAAAATCTTAATTTGGCTCTTGCTCTTGTATTTCATATTGTTGTCTTGCAGTGCTTGAGTTTCAGATCACAGACTGATGGCCTGATATTCTCCCTCAGAATTTTCTGGTAGAGAGCAGAGGGGTCAATGTACTAAGTCTTGGAGAGAGATAAAGTGGATAGACATAAAGTACCAGCCAATCAGCTCCTAACTGCCATGTTACAGGTGTGTTTGAAAAATGACAGGAGCTGGTTGGTTGGGACTTTATCTCTCTCCAAGGCTTAGTAAATAGAACCCAGAGTACATGATACTGTCAGTCATTGGCGTTGTGCAGTTTTTGAAGCAGCAAAGCATCCCCACCCCATCACACTACCTCCACCATGTTTGACTGGTGGTATGATGTTCTTATTGTGGAATGCTGTGTTAGACTAATGCCAGATGTAATGGAACCCAAAAATGTAAATTTTTGATTCATCACTACATAGAACGTTAGCCCAAAAGGCTTGAGGCCTATCAATGTGTTTTTGGCAAATGTGAGATTAGGCTTTATGTTCCTTTTAGTTAGCAGTGGTTTGGCCTTGTAACTCTCTTATGGATACCATTTCATGAAGCAAGCGAGGCCTGTATCACTTTAGATGTTCATCTGGGTTCTTTTATGACATCCTGGATGAGCGGTTGATGTGCTCTTGGAGGAATATTGGTAGGCTGGGCAATCCAGCCAAGATTCACCACTGTTCCAAGTTTTCTCCATTTGGAGATAATAGCTCTCACTATGGTTTGTTGAAGTCCCAAAGCCTTTGTAACTCTTTCCAGACTGATATAATTCAATAACTTTCTTTATCATCTCTTCTGGAATTTCTTTTGATCGAGGCACACTGTGATGCTTGTTAAGACCTTTTAGCCATCTTCACATTGCAGGAAAGTTCTTTTTACAGTTAGCAATGTTTAGATTCAACAGGGCTACTGTATCAAGCCTGACTGTGTCTAGTCTAACTGAACCAAGTTATCAATTCAATTTGGTTCATTGGTTGAATGAGTAAATAAGAGGGGCAAATACTATTTCATACAGGGCCAGTTGGATTTGGTTCTTCCATAATGATCATTTAAACCTGTATTTTGTGTCTACTTTGGTGCCTCTATTATTATTATTATTATTATTATTATCCTTTATTTATATGGCGCCACAAGGGTTCCGCAGCGCCCAATTACAGAGTACATATGCACATAATCAAAACAGGAAAACAGTGACTTACAGTGGAAGACCATATAGGACAAGTACAGGGTAACAAAGCATAACTACACCAGTAAATGACATAGAGATAAGTTCCAAGGTGGCAAAAAAAACTGCAGGATTTGGGCAGTTGAGGATTACTAAAGTAAGAAAAGGATAAGCACATGAGGGAAGAGGGCCCTACTCGTGAGAGCTTACGTTCTATGTTGAGAATGATGTGTGCAGGTTGCATAGGTGCACACCAGCGGATGACTCAAGCTATGAAGAGCCCAATTACTTGACCAGTGGTGTTGGTTTATTGAAGTATAACAGGTACAGTCATACTCACTGTTGCATTCTCATTGGATCTCATGGATGGAAGTTTCAGCAGAGTGGGATTCTATACAGCTCATTAGCTGTTAGAGTATGCTGCTAACAGGTAGTGGTATAGGCTGCTGGAACAGCTTTATGTAGGTAATCTAAATATGCTGGTGGTAGACTTCTATCTCCACCATGTCACTTATCACAGTCTTGCACAGTACTAAATAAAGATCTACATGATGGCTACAATCACATGGTGCAGCAGTACAACTGGAGAACAGACCTCCCTGGGTCCTAGTGCCCAGCATGTATGCACATTGGGAAGTGCATGAGCGTACTGCTTTTTAATATGATATTCAATTTTGTTTGAAGATATGAAACAATTAACTATGACAAATACTAAAAATAGAAGAAATCAGAAAAGGTGAAAAAACTTTTTTACGTCACTGTAAATCTAAAGCATGTTACTGAAGGAAGTTCAAAATATCAGAGTTAAGAAACAAAGCCAGGGGTTCAGAGCCCAAAAGGTTGTCATACAGAGCCAAGGACAAAATTCAGGCAATCCAAAAGCAAAGTAATAGGAACTGGTAGCTGCTAGATTAATCAGGTATGGGTGATCTTCACTTCCTGCTTATATACCCACCCCCTATATGGGATGGGCTGTGGCAGGAAGTGAGCAGATTGTAAAACACATTCTGGATAATCATGTATTATTATTATTATAATAATAATAATAATCATCATCATCATCATCATCATCACCATTGTTAGGGTACTTTGACCACTCTAGGTCTGGTCTATCAACTCTCTTCAGTCATCAGTCAGAACTCTGTTCTTTTAGCAACCGGTTGGAGGTCAGTAAATGAAAAGATCATACACAGGATTATGTGTAACCTAAACAGATCATGGCTGACCCGCCCAGGGCCCGTTACAGGTTTATTTTTATAGTCTGAGAACAAAGGAATAATGCTTGCCAATAAATTTAGCCATTCAGAATACACCATGTATATCTTAGAACCTGAAATACATCAATTATACAAGATTTTAATTAGCAATTAGAGCAGTGGTTCCCAAACTTTTGTGAGTCACGGCACCCTGGAGTGTCAGATTTTTTTTTCACGGCACCCCTAGGCCACAAGTTTCTTATTGAGAAATTTAGAAAAAAATATTAGATTAAGTAAATTATTTTTATATGTCATCCTTAGGGTCAGTTGTGTGGTGAGGGACAAGATTTGCTTCTGTATGTCCACATATTATTTAATTGGCAGCCACCAGCACTGGTTTTGCCTATTAAATTGACAATAAATAGTTTGAATTGGTCCTTGACAACCAACCTGAGGCACCCCTGCAAGTGCCTCGCGGCACCCCAGGGTGCCACGGCACACAGTTTGGGAACCACTGAATTAGAGCATCCTTGAATATGTTTTATTGCTTTGTGATTATCAGCCTCTCAGACATATACACAAAACATCCTTTCTGATGGTCAAAGGGTCAGGGTCCCATTGTTCTCGATGTTCAGACATATTGGCGATCTGCCTGACTGGCCTTGGATACATCTGGTGTTGTATGTCTTTGAACAATTCATGCTTTGAATATAATATTCTGAGTATACAGTTTTCTGAATATCTGTGCATTATTTAAGGATACATCAACAGCTGGAATCAATATATATTTGCTATACTGCGGAAGCTCTTACACCATCATTTCCCCTCTTTTTGATTCCACTTTTTCTCCCTATTCTACCTACACTAGGCTACATTAGTAATCCCTGTCATGATTCCGGCACCTATGTCACCACACTGGGATGGGCATCCTGTCATTAAATGCCCTCATGGCAAGAAAACTAATGCAACGAGTTCCCTATTCTACAGAAGAACCTCTTGGGCATTTCTGATTGCATCCATCTTGTTTACATGTTTCCTGAACCTGCAAGAAAAATAACAATTCCAAGCAACCAGCCCTATCAATACTATGACTATTACCAGTAGTGAGTGTAGAACAGTTTTCATTAATCCTGTAGCTGATGGGGATTTTCCTGTGAAAATATTCCACCAGTGGTGCTGTAAGTTTTTTTAGCTGTGTGGCCATGTGTTTCAGTTCCCCGGCTTCTACTACTGTTTGCATCTGCGCATGTCTTGTAGAGTAATTAACTTCCCTTAGATGCTCCTCCAATTTTTCTGTATTGTTGATTATATTAATGAAGTCCTGTATGCTTACAGTTATGTTATTGTTAGGATCTCCTGCTCTGTGCTGCCACGTCGCCATGGCAACTGGGAGGCAAGTGTTAGCGAAGTAACCTGAGCGCAGCTGATACTCCGGTCCGGGTTTTTACTGTGTAGTGGTTACAGGCTCTGTGCACGGCAGGGAATCCGACGCTGGTTTTGTGCTCATAGTCTGTGAGGTCTGAGTTGGGCGTGGACAGCACCTGCTATATAAACCATCCTCTCAGGCTAGGCAAATGCTGCTGAATCTTTGTTTGTTAGTCAGTTCCAGAGAGTTAGCTAGTACTGTGTGACTTTGTATTTACTTGTTGCTTACTGCGAATAGGCCTTGGGATTCGGTACTTCATTCTGCCAATCCGGACCTAGCAGTAAGACTGGAGTCAGTTGTTTGACCTGCTGGGGTTCTTTTGCTATTCTGTGAACCGAGCAGGTTTGCGGCTGTACTCTCAGACCTGCTTGCTTAATCCTCCCTCACTGTGCAGGGCATCCAGGTGTCAGTTTAGTGGCAGTAAGCTGAACCTGTGCCCTGCAAGTGGGGGTTAGGATTGTGGATACTCTCCTTGTGTCTATATTTCTATCTCTGACCAAGGAGTTTATTCCCACACCCGTTGGTAACCCTTTGGGGTTTTTTCTGTTGCTCTTAGCAACATCATTTCAGGTGCTCCACATGTTAAATCACTACACCTCGCTTCATTGTCCGCTCTATTCCATCTGAGCATTCCTGACACTAGGGAGACACCCAATTCCTGAGCCTTTGGGCTTCTCCGTTCACTTTGTGTTTATTAGTTATTCCATCACCTCCTGTGTATGTTATGTTATACTGTCTGTGAGTTCGTTTGCTTTGCTTCCCTCTCTGTTCATACACCGGTATACTCCTGTTAGCACTGGTGTGCGTAATAGTTATGGGGGGGAAGAGTTAATGGCTTAAAAGCCTGATCTAGGTCATCAGTCCGATCCTTATAGAAAACAATGGTCTGATTTTTCCATATTAAATGAGTTACATTAAACAGGCATCCTGAGAAAGGGTGTGGTAACTGATATAGCTGACTGATCTGTTTGTCATATGTAATCATACAGACTATTTGTGGTGCCACTTCTATGAAGATGTCATCTTTTGGGTCATGCAACTCCCAGTTACAAACACTAGTAGGATTTTTAAGCTGACATGATTCTGGTATGTATGTAGTATGAGGACATGCCTGCCCATTATCAGTGCTAGTGCATAGGGGCAGTACGGATGGTGTAATGGTTAGCATTACTGCCTCACAGCACTGAGGTCATGGGTTCAATTCCCACCATGGCCCTAACTGTGGGGAGTTTGTATATTCTCCCCGTACTTGCGTGGGTTTCCTCCGGGTACTCCGGTTTCCTCCCACAATCCAAAAATATACTGGTAGGTTAATTGGCTCCCAACAAAATTAACCCTAGCATGAATGTGTGTGCGTGTACATGTGATAGGGAATATAGATTGTAAGCTCCACTGGGGCAGGGACTGATGTGAATGACCGAATATTCTCTGTAAAGCGCTGCGGAATATGTGTGCGCTATATAAATAACTGGTAATAAATAAATAAATAATAGGGATAGGTCATGAGTTTTGTTTTCTGGATCAATATACTGCCCTCTGAACTGTGGTGTCCATAAATCCGAGTTACCTGCTTTTGTGGCGAAGGGTACTGCTAAAATGAAGTATTTACACATGAGCTTAGGTTCTGTTATGTTGTAGGTTTCAATTTGCCCCCAACACCACCTGTCTGTGCAATAAACCTCATGTCCATATAGCCTGACCCATAAGTCAGATGCTATATTTGTTACGTTCCTGGTACTCAGAACTAGAGAGATGTTGCGTAGAGAGTCCAGAGCACCAGGACGTGACGCTGAAATAAGGTGTGGTACAGAAATAGCCCCTAGCACCCTACCTCCATTGTTTCACCCGTGTGGTCAGTTCACGCCTGAGTGACTATTGTTTCTTGGGCCCACGGCAGCCGCGTTTTAAGGGCGGATTAGGTCTGCCCAACTCCGATGCCCCCAGGTCTTAGAGGGAGACAAGGTGTGAACCGAGACAGGATAATAACAAGGGGACCTCTAACTAGAGATGAGCGGGTTCGGTTCCTCGGAATCCGAACCCGCCCGAACTTCAGGGTTTTTTACACGGGGCCGAGCAGGCTCGGATCCTCCCGCCTTGCTCGGTTAACCCGAGCGCGCCCGAACGTCATCATCACGCTGTCGGATTCTCGCGAGGCTCGGATTCTATATAAGGAGCCGCGCGTCGCCGCCATTTTTCACACGTGCATTGAGATTCATAGGGAGAGGACGTGGCTGGCGTCCTCTCCGTTTATAGAGATTCGAGAAGAGAGTGAGACAGTCTCACTAGAGAGAGACACAGTAGTAATTTTGGGGAGCATTAGGAGGAGTACTACTACTACTAGTACTTGCTGAAGTGAAGTGATAGATAGTGTGACTGTATTGTATTATCTGACTTGTGGGGGAGACACTGACAGTGGGGAGCAGTTAGAGTCTGAGAGCAGGACTCAGGACTCAGGAGTACATACTACATATAACGTACAGTGCACACTTTTGCTGCCAGAGTGCCACACCAGTATAATATATATTGTGATTGTATGCTTAGGAGTACTACTTGCAAGTTGCTGATAGTGTGACCAGTGACCTGACCACCAGTTTAATAATCACCACCAGTTTAATTAATATATATATATATATATATATATATAATTGTATATAATTAATATATATATAATATTATAATTGTATACCACCTACCCGTGTTTTTTTTTCTTTCTTTCTTCTTTATACATACTACTATAGTAGCTTACTGTAGAAGTCTGCGGTGCTGCTGAGCTGACAGTGTCCAGCAGGTCCGTCATCAGTCATTACATAATAAATATATATACCTGTCCGGCTGCAGTACTAGTGATATTATATATACATATATATTGATTTCATATCATTATCATCCAGTCTATATTAGCAGCAGACACAGTACGTTAGTCCACGGCTGTAGCTACCTCTGTGTCGGCACTCGGCAGTCCATCCATAAATGTATACCACCTACCCGTGGTTTTTTTTTTCTTTCTTCTTGATACATACTACTATAGTAGCTTACTGTAGCAGTCTGCGGTGCTGCTGAGCTGACAGTGTCCAGCAGGTCCGTCATCAGTCATCATTACCTAATAAATATATATCTACCTGTCCGGCTGCAGTACTAGTGATATTATATATACATATATATATTGATTTCATATCATTATCATCCAGTCTATATTAGCAGCAGACACAGTACGGTAGTCCACGGCTGTAGCTACCTCTGTGTCGGCACTCGGCAGTCCATCCATAATTGTATACCACCTACCCGTGGTTTTTTTTCTTTTTCTTCTTGATACATACTACTATAGTAGCTTACTGTAGCAGTCTGCGGTGCTGCTGAGCTGACAGTGTCCAGCAGGTCCGTCATCAGTCATCATTACCTAATAAATATATATCTACCTGTCCGGCTGCAGTACTAGTGATATTAAATATACATATATATATTGATTTCATATCATTATCATCCAGTCTATATTAGCAGCAGACACAGTACGGTAGTCCACGGCTGTAGCTACCTCTGTGTCGGCACTCGGCAGTCCATCCATAATTGTATACCACCTACCCGTGTTTTTTTTTTTTCTTTCTTCTTGATACATACTACTATAGTAGCTTACTGTAGCAGTCTGCGGTGCTGCTGAGCTGACAGTGTCCAGCAGGTCCGTCGTCAGTCATCATTACCTAATAAATATATATCTACCTGTCCGGCTGCAGTACTAGTGATATTATATATACATATATATATTGATTTCATATCATTATCATCCAGTCTATATTAGCAGCAGACACAGTACGGTAGTCCACGGCTGTAGCTACCTCTGTGTCGGCACTCGGCAGTCCATCCATAATTGTATACCACCTACCCGTGGTTTTTTTTTTCTTTCTTCTTGATACACACTACTATAGTAGCTTACTGTAGCAGTCTGCGGTGCTGCTGAGCTGACAGTGTCCAGCAGGTCCGTCATCAGTCATCATTACCTAATAAATATATATCTACCTGTCCGGCTGCAGTACTAGTGATATTATATATACATATATATATTGATTTCATATCATTATCATCCAGTCTATATTAGCAGCAGACACAGTACGGTAGTCCACGGCTGTAGCTACCTCTGTGTCGGCACTCGGCAGTCCATCCATAAGTATACTAGTATCCATCCATCTCCATTGTTTACCTGAGGTGCCTTTTAGTTGTGCCTATTAAAATATGGAGAACAAAAATGTTGAGGTTCCAAAATTAGGGAAAGATCAAGATCCACTTCCACCTCGTGCTGAAGCTGCTGCCACTAGTCATGGCCGAGACGATGAAATGCCAGCAACGTCATCTGCCAAGGCCGATGCCCAATGTCATAGTACAGAGCATGTCAAATCCAAAACACCAAATATCAGTAAAAAAAGGACTCCAAAACCTAAAATAAAATTGTCGGAGGAGAAGCGTAAACTTGCCAATATGCCATTTACTACACGGAGTGGCAAGGAACGGCTGAGGCCCTGGCCTATGTTCATGGCTAGTGGTTCAGCTTCACATGAGGATGGAAGCACTCAGCCTCTCGCTAGAAAAATGAAAAGACTCAAGCTGGCAAAAGCAGTAGCACCGCAAAGAACTGTGCGTTCTTCGAAATCCCAAATCCACAAGGAGAGTCCGACTCCAATTGTGTCGGTTGCGATGCCTGACCTTCCCAACACTGGACGTGAAGAGCATGCGCCTTCCACCATTTGCACGCCCCCTGCAAGTGCTGGAAGGAGCACCCGCAGTCCAGTTCCTGATAGTCAGATTGAAGATGTCAGTGTTGAAGTACACCAGGATGAGGAGGATATGGGTGTTGCTGGCGCTGGGGAGAAAATTGACCAGGAGGATTCTGATGGTGAGGTGGTTTGTTTAAGTCAGGCACCCGGGGAGACACCTGTTGTCCGTGGGAGGAATATGGCCACTGACATGCCTGGTGAAAATACCAAAAAAATCAGCTCTTCGGTGTGGAAGTATTTCAACAGAAATGCGGACAACAGGTGTCAAGCCGTGTGTTGCCTTTGTCAAGCTGTAATAAGTAGGGGTAAGGACGTTAACCACCTCGGAACATCCTCCCTTATACGTCACCTGCAGCGCATTCATAATAAGTCAGTGACAAGTTCAAAAACTTTGGGTGACAGCGGAAGCAGTCCACTGACCAGTAAATACCTTCCTCTTGTAACCAAGCTCACGCAAACCACCCCACCAACTCCCTCAGTGTCAATTTCCTCCTTCCCCAGGAATGCCAATAGTCCTGCAGGCCATGTCACTGGCAATTCTGACGATTCCTCTCCTGCCTGGGATTCCTCCGATGCATCCTTGCGTGTAACGCCTACTGCTGCTGGCGCTGCTGTTGTTGCTGCTGGGAGTCGATGGTCATCCCAGAGGGGAAGTCGTAAGACCACTTTTACTACTTCCACCAAGCAATTGACTGTCCAACAGTCCTTTGCGAGGAAGATGAAATATTACAGCAGTCATCCTACTGCAAAGCGGATAACTGAGGCCTTGGCATCCTGGGTGGTGAGAAACGTGGTTCCGGTATCCATCATTACTGCAGAGCCAACTAGAGACTTGTTGGAGGTACTGTGTCCCCGGTACCAAATACCATCTAGGTTCCATTTCTCTAGGCAGGCGATACCGAAAATGTACACAGACCTCAGAAAAAGAGTCACCAGTGTCCTAAAAAATGCAGCTGTACCCAATGTCCACTTAACCACGGACATGTGGACAAGTGGAGCAGGGCAGGGTCAGGACTATATGACTGTGACAGCCCACTGGGTAGATGTATGGACTCCCGCCGCAAGAACAGCAGCGGCGGCACCAGTAGCAGCATCTCGCAAACGCCAACTCTTTCCTAGGCAGGCTACGCTTTGTATCACCGGTTTCCAGAATACGCACACAGCTGAAAACCTCTTACGGCAACTGAGGAAGATCATCGCGGAATGGCTTACCCCAATTGGACTCTCCTGTGGATTTGTTGCATCGGACAACGCCAGCAATATTGTGTGTGCATTAAATATGGGCAAATTCCAGCACGTCCCATGTTTTGCACATACCTTGAATTTGGTGGTGCAGAATTTTTTAAAAAACGACAGGGGCGTGCAAGAGATGCTGTCGGTGGCTAGAAGAATTGCGGGATACTTTCGGCGTACAGGCACCACGTACAGAAGACTGGAGCACCACCAAAAACAACTGAACCTGCCCTGCCATCATCTGAAGCAAGAAGTGGTAACGAGGTGGAATTCAACCCTCTATATGCTTCAGAGGTTGGAGGAGCAGCAAAAGGCCATTCAAGCCTATACAATTGAGCACGATATAGGAGGTGGAATGCACCTGTCTCAAGCGCAGTGGAGAATGATTTCAACGTTGTGCAAGGTTCTGCTGCCCTTTGAACTTGCCACACGTGAAGTCAGTTCAGACACTGCCAGCCTGAGTCAGGTCATTCCCCTCATCAGGCTTTTGCAGAAGAAGCTGGAGACATTGAAGGAGGAGCTAACACGGAGCGATTCCGCTAGGCATGTGGGACTTGTGGATGGAGCCCTTAATTCGCTTAACAAGGATTCACGGGTGGTCAATCTGTTGAAATCAGAGCACTACATTTTGGCCACCGTGCTCGATCCTAGATTTAAAGCCTACCTTGGATCTCTCTTTCCGGCAGACACAAGTCTGCTGGGGTTGAAAGACCTGCTGGTGAGAAAATTGTCAAGTCAAGCGGAACGCGACCTGTCAACAGCTCCTCCTTCACATTCTCCCGCAACTGGGGGTGCGAGGAAAAGGCTCAGAATTCCGAGCCCACCCGCTGGCGGTGATGCAGGGCAGTCTGGAGCGACTGCTGATGCTGACATCTGGTCCGGACTGAAGGACCTGACAACGATTACGGACATGTCGTCTACTGTCACTGCATATGATTCTCTCACCATTGAAAGAATGGTGGAGGATTATATGAGTGACCGCATCCAAGTAGGCACGTCACACAGTCCGTACTTATACTGGCAGGAAAAAGAGGCAATTTGGAGGCCCTTGCACAAACTGGCTTTATTCTACCTAAGTTGCCCTCCCACAAGTGTGTACTCCGAAAGAGTGTTTAGTGCCGCCGCTCACCTTGTCAGCAATCGGCGTACGAGGTTACATCCAGAAAATGTGGAGAAGATGATGTTCATTAAAATGAATTATAATCAATTCCTCCGTGGAGACATTGACCAGCAGCAATTGCCTCCACAAAGTACACAGGGAGCTGAGATGGTGGATTCCAGTGGGGACAAATTGATAATCTGTGAGGAGGGGGATGTACACGGTGATATATCGGAGGATGATGATGAGGTGGACATCTTGCCTCTGTAGAGCCAGTTTGTGCAAGGAGAGATTAATTGCTTCTTTTTTGGTGGGGGTCCAAACCATCCCGTCATTTCAGTGACAGTCGTGTGGCAGACCCTGTCACTGAAATGATGGGTTGGTTAATGTGTGCATGTCCTGTTTATACAACATAAGGGTGGGTGGGAGGGCCCAAAGACAATTCCATCTTGCACCTCTTTTTTCTTTAATTTTTCTTTGCGTCATGTGCTGTTTGTGGAGTGTTTTTTGGAAGGGCCATCCTGCGTGACACTGCAGTGCCACTCCTAGATGGGCCCGGTGTTTGTGTCGGCCACTAGGGTCGCTTATCTTACTCACACAGCTACCTCATTGCGCCTCTTTTTTTCTTTGCGTCATGTGCTGTTTGGGGAGTGTTTTTTGGAAGGGCCATCCTGCGTGACACTGCAGTGCCACTCCTAGATGGGCCCGGTGTTTGTGTCGGCCACTAGGGTCGCTTATCTTACTCACACAGCTACCTCATTGCGCCTCTTTTTTTCTTTGCGTCATGTGCTGTTTGTGGAGTGTTTTTTGGAAGGGCCATCCTGCGTGACACTGCAGTGCCACTCCTAGATGGGCCCGGTGTTTGTGTCGGCCACTAGGGTCGCTTATCTTACTCACACAGCTACCTCATTGCGCCTCTTTTTTTTCTTCTTTGCGTCATGTGCTGTTTGGGGAGTGTTTTTTGGAAGGACCATCCTGCATGACACTGCAGTGCCACTCCTAGATGGGCCCGGTGTTTGTGTCGGCCACTAGGGTCGCTTATCTTACTCACACAGCTACCTCATTGCGCCTCTGTTTTTCTTTGCGTCATGTGCTGTTTGGGGAGTGTTTTTTGGAAGGGCCATCCTGCGTGACACTGCAGTGCCACTCCTAGATGGGCCAGGTGTTTGTGTCGGCCACTAGGGTCGCTTAGCTTAGTCATGCAGCGACCTCGGTGCAAATTTTAGGACTAAAAATAATATTGTGAGGTGTGAGGTATTCAGAATAGACTGAAAATGAGTGGAAATTATGGTTTTTGAGGTTAATAATACTTTGGGATCAAAATGACCCCCAAATTCTATGATTTAAGCTGTTTTTTAGGTTTTTTGGAAAAAAACACCCGAATCCAAAACACACCCGAATCCGACAAAAAAAATTCGGTGAGGTTTTGCCAAAACGCGGTCGAACCCAAAACACGGCCGCGGAACCGAACCCAAAACCAAAACACAAAACCCGAAAAATTTCCGGCGCTCATCTCTACCTCTAACTAAAGCAAACAGAAAGCTAGGGGCTACTAACAACCCTAAAACTAAATATATGTGCGGCACGCCGCCAAAGGAAAAGAACAACAAAAGATACCACTGTCCACACCCCACACGGCACCGTCGGGGAGGACAGTGAAAAGCGGAAACCTCCGCAAAACCACCAGTACAAAATAAACACAAGGACTAAGCGGCCTAGGCCGCAACACGCGGCAGAAGCCGCTACTCACGAAACCGGGAGAGAACCCCAATAAGCGAGAACCCCCAGATGACTGCAACAGGTTCACTAGGACTGGAAGGATTCCCAGGACCGGCTTCAGAACTCCAGGACTCAGGAGCACAGGGAGCAGGATCGACCAGATACAGCTGACCAGGAACAGACATTGCAAGGCAGGAACAGCATATAGGAAGCTATCACCGGCGAGGCTGCAGTGTGCTGGCTCCCATAAAAAGGCCCTGCTGGCCAATGACAGGAGGGCTAGCAAGACTAGCCCCCAGACCCTAATTACTAGTTGCTGTGCAGCTGCCCTGCTGCACGAACAACTAATCAATCTTATCTGGCAACGGGGAACGCGGTCCGCCAATGGCGTCCCCGTTGCCATGGACCCAGCGGCGGTGGACGCCCGGCGTCCTAGCGTTGCCAGGGACCCGGCGGCTACAGTACGCATGGCATCCTGGCGTTGCTAGGCGCCGGGCGGGCAGGGAGGGAGGTGCGGCGGCCTTGAGCGTCGCTCGGAAGCAGACCGAGCGGCGCCGCGGACCGCGGCACCTAACAATATTAAACATTTTTCTGTAAACCTGTATGTTCCCAGTCATTAACTGGGTCTGGGCCAGATTCTTCTGTTGTTCCTGATACACAGTTCTTATGGAGCATTCTGTCCACTTAAACAAACTAGAGATGTTTTTGGTCAGTTTTAACGTGTTCATAAAAGAACTATTGACCAAGGTTAGAAAAAAATGATCCCAATTAATGACCTTTAAAATTGGATTGAAGACAGTGGGCATCCATTTTGCCTGCATGTGAACCACTCTTTCCATATCACTGCCTGCATCACTCATTTTGTTAGTCAGTGTTTCTATGTCTATGGAA
The DNA here is from genome assembly GCF_028390025.1 of Pseudophryne corroboree. NCBI lineage: Eukaryota > Metazoa > Chordata > Amphibia > Anura > Myobatrachidae > Pseudophryne > Pseudophryne corroboree. The sequence continues at coordinate 415,413,739 of NC_086446.1, read as the reverse complement.
TTTAGTGCTCCCATTGTTGCTCCTGCCCCTCCCAACAGGATATCATACCATTCTCTTTTTATCCGGTTACACTTAGGGCCTTTGGGAAATGAAATATTAAATCGATGTAGTGTCCTAAATTGTTTTATTCCCACTTTCTGACAGGTTGCTGGTATTTTGACCAAAGTATCATTCCTTATTTCTGGCTTATTTTGCAAAATATAACATTTTGATCTGTGTCCTGTAGCATTACCAGGAAAACTGGATGTGTTAGTACACACAATTACTGTGCTTGAGTAGTCCTGTGCGGACAGTTCAGTATTAAAAGGTAGTTCCTTAGAGCCATTTATACATCTTGATATGGCCTGAATTACCCCCTTATTTCTTATTGGGTTTGTGATTGGCTCTACACAGCATTTCATTTTTATTATGCTACCACGGGACAATGTAAATGTGGTGCGGTTACTTGGCAATAGAAAAAGATGTATTTCTGCATCAATTCTTTTCTTATACATTTTTCCTTCATTTATAATAATCTTAAGAGCTTTACTTGCTCTCCACCGCTTTATAGCTTGCTCTGACATATTTTTTGGTGTCTCATAAGTGAGAACTCCACCTTTTTTATAAAAGTAAAAACAGACAGAGGATTGTGTGGTTAGATTATAGTAATTCCACCGTTGGTCATCAAAGCTCCACCAGCAGGAATCTTGTTTTCCCTTATTAACTGTCCCATCATTATGACACTCCCTTTCAGTAAACCAGTCCCCTGGACTTATAGCCCAAACCATGGGGATTACTCCTAACAACAATCAAAGGATAAGCAACTTCAATCTTCTGGTTGGAGAGTCGCTGTCAACTTCTTTGAGTGGGAGGCGTGGACCCAAGTATCACAACCTTTCACCTTAATCGAGGTAGGCATGGTTAGCAGCACTTGATATGGACCATCATATCTTGGTTCAAAGGTCTTTCTCACATGTCTTTTTAAATTGACCCAAACTCCTGGTTTTTAGTTTATGCGTAGCTGATCCTTCTGGGTCTGGAATGGAAGAAAACACTCGGCAATAGAGGTTAGTCAACATTTTACAGACCTCCTGTACATAACCTGTTAAATCACCATGATTATGTTGTAACTGTTGTGGATAATAACAACCTGTTCTTGGAGCTGATTCAAACAATATCTCATATGGAGTCAGCTTACTAGGTCTCATAGGTGTGGTCCTAATATTGAACAAGACTATAGGTAGGCATTCTGGCCAAGTTCTTTTGGTTTCTGTCATCATTTTCTGTAGTTTCAGCTTAAGGTCAAAGTTCAGACGTTCCACCCTCCCACTGCCCTGAGGCCTGTAAGGTACGTGGAAGGCCTGCTGTACCCCCAAATCTTTCATTATATGCTGCATGACTTCTGTGAAATGTGTACCTCTATCTGATTCTATAACCTCAGGTACCCCAAATCTACATACTACTTCTGCTATCAGTTTCTTTGCAGTAGTTTTTGCTGTGACTTTGCTCACTGGCCAGGCTTCGGCCCAGTGAATAAACATGTCCGTTGCTACTAGTACAAATTCATATGGACCGCTTCGTGGCAACTGTATGTAGTCTCTGAAATGGGTAAGAAGCTTTGGGTATTGTTCCTAGAGGTGTCTTGGTTCTTTGTCCTGGATTGCTGATTCCACAGATCCAGCATCCTGCTACAAAGTTTGTTGCAGCTTTGTTGAAGCCTGGAGCTATCCAATGCTCTTGTACTCTATTCACCATGGCTTCCTTTGAATGATGTACTTGTCCATGAGCTACTTGTAACATAGGTGGAAATAGAGCTGCTGGTAGACAGTACTTCAATTCTCTTGTTTTCCAAAGTCCATGTTCATCTTCTTCTGCTCCCAATCGTGTCCATTTCTCCTTTTCTCCTTGTGATGCTTGTTGTTGAATTTTGATCAACTCTTCTTCACTGGGCATTTGATTCACATTTTGAGCTACTAAGACTTGCTCAGGTTCTTTTGATTGTAAGGCAATTCTCTTGGCTTCTGCATCTGCAAATGCATTTCCTTTAGCTTCCATGGTTTGGCTCTTAGTATGTGCTTGTACCTTGATTATTCCAATCCTTTTAGGTAGTTCCAATGCTCTAAAGAGTTCCATAATCAAACTGGCATGTTTGATGGGTTTTCCATTTGCACCTTTGAAGTCTCTACTTTTCCAAATAGTGCTGTAATCCTGGGACACTCCCCAAGCATAGCGTGAATCCGTGTAGATGTTAGCTGTCATGTTTTCAGCATGTATGCAGGCTTTAGTCATTGCTATGAGTTCTGCTTCTTGTGCTGACATGCTTGGTGGCAATGGTCCAGAATCTATGACTTCAGTTTCAGTTGTTACTAAATATCCTGTCTTTGGGGATCCATTATCATAATATCTTGATCCATCGACGAACAGGTTCATGTCTGGATTGTCCAGTGGTGTATCTTGGACATTAGGAAGAGTCTCTAATTCCATGAGGGCTAGGCAATCATGTGGAAATTTTTGTGTTGTATTTTCTGCGTATGTAGCAGCATATTCCTTCTCATCTGACGATTCACCATCATCACCATTTCCACCTCTCCTCCCCTCTTTTGAATCGTTGATGGGAAGGAGTGTGGCTGGGTTTAGTACAGTGCATCTTGTGATGGTGACATGGGAAGCGCTTACTAGTGCTACTTCATATTTGGTAAGTCTGACTGCAGAAAGATGCTTGGTTCTTCCTTGACTTAGTATTTCTGTTACAGCGTGAGGTACTTGTATACACAGTGGATGATCAAGCACAATGTCTGCCACTTTTTCCTTGAGTATTGCTGCTGCTGCTGCCACTGCTCGGACACAAGATGGTGCTCCTCTGATAATTGGATCCAGCTGGGCTGAATAGTATGCCACTGGTCTTTGTTTTGTTCCGTGTCTCTGGGTGAGCACACCTAAAGAATGCCCTTTGTCTTCATGGCAGAATAGGTTAAAAGGCTATTTGTAATCAGGCAATCCCAATGCTGGGGCTGTTATTATGGCTTGCTTTAGTTTTCTTACTGCTTCTTCAATGGTGTCCCTGTTTTCTGCTGATGCCTCCTTTTTTGTTAACTCATATAGAGGTTGCATCAGTAATGAGGATGAGGGTATCCATTCTCTGCAGTGTCCAATAAGGCCCAGGAAAGCTCTGATTTCTTTTAATGTTCTTGGAGTCTTTGCTTGAGTTATTGCTCTTGTTCTTTCATCAGTAAGGTGCCTTGTTCCTTGGGATATGCAATATCCTAAAAAGACAACTTTTTTCTGTACTAGCTGTAGTTTGTCTTTTGACACTCTGCAATCTTCTTCTGCCAAAAAGATGAGTAGTGATACTGTTTCCTTTTTGCACTTCTCTTCTGTCTGTGCAGCAATAAGCAGATCATCGACATATTGAACTAACTGGGTGTCTGTAAAGTGCGGCCTCCATTTTTGCAGGATTAATGCCATTGCTTCTGAGAAGTCTGATGGACTGGTTGCTCCCCCCTGGGGTAATCGTGTCCAACAGTATTGTTTACCTTCATGAGTGAACGTTAGGAACTTCTGGCTTTCTTCTGTAATTGGGACAGAAAAAAATGCGTTTGCGAGATCGATTACCGAGAACCATGCAGCTTCAGTTGGAATCTGATTGAGCAAAGTGTGAGGATTAGGTACTATTGGAGTATTGACAATCAGTCTTTTATTGATTTCTCTTAAATCATGCACAAGCCTGTATTGACCTTCATTTGTACTGGTTAATTTTTTCACAGGAAACAGAGGAAAGTTAAAAGGGGATCTGCATTCTTTAATGACCCCCACCTTCTTGTATTGTTCCACTTGCTGGGTTATGGCCTTTTATTGTGCTTCTGTGAGAGGATATTGTCTAATTGATACTGGTTGCGTTCCTGGTTTCAGCTGTAACTGTACTAGCTGAACCCGCATGTGTCCAACATCAGTCTTTCCTTTGGACCAGAGTTTTTCTGGTACTGCCTTCAACCAGTCAGGCACATCAGCCAGATCTTGTTTTGGTGCTGGGTTGGAATCTTGTCTCATATGATATATCTGTATGGCTGCTTCCATCTGTTGATGAACCTTCTCTGGTAATTTACTGGAAAATGTAATTCCTTTTGGTGTGTACTATATGCAGGCTTGAATCAACTTCAGAACATCTGCTCCTAATAAGTTTATTGGGCAAGTACTAGAGGTAAGGAATTGGACCGGAATGGGAGTTTCAACATCTTCAATGGTTAATACCATAGGTTTACTTTCCTTTAATTCCACTGTAGTTCCTTCTAAACCAGTTGCTAGAAGTGTCTCAGTGGTTATTAATTCACTTGGTACCTCCTGTTGCTGTAAAATTGTTCGGCTTGCTCCAGAGTCTATAATGCATTGATATTGGTGACCTATTGGCAGTACAAGGGTCACTTGATCATTTTCTTGTTCAGATGGTGTTTTGGCAGGGAGGTACCTCGGGAAGCCACTATTTCATGCTTTAGGTTTTTCTTGCTGGTTTTCACACCATTCCTTGTATTTCCTGCAATTCTTTTTGAAATGTCCTTCTTGCTTGCAGAAATAAAATTTTCTGTCATCTTGCTTGGTTCCTTCTTTTGAGTTCCTTCCGGTGGCCCCTTGTGTTGGGCTTCTGATTTTCCACTTGCTTTGTTCCTGTACAATGTGTACCGTTACCTTCGGTATTGCATTCTTTTCTTTGGCTTTTCTTATTTTTTCATTCTCCCTTTCCTCCATTCCTTCTAGCACCTGAACTATTGCTTCAAGTTCCATATAAGAGGTTTCTGGCCTGACCTGGAACAACTGAGTTCTGTAGGCTTCTGACAACCCATTTAGGAATTTAGTCTTTGACAGTCTTTTATGTTGAGGGTTATCCGTTGCATAACCTTCATCAGTGTGTCATATAGTGACTTTATCATAGTAAGTTCTGTTAGACTCAATCTTCTCCTGTTTCAAATCTGGGGCTGCTGGTGCCCTGAGTTTCTGTTCAAGACACCATCTTTTAAGCCTTGTCATGTACATCTTTCCACTCTTGAACATTATTCTATTTTCCTCTGCTGGGGTGGCCACTATGGCTGGGCAATCATCTGCTGCATCTGCTACTGCCATGGTGCACACTGTTTGAGCGGTTCCTGGTCCTGGTATAGCCTCACACAACTGGTGGTAGTCGACCCATGCTGGTGTCCATATGGTTTGAATTCTTTCCATATAGGCATAAAATGCTGCTGGATTTTTTCTAGGATCTGGGGACTTGGAAACTATACTTGCGAGTTCGTTACCATACCATGGTTTGTGGTGTTGGCTCTGTACGATATATGGATCATTCACCCTGGCTCCATCATCTGGGTTGCGTATTCTCTGCACTTGTACTGATACAGAGAAATAGGCAATGATGACCGTCTTTCAGCGTTTCTGGTGGCATAGATATTTTGACATTGTGGTTCATGGGATGAAACCCAGTTTCCACAATTTGGGCAGTGTTCATATCCTTCTGGAACACAAAACTGACATACCGGACACAATCTTTCTGGAAAATGTGTCATTTCATTTTGTACATTATGTACCTGGGCATGAAAAGCTGTAGAGGCTGTGTATTGATCCCTTGTTTCTCCTCACCGTCTGAATTGCACCCTTTCGCTTATAGTTCCTGATTGTGGACTATTGTTTCCTGGACTCATAGCTTGATTCCAGGTGCCCATCACTCGCATAAACATAAGGGGAGCTTTAGGTGGCCAATTTCTTTGCTTTGATCTTGTTAGGGTTTCTTGTGATAAAGTAGCAGGACACTGGGGCATGCTCTGTACACATAGCTAAGGTAAATCATTCGGGTTTTCAACCACAGACTATTCGCCACTCCTTTCCTGGCTCATCTCTTCTTAATTTCACTGTTAGTGAGCCTGTAGATGATTCCATTCTGTTCATACTAGGGGTACCTCGGTGTGCATGCATGTCTGAGTATAGGGGTGGGGCATAGAGTGGAGGTGCTGTTGCTGATGTTACAGGCAGTGAGTTTAACGCTGGTTGTGGTGCTATTGGGTACTCTGGTACATTGGGGAAATCATTTTCCTCATCTCTTCTTCTATTTTCTGCTTCTAATTCTTTTGCTACAGTGATCCAGATGGATACTTGATCTCTACAATTGTTTAATTTTCCAACTCTTGTTACAGGAGGCAAATTTTTCCCATTTCTCTAGGTCTAGTGTCCCCTCTGATGGAAAACCTGCTCTTTTGAAAATGTTACTTATTCCTTTCAGAGCTTTCCTCCCCTCCCTGTTACTAACAATACTCACGGGTTTGTAGGGCCCTGACATCTTTACAGACCGTGCACCCATGCCTGGGTGTGCGTGCGCGGAACCCCTCCTGATGTGGTATTTTAGTAACCCCGTATGAGGGACTCAAAATCTCCTTCTGAGACGCTGACGTTGAAGAATTTCTTCTATCCTTGCACCTAAAGAGCTCCTTAAATCTGTCTGTGGACAAATGACTGGGGTTGTAGTGTTACCCCTTCCTCCCTGTAATGGCAGAAAATCTATTAGTACTGCTCCCCAAGTGAGACCTGCATAATAGATTATTTCTTCTGGATCACTGAGGTGCGTCCCTAAAATTATAGTTAAGTTACTCCAAGGGTCTATCCCCCTGCCTATATAGACTCCTGCTTGTACCAGTACCCCTGTTGTCCCTTGTATTCTTGGTAAACTCCCCACTATTCTTGGAATACGTTCCCCTTGTGTTTGGAAAATTATGTGTCCTGTGCACCTTGGGCAATTATACCTGAGTCTCCTTGCTATTGGGTCTACCATTAATTTTATCCCTTGTTTCCTTTCAGACAGTAGCTGTTCTTTGTTACTGACCCAATCCTACCCCTTAATTGTCTTGCATAGGGACATACAATAGGAGAATGCAAATGATCTTGCCCCCTTGTTCAACTGGGGTACCAACATGCATTCCTACTATAAGTGTAAGGTTTTCCCAAAGGTGGGTTTTTGATTTAAAATATGCACCGGGGACTGCTTGGATTGGTAGAATTCCTACCACCTTATGTGCTCTTGATCCTACAGTCTGAATTACAATATATGCAGGACAATGTGCGCAGGAGAATCTAGTTACTGGCACTGGTTCCATTGTCTAGCAGACACCCGACTCCCCACACCTTTTCAAAAGCATATTGACAGAGTACATACAACAGTGCAAGGATCCCAAGACAAAGGGTGACAATAAGTACTATATCTGACAGACTCTCGACCATCTCTTATATCTGGTTTTCCTGTCTTCTGGATACCCTCTCACTGTTATGTCTGTTACCTGTGTACGTGGCAGCTGTTTGAGGCTGTATGGGCAAATGGGTCTTAAACCTGGGATTATGTGGTTCTTAGGCCAATAGGTTATGATGTTAGACCAATCATTCTCAATGTAATGTTCCAACAATTCCCTTTTTAAATGGCAACCTATTGTACAGTAAAATTAATCATCATTTTCCACATAACCAAATGAGACTTCAGTGCTTGTAATTGCCACCAATCTCGGTGCTACGGACCCTTTGTATTTTCTTAACACAACAACACAGGTACAAGATTTGCACACACCTCTTTGGTTATTTATCAATTCAAACTGTTTATCAGCATTAGAATATACCTTGGCCATACGCCACCTTATTTTTTTAACATTTTTGTTTTCTTAATAAACCTGTATTACTATTATCAAAATGTAAAATTATCCTGGATATTTGATTAATTCCCCCTGTGCACTTGTGACAAATTAGCTGAAGATATTTACCCACAATTCAACAATATGACATGCATGTATGGTACCTTAAAAAAAATTACTTCTGACTGACACTGGGTTCTTTAAGATATTCTCTGATCTTCCCAACTGGACTTCCACAGATACATACAAGAAGCACTGAGTCAAGTGAGCAGGTAGAAATCTACACATTAAATCTCACTTACCGGGTTTTTTTATCAGCGGTTCCGGAGCAATCAAATGATTTGTTGCCAGTGGAGGAGATGCTGGAAGATCCCGGACGATGCCCCCAGAATGTTAGGGTACTTTGACCACTCTAGGTCTGGTCTATCAACTCTCTTCAGTCATCAGTCAGAACTCTGTTCTTTTAGCAACCGGTTGGAGGTCAGTAAATGAAAAGATCACACACAGGATTATGTGTAACCTAGACATATCATGGCTGACCCGCCCAGGGCCCGTTACAGGTTTATTTTTATAGTCTGAGAATAAAGGAATAATGCTTGCCAATAAATTTAGGCAATCAGAATACACCATGTATGTCTTAAAACCTGAAATACATCAATTGTCATACAAGATTTTAATTAGCAATTAAAGCATCCTTGAATACGTTTTATTGCTTTGTGATTATCAGCCTCTCGGACATATACACAAAACATCCTTTCTGATGGTCAAAGGGTCAGGGTCCCACTGTTCTCGATGTTCAGACATATTGGCGATCTGCCTGACTGGCCTTGGATACATCTGGTGTTGTAGGTCTTTGAACAATTCATGCTTTGAATATAATATTCTGAGTATACAGTTTTCTGAATATCTGTGCATTATTTAAGGATACATCAACACTTTTGTGATTAACAGTAAATATCTCAATCAATGCGAAAAAGCTTGAATCAATATATATTTGCTATACTGCGGAAGCTCTTACACCATCACCATCATCATCATCATAATAATTTTATATATATAGCGCTCTTTCTCCAACAGGACTCAAGGCACTTTACAGACATCAAAAACAATGCACATAATACAGAAGCTTTAAGTAATACAGCAACAGACAAGCCACACAGACTTAAAAAGAAAACACTGAGTGCACAGTAAGCATAATGCAGGATTGGTGTAAGCATTTTGGGAAATAACTTCCATGGGTTGTGTATTCCACCCTCACAAGGTACCAAGTGAGGCAGCCATCTTGGGCGCACTGCGTAGGATTACCCTGGATGGAATAGTCTACCTCTAGAATAGATGGCAGAAATTGGGGAGATTATAGCGTCCTAACGCTCAGAGTAGAGTGTCAACAAAACCACCACGTCCATGTATTTTTCATCCCATCCACAAGCATACCAGATGGGCGCACTATGAAGGTTACACTGTGGGAGATGAGCCATACAAGGGCCCAATGCATACATGGGAAAACTGACACTTGTGTAGTAGTAGTAGTAGTAGTAGTAGTAGTAGTAGTAGTAGTAGTAGTAGTAGTATGATATACCCTGTGTGGAAAGATCCACATGAAGAACATCCTGCCTGCAGAGGAACCATCCGAGGTCACCATCTGGGGTGCACTGCATAGGTCATGCTTGCAGGGTGTGCAATCAGTGGAGGTACACATTACAGGAATAGTACACAGTGGGGTGGAAGAAAAAAAAGCACACAGTAAGAAAACATTTGCCTGTAACCAATGGAAGGGCAAAAAATAGGATTTTAATTACCTACCGGTAAATCATTTTCTCGTAGTCCGTAGAGGATGCTGGGGTCCACATTAGTACCATGGGGTATAGACGGGTCCCTTGGGAGCCATGGGAAATTTAAGAGTTTAATAGTGTGGGCTGGCTCCTCACTCTATGCTTCTAGAGGCATAGGTATGTTTCCGCACCAATAAGCATTAGAACAAAAATTATTATAATATTTAAAGATAACCAACTTCTAATTTATCCAAATACTAGTATTGTTAGAAATCTGAGGTTCGTGGTGCACCAAGGGTACAGTAAAACACTGCTGGCTAGTCAATATACGAGACACAAGAAAGAAGACACTTTCTTGTGTCTCGCATATTGTCCTCCCTCTATGCCCCTCCTACCAGACTCAGTCTAGAAACAGTGCCCGAGGAGACGGACATACTTAAGAGAAGGAAATACACAGATAGTGGTGAGATTCACAGCAGCTCACACATAACAAGGCAAACCAAGCTAACCATCTTGAACAAGTCAGCAACAGCTGAACAACAGTACTTAGCCAAGTAACAATGCAGTACTTAACCAAGGAACAAGGTAGTACTGAACCAAGTAACAACTGCAGGAGAACAAAGCGCTGTGCGGGTGCCCAGCATCCTATACGGACTACGAGAAAAGGATTTACTGGTAGGTAATTAAAATCCTATTTTATTTTACGTCCTAGAGGATGCTGGGGTCTACATTAGTACCATGGGGATGTACCAAAGCTCCCAGTACGGGAGGGAGAGTGCAGAGGCTCCTGCAGAACTGACTGACCAAACCTTAGGTCTTCAGAGGCCAAAGTATCGAACTTGTAGAATTTAGCAAACGTGTTCGACCCTGACCAAGTTGCTGCTCGGCAAAGATGTAAAGCCGAGACACCCCGGGCAGCCGCCCAGGAAGAACCCACTTTACAAGTAGAGTGGGCCTTAACGGATGTAGGACACGGCAATCCTGCCATAGAATAAGCATGCTGGATAGGAAACCTGATCCAGCGAGGAATCGTCTGCTTAGAAGCAGGCCACCCAACCTTGTTGGGATCATAAAGGACAAACAGAGCGTCCGACTTTCTGTGAAGAGAAATTCTTTTCACATAAATCTTCAAAGCCCTCACAACATCCAAAGACTCTGAAGTGATTGAGGAGTCAGTAGCCACTGGCACCACAATAGGTTGGTTGATATGAAAAGCCGACACAACCTTCAGAAGAAATTACTGACGCATCCTTAGCTCAGCTCTATCTTCATGAAAAATCAAGTAGGGGCTCTTGTAGGACAATGCCCCCAAGTCCGACACACGTCTAGCAGATGGCAATGCCAACAGTGTGACAGTCTTCCAAGTAAGAAACTTGACCTCAACCTCCTGCAAAGGCCCGAACCAATACGATTGCAGGAAGTGCAGTACCATGTTAAGGTCCCAAGGTGCCGTTGGAGGAACAAAGGGAGGTTGGATGTGCAGCACCCCTTTCAAGAAAGTCTGAACCTCAGGGAGGGCAGCCAATTGTTTCTGGTAGAAAATGGACAAGGCCGAAATCTGGACTTTTATGGAGCCCAGGCACAGGCCCACATTCACCCCTACTTGCAGGAAGAGGAGAAACCGTCCAAGTTGAAACTCCACCATAGGAAACTTCTTGGATTTGCACCAAAACACATCCTTTTTCCAAATCCGATGGTAATGTTTTGACGTTACTCCCTTTCTAGCCTGTATCATGGTAGGAATAACTTTGTTCGGAATGCCCTTCTGAGCTAAGATCTGGCATTCAACCTCCATGTCGTCAAAAATAGCTGCGGTAAGTCTTGATAAGCGAACGGCCCCTGTTGCAGAAGGTCCTCTTGAAGAGGAAGAGGTCTCGGATCTTCCAGCAGTAACTTTAGAAGATCCATGTAGCAAGCTCTTCTTGGTCAGTCTGGAGCAATGAGGATTGCCTGAACTCTTGTTCTCTTTATTAGTTTGAGAATCCTTAGGATGAGTGGAAGTGGAGGGAACACATACTCTGACTTGAACACCCACGGAGTTACCAGGGCATCCACCACCACTGCCTGTGGATCCCTCGACCTGGAACAATACCTCCAAAGCTTCTTGTTGAGGCGTGAGGCCATCATGTCTATTTGAGGTACGCCCCAAAGACTTGTCACCTCTGCGAACACTTCTGGGTGGAGGCCCCACTCTCCCGGATGGAGATCGTGTCTGCTGAGGAAGTCTGCTTCCCAGTTGTCCACTCCCAGAATGAAGATTTCTGACAGCGCCACCGCATGCTTTTCTGCCCAGAGGAGGATTCTTGTTACCTCTGACATTGCAGCTCTGCTCTTCGTTCTGCCTTGTCGGTTTATGTAGGGCACTGTCGTTACATTGTCCGACTGAACTTGAATGGCCTGATCTTTTAGAAGATGTGCTGCTTGTAGAAGACCGTTGTACATGGACTTCAGTTCCAGAATGTTTATCGGAAGGATGGATTCCAGAGTTGACCACCTTCCTTGGAAATTTTCTCCATTGGGTGACTGCTCTCCAACCTCTGAGACTTGCATCCGTGGTTAGGAGGATCCAATTCTGAACCTGTGGCCCTCTAGTAGGTGAGAAGTTTGCAGCCACCATAGGAGCGATATTCTGGCTTTCGGTGACAGACAAATCCTATGGTGCATGTGAAGATGAGATCCTGACCATTTGTCCAGGAGATCCAGTTGGAAAGACCGTGCATGGAATCTTGCGTACTGTAGAGCCTCATAGGAGGCCACCATCTTTCCCAGAAGGTGAATGCACTGATGAACCAATACCCGGGCTGGCTTCAGGACATCCTGGTTCATTGTTTGTATCACCAACGCTTTTTCCTCCGGCAGAAACACAGTCTATACTTCTGTGTCGAGGATCATCCCCAGGAAGGACAGTCTCCTTGTCGGCTCTAAATGCTACTTTGGAAGGTTCAGGATCCATCCATGATCCTGGAGTAGTTGAGTCGTGAGAGCAATGCTCTGTAACAGCTTCTCCCTGAAGACACTTTTATCAGTAGGTCTTCCAGATAAGGAATTATGTTCACACCTTGCATGCGGAGGAGTGGCATCATCTCCGCCATCACCTTGGTGAACACCCTTGGTGCCATGGAGAGGCCAAACGGCAGCGCCTGGAATTGATAGTGACAGTCCAGTAGCGCAAATATGAGATAAGCCTGGTGAGGTGGCCAGATCAGGATGTGAAGGTACGCATCCTTGATATCCAGGGATACCAGGAATCCCCTTCCTCCAAAGAGACTCCATCTTGAATTTGAATTCCCTCAAGTAGGGGTTCAATGACTATAGGTTTAATGTTGGTCTTACTGAACCATCCGGTTTCGGTACCACAAACAAGTTTGAGTAATAACCCTTGTGGTGTAGGTGAGGTGGAACCGGAATAATGACATTTGACCTCAGCAATTTTTGAATGGCTTCCTGTAGGATAGCACTTTCTGTCAGCAAAGCTGGCAAGCCCGATTTGAAGAATCTGTGAGGCGGGAGTTCTTGAAACTCCAGTCTGTACCCCTGGGTAACAATTTTCAGTACCAAGGAATCCAGGCAAGAGGACGCCCAAACCTAACTGAAATTTCTTAGTCTAGCTCCCACCTGCCCGAACTCCAGGCTGGGGGGTCCACCATCATAGCGAGGATTTTGAGGAAGCAGAACCAGGTTTCTGTTCCTGGGAACCTGCGGGTGTAGGTTTTCGGGATTTCCCCCAGCCACCTCTAATGAAAGTGGGTGGGGATATGGACTTTTTTGCTTTAGCGGTCCGAAAGGATTGCATCGCAGACGTAGAATATGATTTCTTAGTCTGTGGTGCAGCAGAGGGAAGAAAGGCTGACTTACCAGCAGTTGCCGTGGAGATCCACACATCTAACACTTCCCCAAATAGAGCCTGACCTGTGAATGGTAGGTTCTCCACACTCTTCTTAAATTCCGGATCCGCAGACCATTGGCGCAGCCAGAGTCCCCTGCATGCCAAGACAGCCATGGAAGACATCCGTGCATTCAGATGACCAAGGTCTTTCATGGCCTCCACCATGAAACCTGCAGAATCCTGTATGTGACGTAAAAACATTTCAATGTCACTTCTATCCATAGTATCTAAATCCTCTAGTAATGTGCTTGACCACTTTACTATGGCTTTAGAAATCCATGCACAAGCGATAGTGGGCCTTAGCGCAATGCCTGAAGCAGTGTATATGGATTTGAGCGTAATCTCAATCTTGCGGTCTGCCGGCTCTTTCAAAGCTCTAGACCCAGGGACAGGTAAAACCACCTTTTTAGACAATCTATATAGAGAAGCGTCTACTATAGGGGTTTTTTCCCACTTTTTCCTATCCTCTTCAGGGAAAGGAAAAGCCATGAAAACCCTTTTTGGATCTCAAATTTTTCTCCGGGTTTTCCCTGGATTTATCAAACAGTGTGTTTAATTCTTTAGACGCAGGGAAGGTAAGGGAGGCTTTCTTCTTGTCTATAAAGTAAGCCTCCTCGACCTGTTCAGGTACTTTGTCAGCAATGTGTAAAATGTCCCTAATGGCCTCATTCATGAGCTGCACCTCCTTAGCAAGGGATGCCTCACTCTCCCGTATATATCCCTATCACCGTCTCCCGTATAAGAGTCGGTATCAGTGTCGACTTATTTGGGCAAGAACACGTTTTTGTGGGCATATACCAGGGGATCTTAAGGAGGCTTTGGGAACAGAACACGACAAAACCTCTACAGATTTCCTCAAAACCTGTGTTTCAGGCTCATCATGATTTTTCCTAGATGAAATCTGGGATATCATTCCCTTAATTGAAGCCACCCACAATGGTTCGGATTCAGCAGGCTGAGACATATTACATTCCTGAGTACATGGAATGGATTCCTCAGGAGAAGATACACACTCTGCAGCACAAGATACAGAGTTCCTGGACATGGCAATGTGAGACATATGTACACACACACACACACACACACACACACACACACACGAAAATGTCAGACACAGTTTCCCCCAAGTACCTTCAGAGAGGCTCAGTTAAGGAGCCAGCACACACAGCGCCCCAGTAGGCAGGGCCGGCGCTACCACTAGGCAGCTTTAGGCAGCTGCTTATGGGCGGCGACCACTGGAGGGCGGCACCGCACAGTGAATGAAAGAGGGAACGCTTCAGCTCAGCCAAACTCCTCCGTAAGCTGTTACCCACTGGGCCGCTCCGCTCCCTCGAGTCCTCCCACCCTCCTGCATCCTGTCACGTGCCCCCACCACGGCTATTCGTCTCCCGCTCCCGCTGCCTCCCCCCGCCTTCAGCATCTTGTCATCTGTTTCCCCCCACGGCTATTCGGCTCCCCTCGCGCCCCCGCCTCCTGCATCTGGTTACTTGCTGTTCCTCTTCCCTCCGCAATTTGTTGCCTACCCCCACTCCTGCATCTTATTATTAAATCCCCCCCCGCAATTTGGATCCCACATGTTGCCTCCCCTCCTGCATCTTATTACTACATCAGACCCCCCCCCCCCGCAATTCGGATCGCGCATGTTGCTACTAGACCCCCCCCCCGCGCGCGCAATTCGGCTTCCGCATGTTACCCCCCCCCCTGCATCGTGTTACTAGATTCCCCCCCTCCCCCTCCTGCCTATAAGCCAGCTCCAGGGCACATTGACGGGGCCGGCTGAGCTTACGGTGTACTTGCAGGTGGCTTGCTGACCCCTTCCCAGGGACAAGTGGCCGGCCGCCACTCTGCCAAAGCTCCTCAGGCTCCATCCCCGATAATCTGAGGTTGACAGCAGAAGTCAGTAATTCCGCCCTTCACAGGTGTTGCCACAGACAGTGAAGTGAACATTCCAGGAGCCAGAACATTGGACACAGGAGGCCGGGGACATTGGAACTGTCGCTGCTGCTACTACTTCAGGTCGGTCTCTATTTGCCTGATGTACGGTACACTCACAGCAAGTCTCTTGTACAGCCCCATTCCGTACATTATGCTGCACATCTGAATGATCCCTATGCCCCTGACTGCTCCCTATTCCCCTGCTCCTAATATACCCCCTGACTGCTCCCTATGCCCCTGACTGCTCCCTATGCTCCTAATATACCCCCTGACTGCTCCCTATTCTCCTGCTACCTATGCTCCTAATATACCCTGACTGCTCCCTATGCCCCTGACTGCTTCCTATGCTCCTAATATACCCCCTGACAGCTCCCTATGCCCCTGACTGCTTCCTATGCTCCTAATATACCCCGATTGCTCCCTATGCCCCTGCCCCCTATGCTCCTAATATACCTCTGACTGCTCCCTATGCCCCTAACTGCCCCCTATTCCCCTGCTCCCTATGCTCCTAATATACCCCTGACAGCTCCCTATGCCCCTAACTGCTCCCTACGTCCCTGACTGCCCCCTAATCCCCTGCTCCCTATGCTCCTAAAATACCCCTGACAGCTTCCTATGCTCCTAATATACCCCTGACTGCCTCCTAGGCCGCTGATACACCCCTGACTGCTCCCTATGCCCCCGGTACACCCGACTGCTTCCTAGGCTCCCAATACACCCCTGACTGCTCCCTATGCTCCTAATATACCCCCTGACTGCTCCCTATTCTCCTGCTCCCTATGCTCCTAATATACCCCCTGACTGCTCCCTATGCTCCTAATATACCCCCTGACTGCTCCCTATTCTCCTGCTCCCTATGCTCCTAATATACCCCCTGACCGCTCCCTATGCCCCTGACTGCTTCCTATGCTCCTAATATACCCCGATTGCTCCCTATGCCCCTGCCCCCTATGCTCCTAATATACCTCTGACTGCTCCCTATGCCCCTAACTGCCCCCTATTCCCCTGCTCCCTATGCTCCTAATATACCCCTGACAGCTCCCTATGCCCCTAACTGCTTCCTACGTCCCTGACTGCCCCCTAATCCCCTGCTCCCTATGCTCCTAATATACCCCTGACTGCCCCCTAGGCCGCTGATACACCCCTGACTGCTCCCTATGCCCCCGATACACCCGACTGCTTCCTAGGATCCCAATACACCCCTGACTGCTCCCTATGCCCCTGACTGCTCCCCATTAGCGGATTTACTGTTAGGTAACCCAAGCGGCTGCTTAAGACCCAGCTGGTCCAAGTGGGGTCCTCTGACAGTATTGAATCATGATGCATTGGAGGGAGTTCTAATTTCTGGTGGACCGCAAGCTCCACCAAAATTTTCCATGCACTGGGCTGGCTGAGTCCCGGCAAGCAGTCAGTACTACGTGTGCTGTGCGAACAACGTCACCCTCACAGTGAGAGGAGCCAGGACATGCCCAGAGGAGAGTGAAGAGGGTGAGTGAGTCTGAGGAACATGATTCTGGCACAATGAGGCAGCAATCCAGTGCAGCAGCAATCTCTCTATGCTGGCATCAGTCATCTTACCCTGACTCTACCCCTGTTAGGAGCTGATGGAGCTCGAGGAGGAGCGCGGGGTCGGCACCTTCACCCAGGCAGGAAAGGGCTTTCCTAACCGTCGGCTGATCTGTCCCCCTCACAGCCAGCTCTGACCAGCGGCGGCAACAGGGAGTCCAAGGCCGGAAAAACCACTGCCCCATGCACAAGTGGGTCTTCAAGGGCGACATCCCTTATCTGTAGCCACAGCATCAGTCTGAACAGAAAGGCAACCACGGTCAGTGCTACATTAAAGTGTGGCTGTGTATATACAGTATCTATCTATATATATATATATATATATATATATATATATATACACACACACACACACACACCTCCCTAATCATTACACCTTGTAAAAGATGCCGTGTACACACACACAGACACACACCCCTCCCTAATCATTACACCTTGTAAAAGATGCCGTGTCCGCACATTATCACCTAAGGGGCTTGGTATTTTGCTGAGTAGGGGTGGGGGGAGGTTGCTGTCGATTTGCCTAGGGTGCTGACCAGTTATAGAATAAAAGCCTGGTGCTGACTGAGTAACCTAAATAGACTACACAGTTGTTATGTGATTAAAAAACACTCTCCACCCCCCCTTCTATAACCCCCTGGTACCGCACAGGATAGCTGGAGATATGTGGAGGGTCAGTGCTCCCTGTCAGCGTTTCTGTCTGTGGAACTGCAGGGAGAAAATGGCTCTGGTGAGTGCTGGATCTGCTCTGAGGAGAAGCTCCGCCCCCTTGTAATGGAGCATTTTCCCGCACTTTAGAAGATTATACTGCCTGAGGTAGTACATTGCTGGCATTGGACAGAGTCCCTGATAGCTGGACCAGTTTGTAGGGTATTGCGCTGGACCAGGGTGCCCCCCACAGCGCCGCATAGTGAGCCTCTGAGTCCTCCGGAGCGCAGCGTGAGCGCTGCGCCCCCACCCTGATGCCGCCATTCTCACCGGCTACCCGCTTGTCGGGTCACTGGTGTCCTACTCACCACTCGACTTCTTCTTGCTCTGTTAGGTGGTGGCGGCAGTGCTGCGGGAGTGAGCGGTCACCTCGGGGGCTTGCGATCATCACCCTCAGGAGCTCAGTGACCTGTCAGCAGAGATAGTGACCATTAACCTCTAGGGTTGGACACTACTCCCCCCCTAAGTCCCACGAAGCAGGGAGGCTGTTGCCAGCAGCCTCCCTGTGCCTAAACTCTTTAAAAAAACAACAAAACTAAAAGAACTCCTAGGAGTTCCCCTAGCTGTGACCGGTTCCACCGGGCACATTTTCTAAACTGAGTCTGGTAGGAGGGGCATAGAGGGAGGAGCCAGCCCACACTATTAAACTCTTAAAGTGCCCATGGCTCCCAAGGGACCCATCTATACCCCATGGTACTAATGTGGACCCCAGCATCCTCTAGGACGTAAGAGAAATTAGGATAACATTACTTTGATAAAATTATAAATGTCCTGGTCTCATGGGAGCAGTATGGGTGGGTATAAGAATGTGGGGAGCACACTCAAGTCCAATGGGAATGTCCCTTCTGAACCTGATCCTGGTGCTGTCCCCCACAGCTCCCTGCTGAGGGTTAGGCTCGGGGGCAGACCTGATATTCTCAGCCGGAGGGGTGGTAAGCCTGCTCCAGGAGTTCTCATGGCAGGGGTTGGGAGAGGCCAAATAATGACTCTAGGGGGTATATTTATTTAAAATCCGAGTTTGTCCGATTTGTGGGGGGTTTTCAAAGTGGCAACACGGGAATTTACTAATCACAAATCTCGGCAGTGTTTGGGCTATTCCTAATGGTTTTGACGGCAAAGTTCAGAAATAAGAATGAATAGACTATCGGTCAAACGCGGCTGTTTGTTCATTCAACACGGGAATTTACTATTCATTCGTATTTGGGTGTTAGTCTCTGAATGCTCAATTGCGGTCGTATTTTTTTGCGATTCGTTAAATAAAGCAGCAAATAAATAGACCTTCTTTTTTCAGGCGTGTTTCCATGTGTTGCTACTTAAAAATCATTCACACCTGAATTAGGATGCCTATAAAAGGATCTTAGGCCCATTTCAAACAACCTACACTAAGGAAATGGCTGCAGGACTATGGTGCAGTAATATTTTGTCTGCTGTTGGATTCCTCAGACTCAGACATCAGCCTGTAAGTAACCAGGGCCAAGAAACTGAACATGGTCAGCAGGTTGTACAGGTTCCGAGGCCTCGTTTTTTTAGGGGGCGTTTAAACTTGAACGCACTGTCCAATGACAGGGTCATACAGATGTTCCGTCTAAATCGTAACAACATTTTCCGTCTGTATGACCTTGTCAAACTGGGCCTAGACCCTGAGACAGCACGCTCTCGCCCTGTCTCAGGCCTGCACAAACTCCTGGCTGTGTTGTACTTTATGGCTACTGGGAGCTTTCAGGCTGTGTCTGGGGATGTAATTGGAATCTCACAGCCCTCCTTTTCAAGAATACTAACACAGGTGATATATACCTAACAACCTCCTCTGTTTTTTGTTTGTTTTAATTACTCTCAGTGGCCAGTGATGATGTTATGTCATAAAATCACAGTTTCATTTTTTTATCAAATATACACACAGGTGTTCGATGTTTTGCAGCCCCACATCGATGCCTCAATCTGCTTCCCTACCCAGGAGTCTCAGTGGCATGCCGTCAGGGTAGATTTCTATGAGCTTGCTGGCATGCCCAATGTGCCATAGATTGCACACACATTCAGCTGAGACCACCTAGGGGCAGGCAGCACATATATACTAATAGACATCTAGACCACTCCACAAATGTGCAGGTGGTTTGTGATGCAAATCTCAAAATAATGAGTGTTGCTGCTGGTTACCCTGGGGGCTGCCTGTTATGATTCCAGCACTCTGGTCAGAGGAGATCTTATGGCAAGGACCGGAGCACTGGAACGGAATGCTGGGGAAGGGAGCAGGACAGGAAAATAGCCCCTGGCGCCCTAACTCTGTTGTCTCACCCGTGTTGTCAGAAATCCCCTGCGAGACTATGGTTTCTTGAGCCCTTGGCAGCCGCGTTTGAAGGGCGGATTATGTCTGCCCAACTTCGATGCCCCCCGGTCTTAATGAGAGACAAAGGGAAACCCGAGACAGGGTGATAACAAGAGGCCCTCTAACTAAACAACCAGGCCAGGGGCTAAGCAAACTCAAAACTATAATATGTGCGGAGAAACCGCCAAGGAAAAGGACAACCAAAATATCCACTTGTCCAATTCTCCTACCCGGCACCGCCGAGTACCAGAGAGGACTTGTGGAAGCGGAACCCTCCGCAAATGCTCCAAACACAAAATATAAAAGGTAAAGCGGCTGAGCCGCAACACACGGCAGAGCCGCAACTCACGAACACCACTGGATATAAAACGGTGATCAGTCAGGACTCCAGGGAACCAAACGACCTCTTGGGATGAGATGACAACTCCCGAATACCGGACTTCTGAGGACTGGAATGACCGGATACAGCAGGACTGGAAACAGACTCTCAGCAAACAAAGGCAGCATGCAGGAAGCTATTACCGGCGTCTGTGAGAAGCCCTGGGAGTGTATTTAACAAGGAGTCCTCCAATCAGCTGCTAAAGGCTGATTAGAATAAATGTCGTGCAGCTGCCTTGCTGCACGGCCAGAGAGCAGGTGAATATCTTAATATCCTAAAGCCTAGCAACGGGGAACGCGGTCTGCCAGTGGCGTCCCCGTTGCTAGGGTCCGTGCGGCTCAGCGCGCCCGGCGTCTAGCGTTGCTAAGGAGCCGGCGGCTGTACGTGCACGGCGTCTCTAGTTGCTAGGCGCCGGGCCGCGCAGACCATCAAGCGGACCCCGGCGCCTAACAGTACCCCCCCCCTTGAGGAGGGGTCAAGGAACCCCTAAAGCCAAGTTTCTGAGGAAATTCCCGAAAAAATGCCCTCTTGAGCCTTGGGGCATGAAGATCCTTATCCAGGACCCAAGACCTTTCCTCCGGACCATAGCCTTTCCAGTGAACCAGAAAATACAGCCGATCCCGGGACAATTTGGAATCGAGAACCTTCTCTACCAAGAACTCCAGTTGTCCCTGTACATCCAGTGGAGATCTACCCTGAGAGATCTTCCAAGGAAATCTAGTGGAAGAAACGTATTGTTTCAACAGGGAACAATGAAACGTATTTCCAATCCTGAGAGATCTTGGTAAACGTAACCGAAAGGCAACTGGGTTGACTCTTTTAATAATAAGAAATGGCCCAATAAATTTGGGTCCCAGTCTAGCCGAGGATTGTCGAAGCCTGATGTTGCGAGTCGACAACCACACCCTATCTCCCACCTTAAAAGTGCAAGGACGTCGGAGCCTGTCAGAAAATTTATTCTCTCGAAAGGCCGCTTTTCTGAGAGCAAGGTGCACCTTTTTCCAAATGGCTCTGAGATGGGAGGTTAAGGTAAGCGAGGAGACTGAGGAATGATGAAAAAAAGAATTAGCTCTGGGGTGAAAACCAAAAACTGAAAAGAATGGAGACTCTTTAGTGGAGGAATGACAAGAATTATTGTAAGCAAATTCAGCCAACGGAAGAAACTCGGACCAATCATTCTGGAGTTTGGCTGAATACAAGCGCAAATATTGTTTCAATGATTGGTTAACTCGTTCGGTTTGCCCGTTAACGACAATTTCATCTTCAATGAGGCACAAAAACATTTCCAGAATTGAGCGATGAATTGTGGACCCCGATCAGAAACAATATCAGTAGGCAACCCATGAAGCCTGAATACATGGCGGAGAAACAAAACTGCCAACCCTTGGGCAGAAGGCAATCGGGGAAGAGCAATAAAATGAGCCATTTTACTAAAACGGTCCACTACCACCCATATGACTCGGAATCCGGCTGAAAGGGGAAGGTCAACCACAAAGTCCATGGAAAATATGAGACCACGGCCTGAGAGGAACATTTAAGGGCATAAGTTGCCCGATGGGCAAGGAACGGGGAACCTTATGCTGTGCACAAACCTGACATGAATAAACAAATTCCTTGACGTCTTTAGAAAGACCAGGCCACCATACTGAGCGAGAGACTAACTCCAATGTCTTAGAGACTCCTGGATGCCCTGAAACTTTGTTATCATGGAATTCCGTTAAAACAGTAGCTCTCAAAAACTCAGGGACGTAAAGACGACCAGCAGGAGTAATTCTAGGAGCTTGGTGTTGAAGCTGTTTTAACTGGGTAAATAAATCTTGTGTGAGGCCCGCCCAGATGACCGAAGATGGAAGTATGGGGGTAACAGGATTGTTATTGTGAACCGGAAGAAAGCTACGTGACAGGGCATCAGCCTTAGTATTCTTGGAACCAGGCCTGAAAGTGATTATAAATTTGAAACGCGTAAAAAATAATGCCCAACGTGCCTGCCGGGCATTAAGCCGCTTAGCCGATTCAATGTATTGCAGGTTCTTATGGTCAGTCAATACCGAAATAGTATGTTTTGCTCCCTCCAGCCAATGCCTCCACTCCTCGAAAGCCCACTTTACCGCCAGTAACTCCCGATTACCAACGTCATAGTTGGATTCAGCGGAGGAGAATTTCCTGGACATAAAGGCACAAGGATGTAACTCCAGAGACTCCGGATCCTTTTGAGAAAGGATAGCCCCCACTCCAACCTCCGAGGCATCAACCTCCACCACAAAGGGCAATTCCGGATTAGGATGTCTGAGGACTGGAGCCGAGACAAAGGCTTGTTTCAAGGCCCGGAAGGACAACTCAGCTTCACGCGACCAGTTGGTAGGATCCGCTCCTTTCTTTGTCAGAGCTACAATGGGAGCAACCAGGTCAGAAAAAGAATGAATGAACCTCCTATAATAATTCGCAAACCCTAAAAAGCGCTGAATTGCTTTTAAATTGGTGGGTTGCGCCCAACTAAGGATGGCGTGGAGTTTCTTTGGTTCCATGGAAAATCCCTGAGGGGAAATTATGTACCCTAAAAAAGATACTTCCATGACATGAAACTCACACTTCTCCAGCTTGGCATATAAATGATTCTCACGTAACTTTTGAAGAACCAGACGCACCTGGGTAACATGTTGTTCCATTGATTCAGAAAAAATCAGGATGTCGTCTAAGTAAACGACCACGAATTTCCCTAGGAAGTCACGGAGCACATCGTTAATGAGGTCTTGAAAAACTGCCGGAGCATTGGACAGGCCGAACGGCATCACCAGGTATTCGTAGTGACCCGACTGAGTACTGAAGGCCGTTTTCCACTCATCTCCAGATTTAATTCGGATGAGGTTGTACGCTCCTCTAAGGTCAATTTTAGAAAAAATCACAGCAGAACGTAACTGATCAAAGAGTACAGAAATCAACGGCAAAGGATAGGTGTTTTTAACTGAGATCTTATTCAGGGCTCTAAAATCAATGCAAGGTCTAAGCGAGCCATCCTTTTTCTCCACAAAGAAGAAGCCTGCACTTAAAGGAGATTTTGATGGTCTAATAAATCCTTTCTCAAGGCTCTCCTTTACATAATCGTTCATAGCCGCAGTTTCTGGCCCGGATAATGCATATAATCTTCCCTTTGGCAATGCGGCACCAGGAATTAACTCAATAGCACAATCATAAGGCCGATGGGGAGGCAGAATGTCCGCATTGCCTTTGGAGAAAACATCAGCAAACTCCTGGTATTCCACCGGAATGAGTTCTGGAAGGATAGCTGCTACTCTGACTGGAAACGTGATACATTCCTTATCACAAAAAGTACCCCAATGTGAAATCTCCCCCGACCGCCAATCAATGGTGGGATTATGAAAGGCCAGCCAAGGGTGACCCAGAACAACTGGAACTGCTGGGCAATGTGTAAGAAAGAACTCGATTTTCTCGGAATGTAGAGCTCCTACTGTAAGTAGTAAGGGGGTGTACGGAGAGAAATAATCCCATTAGACAGCGGACTCCCATCTAAGCCATGCATGGTGACACACCTACCCAAAGGTAACTGAGGAATGCCTAAGGCCTTAGCCCAAGTTAAATCCATAAAGTTTCCTGCAGCTCCACTGTCAACAAAAGCCGACACCGAAGAACTGAGGCTGCCAAAGGAAACTTTAACTGGGACTAAAAGGGAGTTATTCGAGGAGATAAGCTGCAGACCTAGGTGAACCCCCTCACAATTCACCTGGTCAAAGCGTTTCCTGACTTGTTCGGACAATTACGAGCAAAATGTCCCTTACCCCCACAGTACAGACAAAGACCAGAATTTTGCCTTCTGGCTCTTTCTTCAGGAGACAGCCGGGAGAGACCCATCTGCATGGGCTCCTCTACGTCTTCAGGAATGGAATATACACACGGACTTGACCTTACAGGTGCTCCTTTTTCAGCCCTCCGCTCTCTGAGACGACGATCAATCTTAATAGAAAGCTCCATGAGTTTATCGAGAGTCTCAGGAGCGGGGTACTGAAGGAGACTGTCTTTTATAGACTCTGATAAGCCGAGGCGAAACTGACTGCGCAGGGCTGGGTCATTCCAGCCACAGTCGTTCGACCAACGGCGAAACTCCGTACAAATAACCTCCGCAGGATTTCTACCCTGTCTGAGAGCACGCAACTGACTTTCAGCGGACGCCTCTCTATCAGGGTCATCATACAAGAGCCCTAAAGACTCAAAAAAAGCGTCAACTGATAACAATGCCGGATCCTCTGCTCTTAAACCAAATGCCCAGGTCTGAGGATCCCCCAGGAGCAAAGAAATAATAAACCCGACCCGCTGAGATTCAGTACCCGAGGAAGTCGGTCTTAAACGAAAATAAAGTTTACAGGATTCTTTAAAATTAAAAAACTCGTTTCTATCACCAGAAAAACGGTCAGGCAAATGCAT
This sequence comes from Pseudophryne corroboree, assembly GCF_028390025.1. Classification (NCBI taxonomy): domain Eukaryota; kingdom Metazoa; phylum Chordata; class Amphibia; order Anura; family Myobatrachidae; genus Pseudophryne; species Pseudophryne corroboree. The sequence goes on along the minus strand of NC_086446.1, from coordinate 415,389,108 downwards.
CTTTGGTTCAGGGACTACCCTTGGGGAAGCTCGCAAAAGATCTTCCTGCGACTTCACCCGAAGAGAAAGATCCTGAACCATCTGAGTAAGTTCTTGAATCTGGCTGACTAAGAGCTGACCAGGATTTGGCCCTAAACCTGTTGGATTCATGAGGCCGATAAACTCTCACAAAACTGAATGAGAAAAAATTAAACCCCGTTTAATTTTAAGTTTTGGTATGGCCGGTAATAATGTTATGATTCCAGCACTCTGGTCAGAGGAGATCTTATGGCAAGGACCGGAGCTCTGGAACGGAATGCTGGGGAAGGGAGCAGGACAGGAAAATAGCCCCTGGCGCCCTAACTCTGTTGTCTCACCCGTGTTGTCAGAAATCCCCTGCGAGACTATGGTTTCTTGAGCCCTTGGCAGCCGCGTTTGAAGGGCGGATTATGTCTGCCCAACTTCGATGCCCCCCGGTCTTAATGAGAGACAAAGGGAAACCCGAGACAGGGTGATAACAAGAGGCCCTCTAACTAAACAACCAGGCCAGGGGCTAAGCAAACTCAAAACTATAATATGTGCGGAGAAACCGCCAAGGAAAAGGACAACCAAAATATCCACTTGTCCAATTCTCCTACCCGGCACTGCCGAGTACCAGAGAGGACTTGTGGAAGCGGAACCCTCCGCAAATGCTCCAAACACAAAATATAAAAGGTAAAGCGGCTGAGCCGCAGCACACGGCAGAGCCGCAACTCACGAACACCACTGGATATAAAACGGTGATCAGTCAGGACTCCAGGGAACCAAACGACCTCTTGGGATGAGATGACAACTCCCGAATACCGGACTTCTGAGGACTGGAATGACCGGATACAGCAGGACTGGAAACAGACTCTCAGCAAACAAAGGCAGCATGCAGGAAGCTATTACCGGCGTCTGTGAGAAGCCCAGGGAGTGTATTTAACAAGGAGTCCTCCAATCAGCTGCTAAAGGCTGATTAGAATAAATGCCGTGCAGCTGCCTTGCTGCACGGCCAGAGAGCAGGTGAATATCTTAATTTCCTAAAGCCTAGCAACGGGGAACGCGGTCTGCCAGTGGCGTCCCCGTTGCTAGGGTCCGTGCGGCTCAGCGCGCCCGGCGTCTAGCGTTGCTAGGGAGCCGGCGGCTGTACATGCACGGCGTCTCTAGTTGCTAGGCGCCGGGCCACGCAGACCATCAAGCGGACCCCGGCGCCTAACACTGCCATGACTCCTTCATCCTCAGTCAGTCATCCCTCTTTCATAAGTTTGAGGATGGACAAATGCCAGATGGATGGCTGCTGGGTATGTAATTTGATATGTGTAGGACTTTGTATACTATGGCAAAATACACTGTGTTACTTATGTGTTGCTGTATCTTAACATGAAACACGTTACTATATCTGTCTTTCAGGTGATGGAGGATATGGCTGTTTCTCTTGGCTTCTAACTCCATTGTCCCGACCTGATACCCCTGCTGAACACAATTACAATAATGCACATAAGTCCATGCGGAATGTGATAGAAAGATGTTTTGGTGTGCTGAAATCTAGGTTTTGGTGTCTGGATAAGTCTGGTGGCGTTTTGTTGTATAGTCCCTTGAAGGTGACTCAAATTGTGTTCTGCTGCTGCTTTCTAAATAACATGTGTTTGCAACAAGATCTGCCACATGTTGATGATGACGAGGAGGATGAAGAAAGCAGCCAGCAAGCAGAGGAATTAGAGACATCTGGCGACACTTGGAGTACAGATGTAGGGAGGCAGGTTAGGCAAGACCTCATAAATAGTTATTTTTAAGGTATGTTTTGCTTCTTTCATTTGTTGTGTAAGCCTAAATATATTTAGTAAATTTTTCGTTTAAGAACCATTACTTAGAATGTGTCTGTCTCCTTGAGACATACAAACATACCCTCGCTTTATGCAAAACAAATGCAGCATGTGTATTGTGTTTAATTAAATTGACTAAACATCAGATTATGAGTGACATGCATGAAGTCTGGATAAGTGTTAAAAAAACTTTTAATTGTAATCTATTTAAAACACACATAATCCAGATAGTAATTGAATATGTTATTTACTTTAGGAATGTGTGTTATGTCCTAATGTAACACTTCTCCACATATAATATGTTATCCTTGAGGAATACATGTGTCCCTATGTGTGATGCTCCATTGAATTTAAGGGACACAAACTTAGTCTCATCCAAAAAAAAATATTTAGTTATGTTTTCTGGAGTAAACTTGCAGATTTGTAAGTCAATACACAGTTTACAACATATATTCATTATAACAAACATTATTTGTTTTAATCAAATATTTCCAATTACTTTGGTTCTGCATCATGTTTTAGAATCTGATTACTCCTTTTTACCACACACAAGCATGGCACAACAATAATGTCAATCATTTTGGGAATAAATTATCTAAATTTGTTGACAACATATTAGGACACTCTTTTCAAACTCAATTGTGTTATTATTGTAATGTCTAGAGAAGAAATGTAAAAGAGTTAAAATTCACATTGTAAGTTGTATTGGTCATGGATTAATATGCATGGCTGCCAATTAGTCTGTCTGCAGTATATGAGAGTGATTGGAATCAAGAAATATTAATTAGATAATCAAATCAAGTGGTATTGTTTCTGCATGCTAAAGACATTCTGCATGGCTGACAATTGGTCTGTCAGATATGAGAGTGATTGGAATCAAGAAATATTAATTAGATAATCAAATCAAGTGGTATTGTTTCTGCATGCTAAAGACATTCTGCATGGCTGCCAATTAGTCTGTCTGTAGGATATGAGAGTAATTGGAATCACAAAATATTAATTAGATAATCAAATCAAGTGGTATTGTTTCTGCATGCTAAAGACATTCTGCATGGCTGCCAATTAGTCTGCCTGTAGGATATGAGAGTGATTGGAATCACAAAATATTAATTAGATAATCAAATCAAGTGGTATTGTTTCTGCATGCTAAGATCCATGTGCACCTCAAAGAACATTTTCCTCCTCCAAAAAAATACAAAGATGTTAAAGAATAAATGTGATGCTAAAAATCCTGTTGTTGTTTGTAACAGTTATAATTAATGATGTAAAAATTGACAAGGTGCTAAGTGTTATATATATTCTGACAATCCTACACTTACTAACTGTGTTTCTTTTCTTCTCTTTACAGAAATCAGTCTCTATATGTTTTATGTTCTTTTGGGTGGCTGCTTGGACTGGCCTTTGCCTTTACCACTGTCGTGTTGGCGTGCTCTGGTGGAGCGCCTTGGTGGCGAGGACACTGGCGATATAATTGGAGTAGTCATACCAGAACTGCTGCTTGGTTGCTGTTGGTGCTGGGATCTGAGTGTTTCATTGAGGTTAGTGAGAGTGGCATTGAGTTCACGTGTTGCAGCATTTTGATTTTCTAAAATTCTGGTGATAGATTCATTGATCATTTGATTGTTTTCTAAAATGTTGATATAGCTTTGCTGTTGTCTGTGCTGTTCTTCCATTATGCGTTGTAAGTTGCCCATGACATGTGTAATGTCTGCACGCATGATTTCCATGGTATTGGCAATTCTCGTGGTAGGTTCATTTTGGCGACTGATATTTCTGCTGATTCTTCTGAGGTGAGATGGTAGGCTTGAAAACATTTGGGTCTGCCTGCGCAGGCAATCTTGATTAGTGGCCTGCTGTGTAGCCCAACTGTCCCAAAACACTTGATCAGGGCCTTGTGCTACTGGTGTTATTGGGCTGTGTTGTGGTGGTGGTGTGTTTTGCTGTGGTGGTGTACTCACAGGTGCTGGGTGGCTGATTCCTTCGATTACTGGCTGCATTTGTAAAATGATTGTCTCATCCATGTCACTGTGTTGCTGGTGTTGCGTAGGGATGCTGGTACCAGTACTAGAATCTGGAATTAGAAACATTTTGCCCTTAGTTATCCATATGTTAGAGAAATTAATACAAAGCAATAAACATGGAACACATGTATTTGAATGGTGCTTTCAGATATCCAGCATAGCAACATCATCACTCATAACTTAAATACATACATATGCCTGTTTGTGGCAAATGTGTCTGGTTAATTCATTGTGAAAGCAAGCACATGAGTTGTATGGTAGATCAGACATACTTCACCATAAAAACACATTTTAAACCATAATGTGTTGCCTTATAGTGTATAAAACAAAAACATAGTAATGTTTTTGCATGTTGGTGCCAATGTTAGGTCAAACACACATGTGAAATTGAGGATTAAAACTAGTGATGAGCGGGTTCGGTTTCTCGGAAACCGAACCCCCCCGAACTTCAGCCTTTTTACACGGGTCCGAGGCAGACTCGGATCTTCCCGCCTTGCTTGGCTAACCCGAGCGCGCCCGAACGTCATCATCCCGCTGTCGGATTCTCGCGAGGCTCGGATTCTATCGCGAGACTCGGATTCTATATAAGGAGCCGCGCGTCGCCGCCATTTTCACACGTGCATTGAGATTGATAGGGAGAGGACGTGGCTGGCGTCCTCTCCGTTTAGAATAGAAATAGATAGTGAGAGTGAGACACTTGATTTACTGGAGCTTAGGAGTACTCAGAGAGTGCAGAGTTTACTAGTGACTGACCAGTGACCACCAGTGCAGTTTTATTATTATTTAATATAATCCGTTCTCTGCCTGAAAAAAAACGATACACAGTGACACAGTATACCATATCTGTGCTCAGCCTCAGTGTGCTGCATCATCTATGTATATCTGACTGTGCTGAGTGCTCACTGCTCACACAGCTTAATTGTGGGGGAGACTGGGGAGCAGTTATAGCAGGAGTACATATATTTAACAGTGCACACTTTTGCTGCCAGAGTGCCACTGCCAGTGTGACTGACCAGTGACCAGTGACCACCAGTATATTGTGATTGTCTGCCTGAAAAAGTTAAACACTCGTCGTGTGGTGTTTTTATTCTATAAACGCATTCTGCTGACAGTGTCCAGCAGGTCCGTCATTATATAATATATACCTGTCCTGCAGTAGTGATATATATATATTTTTTATATCATTATCATCCAGTCTATACTAGCAGCAGACGCAGTACGGTAGTCCACGGCTGTAGCTACCTCTGTGTCGGCAGTCGCTCGTCCATAATTGTATACCTGCCTGTGGTGGGTTTTTTTTTTCTATCTTCTTCATACTAGTAGTTAACTTTAGGAGTCTGCAGTGCTGACAGTGTCCAGAAGGTCCGTCATTATATAATATATACCTGTCCGGCTGCAGTAGTGATATATATATATTTTTTATATCATTATCATCCAGTCTATATTAGCAGCAGACGCAGTACGGTAGTCCACGGCTGTAGCTACCTCTGTGTCGGCAGTCGCTCGTCCATCCATAATTGTATACCACCTACCTGTTGTGTTTTTTTTTTCTATCTTCTTGATACTAGTAGCTTACTTTAGGAGTCTGCAGTGCTGACAGTGTCCAGCAGGTCCGTCATTATATAATATATACCTGTCCGGCTGCAGTAGTGATATATATATATATATTTTATATCATTATCATCCAGTCTATATTAGCAGCAGACGCAGTACGGTAGTCCGCGGCTGTAGCTACCTCTGTGTCGGCAGTCGCTCGTCCATCCATAATTGTATACCACCTACCTGTGGTGTTTTTTTTTTTCTATCTTCTTGATACTAGTAGCTTACTTTAGGAGTCTGCAGTGCTGACAGTGTCCAGCAGGTCCGTCATTATATAATATATACCTGTCCGGCTGCAGTAGTGATATATATATATTTTTTATATCATTATCATCCAGTCTATATTAGCAGCAGACGCAGTACGGTAGTCCACGGCTGTAGCTACCTCTGTGTTGGCAGTCGCTCGTCCATCCATAATTGTATACCACCTACCTGTGGTGTTTTTTTTTTCTATCTTCTTGATACTAGTAGCTTACTTTAGGAGTCTGCAGTGCTGACAGTGTCCAGCAGGTCCGTCATTATATAATATATACCTGTCCGGCTGCAGTAGTGATATATATATATTTTTTATATCATTATCATCCAGTCTATATTAGCAGCAGACGCAGTACGGTAGTCCACGGCTGTAGCTACCTCTGTGTCGGCAGACGCTCGTCCATCCATAATTGTATACCACCTACCTGTGGTGTGTTTTTTTTCTATCTTCTTGATACTAGTAGCTTACTTTAGGAGTCTGCAGTGCTGACAGTGTCCAGCAGGTCCGTCATTATATAATATATACCTGTCCGGCTGCAGTAGTGATATATATATATATATATTTTATATCATTATCATCCAGTCTATATTAGCAGCAGACGCAGTACGGTAGTCCACGGCTGTAGCTACCTCTGTGTCGGCAGTCGCTCGTCCATCCATAATTGTATACCACCTACCTGTGGTGTTTTTTTTTTCTATCTTCTTGATACTAGTAGCTTACTTTAGGAGTCTGCAGTGCTGACAGTGTCCAGCAGGTCCGTCATTATATAATATATACCTGTCCGGCTGCAGTAGTGATATATATATATATTTTTATATCATTATCATCCAGTCTATATTAGCAGCAGACGCAGTATGGTAGTCCACGGCTGTAGCTACCTCTGTGTCGGCAGTCGCTCGTCCATCCATAAGTATACTAGTATCCATCCATCTCCATTGTTTACCTGAGGTGCCTTTTAGTTGTGCCTATTAAAATATTGAGAACAAAAATGTTGAGGTTCCAAAAATAGGGAAAGATCAAGATCGACTTCCACCTCGTGCTGAAGCTGCTGCCACTAGTCATGGCCGAGACGATGAAATGCCATCAAAGTCGTCTGCCAAGGCCGATGCCCAATGTCATAGTACAGAGCATGTAAAATCCAAAACACCAAATATCAGTAAAAAAAGGACTCAAAAATCTAAAATAAAATTGTCGGAGGAGAAGCGTAAACTTGCCAATATGCCATTTACCACACGGAGTGGCAAGGAACGGCTGAGGCCCTGGCCTATGTTCATGGCTAGTGGTTCAGCTTCACATGAGGATGGAAGCACTCAGCCTCTCGCTAGAAAAATGAAAAGACTCAAGCTGGCAAAAGCACAGCAAAGAACTGTGCGTTTTTCGAAATCACAAATCCACAAGGAGAGTCCAATTGTGTCGTTTGCGATGCCTGACCTTCCCAACACTGGACGTGAAGAGCATGCGCCTTCCACCATTTGCACGCCCCCTGCAAGTGCTGGAAGGAGCACCCGCAGTCCAGTTCCTGATAGTCAGATTGAAGATGTCAGTGTTGAAGTACACCAGGATGAGGAGGATATGGGTGTTGCTGGCGCTGGGGAGGAAATTGACCAGGAGGATTCTGATGGTGAGGTGGTTTGTTTAAGTCAGGCACCCGGGGAGACACCTGTTGTCCGTGGGAGGAATAGGGCCATTGACATGCCTGGTGAAAATACCAAAAAAATCAGCTCTTCGGTGTGGAAGTATTTCAACAGAAATGCGGACAACATTTGTCAAGCCGTGTGTTGCCTTTGTCAAGCTGTAATAAGTAGGGGTAAGGACGTTAACCACCTCGGAACATCCTCCCTTATACGTCACCTGCAGCGCATTCATCATAAGTCAGTGACAAGTTCAAAAACTTTGGGCGACAGCGGAAGCAGTCCACTGACCAGTAAATCCCTTCCTCTTGTAACCAAGCTCACGCAAACCACCCCACCAACTCCCTCAGTGTCAATTTCCTCCTTCCCCAGGAATGCCAATAGTCCTGCAGGCCATGTCACTGGCAATTCTGACGAGTCCTCTCCTGCCTGGGATTCCTCCGATGCATCCTTGCGTGTAACGCCTACTGCTGCTGGCGCTGCTGTTGTTGCTGCTGGGAGTCGATGGTCATCCCAGAGGGGAAGTCGTACTCGTAAGACCACTTTTACTACTTCCACCAAGCAATTGACTGTCCAAAAGTCCTTTGCGAGGAAGATGAAATATCACAGCAGTCATCCTGCTGCAAAGCAGATAACTGAGGCCTTGGCATCCTGGGCAGTGAGAAACGTGGTTCCGGTATCCATCATTACTGCAGAGCCAACTAGAGAGTTGTTGGAGGTACTGTGTCCCCGGTACCAAATACCATCTAGGTTCCATTTCTCTAGGCAGGCGATACCGAAAATGTACACAGACCTCAGAAAAAGACTCACCAGTGTCCTAAAAAATGCAGTTGTACCCAATGTCCACTTAACCACGGACATGTGGACAAGTGGAGCAGGGCAGGCTCAGGACTATATGACTGTGACAGCCCACTGGGCAGATGTATGGACTCCCGCCGCAAGAACAGCAGCGGCGGCACCAGTAGCAGCATCTCGCAAACGCCAACTCTTTCCTAGGCAGGCTACGCTTTGTATCACTTTTTCCAGAATACGCACACAGCTAAAAACCTCTTACGGCAACTGAGGAAGATCATCGCAGAATGGCTTACCCCAATTGGACTCTCCTGTGGATTTGTGGCATCGGACAACGCCAGCAATATTGTGTGTGCATTAAATCTGGGCAAATTCCAGCACGTCCCATGTTTTGCACATACCTTGAATTTGGTGGTGCAGAATTATTTAAAAAACGAGAGGGGTGTGCAAGAGATGCTGTCGGTGGCCAGAAGAATTGCGGGACACTTTCGGCGTACAGGCACCACGTACAGAAGACTGGAGCACCACCAAAAACGCCTGAACCTGCCCTGCCATCATCTGAAGCAAGAAGTGGTAACGAGGTGGAATTCAACCCTCTATATGCTTCAGAGGTTGGAGGAGCAGCAAAAGGCCATTCAAGCCTATACAACTGAGCACGATATAGGAGGTGGAATGCACCTGTCTCAAGCGCAGTGGAGAATGATTTCAACGTTGTGCAAGGTTCTGCAACCTTTTGAACTTGCCACACGTGAAGTCAGTTCAGACACTGCCAGCCTGAGTCAGGTCATTCCCCTCATCAGGCTTTTGCAGAAGAAGCTGGAGACATTGAAGGAGGAGCTAACACAGAGCGATTCCGCTAGGCATGTGGGACTTGTGGATGGAGCCCTTAATTCGCTTAACAAGGATTCACGGGTGGTCAATCTGTTGAAATCAGAGCACTACATTTTGTCCACCGTGCTCGATCCTAGATTTAAAACCTACCTTGGATCTCTCTTTCTGGCAGACACAAGTCTGCTGGGGTTCAAAGAACTGCTGGTGACAAAATTGTCAAGTCAAGCGGAACGCGACCTTTCAACATCTCCTCCTTCACATTCTCCCGCAACTGGGGGTGCGAGGAAAAGGCTCAGAATTCCGAGCCCACCCGCTGGCGGTGATGCAGGGCAGTCTGGAGCGACTGCTGATGCTGACATCTGGTCCGGACTGAAGGACCTGACAACGATTACGGACATGTCGTCTACTGTCACTGCATATGATTCTCTCCCCATTGAAAGAATGGTGGAGGATTATATGAGTGACCGCATCCAAGTAGGCACGTCAGACAGTCCGTACTTATACTGGCAGGAAAAAGAGGCAATTTGGAGGCCCTTGCACAAACTGGCTTTATTCTACCTAAGTTGCCCTCCCACAAGTGTGTACTCCGAAAGAGTGTTTAGTGCCGCCGCTCACCTTGTCAGCAATCGGCGTACGAGGTTACATCCAGAAAATGTGGAGAAGATGATGTTCATTAAAATGAATTATAATCAATTCCTCCGTGGAGACATTGAACAGCAGCAATTGCCTCCACAAAGTACACAGGGAGCTGAGATGGTGGATTCCAGTGGGGACGAATTGATAATCTGTGAGGAGGGGGATGTACACGGTGATATATCGGAGGATGATGATGAGGTGGACATCTTGCCTCTGTAGAGCCAGTTTGTGCAAGGAGAGATTAATTGCTTCTTTTTTGGTGGGGGTCCAAACCAACCCGTCATTTCAGTCACAGTCGTGTGGCAGACCCTGTCACTGAAATGATGGGTTGGTTAAAGTGTGCATGTCCTGTTTATACAACATAAGGGTGGGTGGGAGGGCCCAAGGACAATTCCATCTTGCACCTCTTTTTTCTTTCATTTTTCTTTGCGTCATGTGCTGTTTGGGGAGTAGTTTTTGGAAGGGCCATCCTGCGTGACACTGCAGTGCCACTCCTAGATGGGCCAGGTGTTTGTGTCGGCCACTTGGGTCGCTTATCTTAGTCACACAGCTACCTCATTGCGCCTCTTTTTTTCTTTGCGTCATATGCTGTTTGGGGGGTGTTTTTTGGAAGGGCCATCCTGCGTGACACTGCAGTGCCACTCCTAGATGGGCCAGGTGTTTGTGTCGGCCACTTGGGTCGCTTATCTTAGTCACACAGCTACCTCATTGCGCCTCTTTTTTTCTTTGCGTCATGTGCTGTTTGGGGGGTGTTTTTTGGAAGGGCCATTCTGCGTGACACTGCAGTGCCACTCCTAGATGGGCCAGGTGTTTGTGTCGGCCACTTGGGTCGCTTATCTTAGTCACACAGCTACCTCATTGCGCCTCTTTTTTCTTTGCATCATGTGCTGTTTGGGGGGTGTTTTTTGGAAGGGCCATCCTGCGTGACACTGCAGTGCCACTCCTAGATGGGCCAGGTGTTTGTGTCGGCCACTAGGGTCGCTTATCTTAGTCACACAGCTACCTCATTGCGCCTCTTTTTTTTCTTCTTTGCGTCATGTGCTGTTTGGGGAGTAGTTTTTTGAAGGGCCATCCTGCGTGACACTGCAGTGACACTCCTAGATGGGCCAGGTGTTTGTGTCGGCCACTTGGGTCACTGAGCTTAGTCATCCAGCGACCTCGGTGCAAATTTTAGGACTAAAAATAATATTGTGAGGTGTGAGGTGTTCAGAATAGACTGAAAATGAGTGGAAATTATGGTTATTGAGGTTAATAATACTTTGGGATCAAAATGACCCCCAAATTCTATGATTTAAGCTGTTTTTTAGGGTTTTTTGAAAAAAACACCCAAATCCAAAACACACCCGAATCAGACAAAAAAAAATTGGTGAGGTTTTGCCAAAACGCGTTCGAACCCAAAACACGGCCACGGAACCGAACCCAAAACCAAAACACAAAACCCGAAAAATTTCCGGTGCTCATCACTAATTAAAACCTTACTATTTGCCAAGCTTACACATGTGTTTATGTTGCAGCATCTACCATACAATCTGCTACTGTATGGCTGAAGTGGACATACATATCTTTACTGGATGTGGACAAGGCAATTTTGCTAGGGTTCCATTTTATGTTTTAGTGACTTCGGTAAGTATAGCAGATTTTGTTGGATTTTGAGTTAATTAGTCTAATTAAATGGATTATTACGAGATGACTAATATTTTTTTTTTTTACAGTTTCTTACTCACAATTAAGATGAGGGGAGTGTGGTTGGCGTCTTGGCGGTGTGTCCAAAATTTGGAGTGATGGGACCGAAGAAACTAGACAATCTTTGTGGCGGGGTAGCCTGCTGTGGTTGGGACTGGACATCAGACCTTGCTTTCTTTGTTGGCACATGTATTATTTTTTGGTGTGGTACAGGAGTCCGCCTTCTGCTGCTCAAGACTTCTTTTGATGGACCTAGTATTTGTTACGATCCTGATGCTCAGGACAGGGGAGATCTTATGTAGTGAGTCCTGAGCACCAAGACGGAATGCTGGGATTGGGAAATGGGAAGGAAATAGCCCCTAGCACCCTACCTCCGTTGTCTTACCCGTGTTATCAATTCACGCCAGAACGACTATGGTTTCTTGGGCCCATGGCAGCCGCGTTTGAAGGGTGGATTAGGTCTGCCCAACTCGATGCCCCCTCAGGTCTTAAAGAGAGACAAGGCGTGAACTGAGACAGGGTAATAACAAGGGGACCTCTAACTGAAACAACCACGCTAGGGGCTATAAACTACCTAAAAACTAAACGTATGTGCGGCACGCCGCCAAAGGAAAAGAACTACAAAGAAACCACAGTCCACTCCCCTACACGGCACCGCCGAGTTCCAGGGAGGACAGTGAAAGCGGAAACCTCCGCAAATGCACCAATTCACAGTAAAGTAAACACTAAGCGGCATAGGCCGCAACACGCGGAAGAAGCCGCTACTCACGAAACCGGGCGAGAACCCCAGATGACAAACAGGTTCGCAAGGACTAGAAGGATTCCCAGGACCGGCTTCGGACCTCCAAAGTACCAAAGGGCAGGGAACAAGATCCACCAAACACGGCTGACAGGAACAGAGTTCTGCAAGGCAGGAACAGCATACAAGAAGCTATCACCGGCGGGGCTGCAGTGTGCTGGCTCACATAAAAAGGCCCTGCTGGCCAATGACAGGAGGGCCAGCAGGACCAGCCCCCAGACCCTAATTACTAGTTGCCGTGCAGCTGCCCTGCTGCACGAGCAACCTAATTAACTATTCTTAGCAACGGGGAACGCGGTCCACCTGTGGCGTCCCCGTTGCTATGCACCCAGCGGCCATGCACGCACGGCGTCCTGTGTTGCCAGGGACCCGGCGGCTATCGTGCGCACGGCGTCCTGGCGTTGCTAGGCGCCGTGCAGGGGACAGGGAAGGAGAGAGGCGCGGCGGCCGTGACCGCTGCTCAGTCAGGGCACGGACGAAGACCGCCGCGCCTAACAGTACCCCCCCCCCCTTGAGGAAGGGTTAAAGAACCCCTAGAGCCAGGTTTCTGAGGAAACTCCTGAAAGAAAATCCTCTTCAGCTTGGGAGCATGTAAATCTTTATCCAACACCCAAGATCTTTCTTCAGGGCCATAACCTTTCCAGTGGACCAAAAAATAGAGCCGACCCCGAGAAAGCTTAGAATCTAAAACCTTCTCCACCAAGAACTCTTGTTGCCCCTGAACATCCACCGGAGATCTACCCTGGGAAGTCCTCCGAGGAAATCTCCTGGAAGAAAAAATACTGTTTCAAAAGAGAACAGTGAAAAGTATTGCCAATTTTGAGAGATCTCGGCAAGCGTAGCCGAAAAGCAACTGGGTTGACCTTCTTAATGATAAGGAATGGTCCAATAAATTTGGGTCCCAATCTAGCCGAAGGTTGTCGGAGCTTGATGTTGCGAGTTGACAACCATACCTTATCTCCCACCTTAAAAGTGCAAGGACGTCGGAGCCTATCAGAAAATGTATTTTCTCGGAAGGCAGCTTTTCTCAAGGCAAGGTGCACCTTTCTCCAAATTGTTCTGAGATGGGAGGTTAAGGTCAACGAGGAGACTGGAGAATGAGGAAAAAAAAGAGTTGGCTCTAGGATGAAAGCCAAAAACTGAAAAGAATGGGGACTCCTTGGTGGAAGAATGACAAGAGTTATTATAAGCAAATTCGGCTAACGGAAGAAATTCAGACCAATCATTCTTGAGTTTGGCCGAATACAACCGTAAATACTGTTTTAATGACTGGTTAACTCATTCGGTTTGTCCGTTAGATTGTGGATGGTACCCAGATGTTAAAGAGAGTTTCATATTTAATGAGGCACAAAAACGTTTACAGAAACGAGCAATGAATTGCGGACCCCGATCAGAGACAATATCCCTGGGCAACCCATGGAGCCTGAACACATGACGGAGAAACAAGACTGCCAACCCTTGAGCAGAGGGTAATCGGGGAAGAGCAATGAAATGAGCCATCTTACTAAAACGATCTACTACCACCCAAATGACTCGAAATCCGGCTGAAAGAGGAAGGTCCACTACGAAATCCATGGATATATGTGACCATGGCCTGAGAGGAACGGCTAAAGGTACGAGTTGCCCGATCGGCAATGAACGAGGAACCTTATGCCGTGCACAAACCTGACAGGAATGGACAAATTCCCTTACATCTTTAGAAAGACTAGGCCACCACACCGAGCGAGAGACTTACTCCAAGGTCTTAGTGATACCTGGATGACCAGAGATTTGTTGTCATGAAACTCAGCTAAAACAGTGCCTCTCAGAAATTCAGGGACAAAGAGACGATCAGCAGGAGTCGGTTTAGGAGCCTGCTGTTGAAGCTGGACTAACTGAGTAAATAAATCCTATGTGAGGCCTGCCCGGATGACAGATGATGGAACTATGGGGGTAGTAGCAGGATGGTTATTGTGAACCGGAAGAAAACAACGTGACAGGGCATCAGCTTTAGTATTTTTGGAACCGGGCCTGAAGGTGATAATAAACCTGAAACGAGTAAACAACAACGCCCAACGTGCCTGCCGAGCATTAAGCCATTTAGTTGACTCAATATTTTGCAGGTTCTTATGGTCAGTAAACACTGTAATAGTATGCCTAGCTCCCTCCAGCCAATGCCTCCACTCCTCGAAAGCCCATTTAACTGCCAGCAATTCTCGATTACCAACGTCATAGTTGGATTCTGCGGAGGAGAATTTCCTGGACATGAAGGCACAAGGGTGTAATTCCTGAGACTCCAGATCTTCCTGAGATAGGATAGCCCCCACTCCAACCTCTGAGGCATCTACCTCGACTATAAAGGGGAGCTCCGGGTTAGGGTGCCTTAGAACAGGAGCCGAGACAAAGGCCTGCTTTCAGGCCCGAAAGGCAGACTCGGCTGCAGGCGACCAATTGGAAGGGTCCGCTCCTTTTTTAGTCAATGCTACTATAGGAGCGACCAAATCAGAAAAGGTATGAATGAACCGCCTATAATAGTTTGCAAACCCTAAAAAGCGCTGAATTGCTTTTAAATTTGTGGGTTGCGCCCAATTAAGAATGGCCTGGAGTTTTTTCGGTTCCATGAAAAATCCCTGGGGAGAAATAATATACCCCAAGAAGGACACTTCCGTGATGTGAAAATCACATTTCTCTAGTTTTGCGTATAAATGATTCTCCCGTAGTTTTTGAAGAACCAGACGCACATGGGTAATATGTTGTTCCATAGACTTAGAATAAATCAAAATGTCGTCTAAATAAACGACAATGAACTTTCCAAGAAAGTCACGAAGAACATCATTGATGAGGTCTTGAAATACCGCAGGAGCATTTGACAGCCCAAAGGGCATCACCAGGTATTCATAATGCAAAGATATAGATATGTGTGAGTTCTGGCGCAAATAAAGCTAGCTGCCCAATCCTAACCTTCCTATGATCTGCCCAAATCCAGATCACACAACAGACAAGTAGAAGATGATGGGTGGAAGGAAGATCAAAGGCGCTGCTATACAAATGACGAGTATAATAAAGAAAGGTGTGATATACTTGCAAACTTCGTGGTCCTTCGTTAATCTCTTTCTATTAATCTAATGATTACCAGATGTTTACATGCAATATAAACAAAAATAAACAACAAATGTGTAGTATTGTCTATAATGAGTTCAATTTTTTGTGAGTTCTCCGATGAAACAGAACCCTATGATGTGGAGGTTTTCTTGATAGAAGATAAGGATAGTTTCTCACCACCACTTCACAAACATAGGTAAACGTACCAAAACTCACTTAGAGTTAAATATCACTATACACATAAAGGTTTCTTTTATACTTCTGATCATAACATGTGAAGCAGGCTCTGTTCAATGAAACGTACCACACTCACGTTTTCAGCAGATGGTATTCCACACGTAGCGGTTTCTTTAAACAGATGAAGCACTCTTCTCTTCCAAAAAGAATTAATTTATTGGTGCATAATATAATTTATAAAAAACAACTAGATAAAATCTCCTTATTCAATTCCCAAAAAGATCCAGGATAGAACAAATGTGTGTCAGAATGAAATACGACAATCACAAGTGAATTCCGGACTTACACTTGCGAACACAAATGTTGCATATTACCTTGGATTGGTGTGAATATAGGAGGATTAAAATAAGCACTGTCTGGTATCACCAACGCCGTTTCGACATGAAGTCTTTATCAAGGTGGATGCCCAGACAGTGAATGACAACCATATTTATACCAGTTAACAGGAAATAGACATGCATCATGGGTAACTTGAATAAAACATGCAGATGTAGGTATTTTCTTATCTTTCATTGTACTAAATGCAAATATAATGAATCATAATTCTCCCCCAGCTGTTAAATTTTATTTTCATAAATGTTATGTATCTACATATAGCCAGGAAAGCATCGTGGTCGCGGCCAGCCACACTTCCGCGTTCCACGATGCGTTCCATAGCGCGGAAGTGAGTCACGGTCACGTGACCTCTATTTCCTTTCTTGCAGGGAGTAAGATAGCTGATCATCGGGACCGCGGCCTGTTAGAACTTCGCGTCTCACGGTGCGTTCCAGCACCCGGAAGATGCCCGCGGACACGTGACCCCATCTTCCCCTTTCACGGGGAACGATGTTTACTGCGTGCCCGGTCACCTAGCAACGTTTCATAGTAACAGTAGTTAGTTACAATACCGCATCTCCTGATGCGTTCCAACGACCGGAAATAAGTAGTGGACACGTAACTCCATCTTCCCCTTTCACGGGGAATGATAATTCCCACGTGCCCAACTCACCTAGCAACAATGTATTGTGATTATAAACAATGTTCATTAGCTGCCGAATATAATGCTGTATTAAAAATAGTGCTTTAAAAATACCCTGATTCATAAACATAGCGAAATTTTGCACACCTCTCCATTGATGGATATTGTTATACATTATGGTTTAAAAAGTAAATATATAGATTTTTTTATACAAACATAATAAAATATCAGTGAGCACACTTTAGAAGTTATCAAGAGGATGATGATAAGGAGCGGACTTAAACTGGTTACATGAACCATTTAAGCTCAAAGTCTGAATTCAGGCCGCAGGGGATGAGGGTATTAAGTTTAAAGATCCACTGCATCTCAGCCTTTGCGAGATTTGTCTCTAAATCCCTATCCCTCCAATTGGATCTAATTTGCTGAATTCCCATAAAAGAAGATATTTTTGATGTTGCACAGTTATGTTTTTTGGCAAAATGATCAGAGAGGGAGTGGGTCTGCAGACCTTTTTTCACATTGCGTATATGTTCTGCGATCCTTGTTTTTAGTGCTCTCCCCGTCCTGCCTACATACAGCAAACCACAATCACATTTTATTAGATAAATGACATTAATTGTGTGGCACGTAATTAAATTATTTATCTCATAGTTTACATTATTAACGGAGAAACTTGTTGTTTTTGAATTTTCTGAGGATATGGTTCTACATGCTATGCATGTGCCGCACCTGTGAAAGCCTTTTGTACGTATGGGATTGGAAGAATCGAATGGTAATGCACTTTTTACTAATGCGTTCTTCAAGTTTTTTCCTTTTCTATAAATGAATCTTGGTTGGGCAGGAATAATATCTCTCAGCACTGGATCTCTTAGAAGCAGATGCCAGTGTTGTCGAATTATATACTCCTGTTTCTTATAATTCGCCCCAAAACCAGATATAAAGGCCCATTCTGCTTGATTGTTGGTGGATTTATTTTTTTCCTTTTTCAAAATTTCTTTCCTATCAAGCTTTTCTACTTCTTCTTCCGCCTTCATTAGAAGCTTTGGATCATATCCCTTTTTCAAAAATTTATTTTTAATTTATTTCTTCTGATCGTTGTAGTGTTGGGGTTCGCTGCAATTCCTTTTTAACCTCAGGAATTGTCCTTTTGGAATTCCTCTTATCCATTGGGGATGATGCTGACTTGAAAAGGGTAGGAGACTATTTGAGTCCGTTGGTTTCGTGTAACCCTTTGTGTGTATGACGTCATCCTTAATATAAATGGTCAAGTCCAAGAAGTTAATTCTTTCTTGACTAATCTCAAAGGTTAATGTTATGTTCATGATGTTGGTGTTCAAATCAGAGCATAGTTTTTCCAAATTCGATCGTTCTCCTTTCCATACAAAAATGATGTCGTCGATGTACCTGAACCATGACACCAAGTCCGCACCGGCCAGCGAGTTATTATATACTGAATCTTCCTCCCATTTAGACATGAAGAGGTTCGCATAGCTCGGTGCGAACTTGGTGCCCATGGCGGTCCCGACTTTCTGCAAAAAATATTCCCCATTGAAGAAAAAATAATTATTCTCAAGTACAAATTGGATGCTTTCTAAAATAAATTCTATTTTTTCTTGTTCCATTTCGGATCTTTCCAAGTGCCATTTTACTGCATTCAGACCATCACTGTGGTTGATTATGGTATACAGTGACGTGACATCCGCTGTAACCAGAAAAGAATCGTGTTGCCACTCTATCTCTGATAGTTTATTGATTGTATCCGTTGTATCTTTAAGGTGTGATTTACCTTTTATTACAAGTGGTTGTAGGTAAAAATCAATCATCTCTGAAAGATTTGTTGTTATACTACCTACCCCAGAGATAATAGGACGACCCGGAGGTCGTACTGGGTCCTTATGAATTTTGGGAAGAGTATATATGGTGGGGGGTTTTGGATGCTCAACATTTAAAAATTCAAACTCCTTTTTTGTCATGGTGCCCTTTTCCAGGTATTTGGTAATAAGTTTTAAATAATTACTTTTGATCTTTGTAGTTGGGTCTACCTTTAATTTTTGATACGTCCCATTTGAATTAAGTTGGGTCATGATTTCTTCAATGTAGTCTGATTTATTCTGAACTGTTATACCCCCACCCTTATCACAGGGTTTTATGATTATATTTTTATCATCCTTCAATGACTTTATTGCTAATCTTTCTTTTTTGGTAATATTTTGTTTTATTCGCGATTTCTTCGTTTGTAAAGTTTTAATTTTCTGAAAGTCTTCTGCAACTGATTTGGTAAAACTTTCTACCATACATCCTTTTACATGCGATGGACAGAAAGTGGATCTTTTTTTAAAAGGTGTTTCCACTACTGGATCCACATTCGGGGTATTTTTCTCTGTATTGAGGGCAAAAAAAATTTTCAAAGTGAGTTTTCTTGAAAACTTTTGTATATCAATGTGGACGTCAAAGGCATCCGTAGTAGAGGTCGGGGCAAATTTTAATCCCTTCTTTAGAATACTATGTTCCTCTTTGGTCAATTTGTGAGAACTTAAATTAAATATTTTAATTTCATCAACACTTTCTGTGTCCTCTGTTTCACATGCTTCTTTTTTCTTTTTCTTTTTTCTCTCTTTTTTTGTCCACCCCTTTTTCCCCGACTTTTTGATTTGGTTATCTCATGTTTCTCCAGTTGTCTCGACGTTCTAAAAAAGGCCCTCTACTCTCTCTAAAGTTGTCAAATGCCTCGAATCTATTGCAGGTATCCACTGGGGGTCTATTATTCCATCTATTGTATCTAAAATTCCTTCTAGCAAATCTCCTTGGGTATGACCAATTATTTTGTTGGAAATGATCTTCATCTCTATTCCTCGATAAGTATCTTCCTCCTCCTTGTCTTGGATAGTTTTCATAGATCAATGGATCTTTATGTTGATGATCATCTATGTCATGATGGAATGTGACTTTTTTCTTTTTCCAATCCTCACGTTCTTCTTTATCCATAGACGGTGATTGCACTTGATGTTCCCCTTTATTTTTATTTCTGTTCTTTCTATTTTTTGTTTTTATCTTCTTCTCACCGTCCTTACCTCCATTTCTATAGAATTTATGATCTCTTTTTAATTTCTTCTGTTTCTTCTCAATTAACTCTTTTGTATGTTTACTAATATTGATTTCCATTTCCTTATCTAAAATTACAAATTCTGCTAATTGTTGATATGGTTGAACCATTGTTTGTAAAGTTTTTATTTTATCATTAAGGTCAAGTAATTTATCTCTCCTTTCTTTTATTATCAGTTTTATCAGGGAGAAAGAGCAGATTTCTAAAAAATTTTCCCATTCCCTTTTAAACTGTTCACTGGAATCTGCAAAGCTTGGGGATTTTTTAATCCTCAAGCCTTTTGGTATGATGTCATCCGCTTGATATTTCTCAAGGGTTGCCACCTCCCACCAAAGTGAGTTCTCTTTTAATAATAGAGACCCTAGCTTACTCATTGCCGTTTCTAAGTCATCATCAGTTAATTCCTCATTCTCTAAACAACAATCCAATTTAATTACTTCTTTTAAAGACTCTTGTCTATAATTATATTATATTATATTATGCACCAATAAATTAATTCTTTTTGGAAGAGAAGAGTGCTTCATCTGTTTAAAGAAACCGCTACGTGTGGAATACCATCTGCTGAAAACGTGAGTGTGGTACGTTTCATTGAACAGAGCCTGCTTCACATGTTATGATCAGAAGTATAAAAGAAACCTTTATGTGTATGGTGATATTTAACTCTAAGTGAGTTTTGGTACGTTTACCTATGTTTGTGAAGTGGTGGTGAGAAACTATCCTTATCTTCTATCAAGAAAACCTCCACATCATAGGGTTCTGTTTCATCGGAGAACTCACAAAAAATTTAACTCATTATAGACAATACTACACATTTGTTGTTTATTTTTGTTTATATTGCATGTAAACATCTGGTAATCATTGGATTAATAGAAAGAGATTAACGAAGGACCACGAAGTTTGCAGGTATTCATAATGACCCGACTGTGTGCTGAAAGCCGTCTTCCACTCATCCCCAGATCTTATTCGGATGAGATTGTAAGCTCTTCTAAGATCGATTTTTGAGATGATAACGGCAGAGCGTAACTGATCAAAAAGTACTGAAATCAAAGGCAAAGGGTAGGTGTTTTTAACAGAAATTTTATTCAGAGCCCGAAAATCAATACATGGTCTGAGCGACCCATCTTTTTTCTCAACAAAAAAGAATCCTGCACTCAAAGGAGATTTCGAAGGCCTAATGAAGCCTTTTTTCAGGCTTTCCTGGAGGGTTCACTACGGCTGGCCGGCGGTCGGGCTCCCGGCGACCAGCATCCCGGCGCCGGGAGCCCGACCGCCGGCTTACCGACAGCTTGGCGAGCGCAAATGAGCCCCTTGCGGGCTCGCTGCGCTCGCCACGCTACGGGCACGGTGGCGCGCTACGCGCGCCACACTATTTTATTCTCCCTCTATGGGGGTCGTGGACCCCCACGAGGGAAAATAATTGTCGGTATGCCGGCTGTCGGGCTCCCGGCGCCGGTATACTGAGCGCCGGGAGCCCGACCGCCGGCAAACAGAAGACCACCCTTCCTGGATATAATTATCCATAGCCGTGGTTTCTGGCCCGGAGAGGGCATATAATCTCCCTTTAGGTAAAGTGGACCCGGGAACTAAATCTATAGCGCAGTCATAGGACCGATTGGGAGGCAGAACGTCCGCATTTCCCTTGGAGAACACATCAGCAAAATCCTGATATTCCAGAGGAATAAGTTCTGGGGTAACTGCCGCAACCCGGACAGGATGGGAAATACACTCCTTAAGACAAAAAGGACCCCATTGGGAAATCTCCCCAGACTGCCAATCTATGATGGGATTATGAAAGGCAAGCCAGGGGTGACCCAAAACTACTGGAACTGCCGGACAATGTGTAAGGTAAAATTCTATTTCTTCTGAATGTAGGGCCCCCACTGTCAGCAATACTGGAGGTGTGCGGTGAGTAATATCCCCATTGGAAAGCGGACCCCCATTTAAGCCGTGCATGGTGATACGTCTATCTAAGGGTATCAGTGGAACGCCTAAAGCCTTAGCCCAAGCTAAATCCATAAAATTTCCTGCAGCTCCACTGTCGACGAAGGCCGACACCAACGAACTGAGGCTTCCAAAGAAAATCTTTACCGGAACTAATAGAGAATTATTAGAGGAGATTAACTGCAGACCCAAGTGAACCCCCTCACAATTCACTTGGTCAGAGCGTTTCCCGGCTTGTTCGGGCAGTTACGTGCGATATGTCCCTTACCACCACAATACAAACAAAGACCAGAACTTAACCTTCTGGTTCTTTCCTCTGGGGACAGTCGGGAGAGACCCATTTGCATGGGCTCCTCGACGTCCTCAGGAAAAGTATATACACATGGATTAGGCCTAAAAGTTGTTCCTCTTTCAGCCCTCCGCTCTCGGAGACGACGATCAATTTTAATAGCGAGCTCCATGAGTTTGTCTAGAGTCTCAGGAGCGGGGTACTGAAGGAGACTGTCTTTAATCACTTCCGACATGCGAGGCGAAACTGACTGCGCAGGGCCGGGTCATTCCAGCCACAGTCGTTCGACCAACGGCGAAATTCGGTACAATACACCTCTGCTGGATTTTTGCCTTGCTTAAGGGCACGTAGGTGACTCTCAGCTGATGCTTCTCTATCTGGGTCGTCATATAAGAGGCCTAAGGATTTAAAAAAGGCGTCTACTGATAACAAAGCAGCATCATCCGCTCTTAGCCCAAACGCCCAGGTCTGTGGATCACCCTGAAGTAGAGACATCACAATCCCGACCCGCTGAGACTCAGTACCAGAGGAACGGGGCCTTAAACGAAAATAAAGCTTACAAGCTTCCTTAAAATTAAAAAAATCTTTTCGGTTACCCGAAAAACGGTCAGGTAAATGCATCTTTGGTTCTGGAACCATACTCGGGGAGGCTCGCAAAAGATCTTCCTGCGATCTCACCCGAAGAGTAAGGTCCTGAACCATCTGAGTTAATTCCTGTATTTGGTTAACCAAAAGCTGACTGGGGTTTGGCCCTAAACCTGCCGGATTCATGAGGCCGAATTTCTAGGCCCACCAATACAACGGAAAAAATTAAACCCCTTTTTTTTTTTTGTGGGCCAGTGATAATGTTACGATCCTGATGCTCAGGACAGGGGAGATCTTATGTAGTGAGTTCTGAGCACCAAGACGGAATGCTGGGATTGGGAAATTGGAAGGAAATAGCCCCTAGCACCCTACCTCCGTTGTCTTACCCGTGTTATCAATTCACGCCAGAACGACTATGGTTTCTTGGGCCCATGGCAGCCGCGTTTGAAGGGCGGATTAGGTCTGCCCAACTCCGATGCCCCCTCAGGTCTTAAAGAGAGACAAGGCGTGAACTGAGACAGGGTAATAACAAGGGGACCTCTAACTGAAACAACCAAGCTAGGGGCTATAAACTACCTAAAAACTAAACGTATGTGCGGCACGCCGCCAAAGGAAAAGAACTACAAAGAAACCACTGTCCACTCCCCTACACGGCACCGCCGAGTGTCGGGGAGGACAGTGAAAGCGGAAACCTCCGCAAATGCACCAATTCACAGTAAAGTAAACACTAAGCGGCATAGACCGCAACACGCGGCAGAAGCCGCTACTCACGAAACCGGGCGAGAACCCCAGATGACAAACAGGTTCGCAAGGACTAGAAGGATTCCCAGGACCGGCTTCGGACCTCCAAAGTACCAAAGGGCAGGGAGCAAGATCCACCAAACACGGCTGACAGGAACAGAGTTCTGCAAGACAGGAACAGCATACAAGAAGCTATCACCGGCGGGGCTGCAGTGTGCTGGCTCACATAAAAAGGCCCTGCTGGCCAATGACAGGAGGGCCAGCAGGACCAGCCCCCAGACCCTAATTACTAGTTGCCGTGCAGCTGCCCTGCTGCACGAGCAACCTAATTAACTATTCTTAGCAACGGGAAACGCGGTCCACCTGTGGTGTCCCCGTTGCTATGCACCCGGCGGCCCTGCACGCACGGCGTCCTGCGTTGCCAGGGACCCGGCGGCTATCGTGCGCACGGTGTCCTGGCGTTGCTAGGCGCCGTGCGGGGGACAGGGACGGAGAGAGGCGCGGCGGCCGTGACCGCTGCTCAGTCAGGGCACGGCCGAAGACCACCGCGCCTAACAGTATTTCAAGTGAAATTTTGGTATGGCCATTCCTTTACAAACATAACCTATACTACAATGGACACTTTACCTGCTTCCGCAGCGTCATCATCATCATCATCATCATCAGATGTCATGGGAGTGACTGTAGGACGACCAGTACTGCTTTTTTTCAACACTGTAAATCATGAAACAAATAAAAGAACTAATTTATTCATGCTATTGTTAATAAATCCACCCATTTTGTTTCTAAACATTACATCTTACAAAAATGTTTTTTTATTTATGGAAAAAAACTTACGCATAAAAAAAAAGACAACAAAAAAACAAACAAACACACACATTGCCCAATAGCCATATGCACTATGGAAGTGCAACACAGGAAATAATGTACAGGACACAGACATAGGACACAATTAAAAATACATACACTAACAAGTCAAAACACACACATCTTCATTTTCTAATGTAATGTAATTAAGGAAAGATGCAATATAGAAAATGCTCTGTGATGTGGCACTGCAAACACACATTAGCACAATATAAGCAAAAAAAATAAAAAATCTAAAACCATCATAATAGTAAGGTAACTAAGTCTGCGGGTGTAGTATGGTATGCCGGCTGTCAGGCTCCCGGTGACCAGCATACCGGCGCCGGGAGCCCGACCGCCGGCATACCGACAGTGTGGCCAGCGCAAATGAGCTCCTTGCGGGCTCGCTGCGCTCGCCACGCTGCGGGCACGGTGGCATGCTAAGCACGCCATGCTATTTTATTCTCCCTCCAGGGGGGTCGTGGACCCCCACGAGGGAGAATAGTTGTCGGTATACCAGCTGTCGGGATTCCAGCGCCGGTATACTGTGCGACGGGATCCCGGCAGCCGGCATACTGAAGACCACCCAAGTCTGCAGTGTTGTGCCAGGGTACAAATACAGCCTCAAACTGAACCAACAAATAGTGGGTTTGGCTTAAACAAGATTACATTCAGTACTAATGAAATGACACATGTAACTGGCTTCAAAGTGACTTTGCACTACTGCAGCCTCTAACATGTCAATCACTGTTTTGGAAACATTGCACATGGATAACTGAAATAAAAAACATAGTCCAACTTTCAAACTGTAAAATGTGCTAAAGGAAAACATTATTGCTGGACAATTCAATGACACACCAAGTCAAAACTACACATGGAAAATGTACTGTTAAAATACCACATGACATACAATAAAGTACTATGTTACATTGGCTTTTGTAGAAAACATTACCCAAAACGATGTTTTTGCTGACGCACACTTGAAGATGGGAGTAATATGCAACGTCACATGACACACATTTTCAAAAAACATTAAGACATAAGTAATGTAATAGAATGTTAAGAAAAAAACACATGCTCACCATCCTTCCTGGGCCGATCGGAATAACGGACATGGGTTGCACAGACTACTTCAGGAGGTATTAAACTCCACATGGGCTCCTCATAGTCCCGATATCTGGCAATAAAGGGCTGTCCACTACCGGTTTTGCGAGCCGACTTCGCCTCCTTAGCCATTTTGGATTTGACACGGCGCTTTATGTCATAGTACCGTTTGCGGCACGTGTCCTCCATCCGCTTGACCACCCCCTCACTATTTACAGCAGCAACAACTTTCGCCCACAACACCGTCTTCTTCCGTGTTGGCACCTTGGTGGACTCAGGCCCAAATAGCTGCTGCTGATACTTCATCAGCTCCCACACCAATGCCACATTTTCAGCATAACTAAACTTTACCTTCCGCCCTGTCTTAGTAGTGGTGCATGGCTGCTGTCATAAAAGGACAGTCTTTGTGCAAATAGTTTAAGAAGGGTGAGACTCCTGACTCATACCGTATGGGGTATGTGGTGTGTGCCTTGATGTAAAGGGGTTCCAGCCGGGCAGCCCAGCACCACACCACAAGCTTGGCCCAAATCGCAGATGCACTTGAAAAAGGATAATACATCCGAAACGCGTTGTGCCTGGAGTGGGACTCTTAAGTCTTTCTGGACTTCTTTGGACTTCTATTGCCGTCTTCGCTGCTTCCATCTGCTTCCAAAAGACTGTCCTTTTATGATTACAAATTAAGGGTCTGTGCAATATAATTTTATAATTTTAATCATTTTAATCACTCATCTATATTTTACATGTCATCGTTTTTATTATGTGTTATTGTTTGTTTTGAGCCATGTTATGTGCACTGTGTCACTTTATAACTATGGATGTCTAAACAATAAACAATTGTCATATTTGTCATAAACTAAGAATTGGTTTATGATTATTGCCATTTCCCTGGGAAAATTAGCGCACACCATAGATATCATTTTTCACTTTTTTCACAAATTATTTACGACATATGGTGTTTGTATGTCATATGATACTCTAAGTGTGCAGCTTCTTTTTCCGAGTGCGCAATAGCCCACCGTATCTATCCCATTGAAAATAATCAAGTAAAAACAACAAAAACACGAACGCAAACGTCAATGACGGCCGTAAATGGCCTAAAAAAATACGACTGCCATCGACATCGGAAAACCCGAAAACCAATAACTCGACAGCTTCGTAAATTAGCGTAAATAGATTCAAAAAGTTGCATGAAAATGCACCCGATAAAAAATGAGTTTAAACTCTACACAAACCGACTCAATCACGAATATTAGTAAATATACCCCTAGGAGTCTAGATTAAAAACAGTCCTGTGGCACAACTGGCAACAATACAGGACAATTGTGCAAAAGGTCCAGAGTTCAAGTCCCATAAAGTGCAACAGTGTATTGTCTTGTCTGATTGTGACACTTTCAAGTTTCAGCACAGGTTTCTCCGTCTAATGATTAGCTCATTTCAGTTTTTCTGTTAATTTTATGGCAGTCTCTAGTCAAAGGCCCCATTAGTGTTAGCTTAACATAAAATTATGAAACAACGCATTTGATATAGATTTGTCCTAGACAAAACAATTCAAAGTTAAACTGAGCTTCAACATTAGATTTTTCAAAGAGTCATCTGCCGCCAGGCTCCTGCTCTGAAGGGGGGCACCTCTCCTCCCATTCTGTGACACCATTGAATTAAGTTAATTGATAGCTGTCGCTGTTTTTTCGGTGGCCGACTTCCTCACTGGTCCCTGCACTTTACAAATCACACCCTCTTTATTATACTGAATATACTCATTTTACAGGTATCACACCCAGGATTAGAAACCACAACCTATTACACTGGAAGCAGACACCTTACTGATGAAGCTATTTGCTCCTGTATAGGAAATATGATAATTTTAACTATATGAAGATACTTCTCTGACAATTACACGTAACTTCATATAGTTAGAATCAGGGCCGTAACTACGTGTATGCCAAGTGGGCTTGGCACACAGCGCAGTTGCCCTGAGGGCGCACGGCCAGCGGCATGTAATGAGTCAAATTGACTCATTACATGCCGCCTCTGCTGTGTGCGCCGTGCGTCGCGCTGTGGAGGGAGAAGAGGACCAGCGCCGGGCAGCGGAGAAGGAGGAGGAGGGAGGGGGAGCAGGGAGCCGCAGCAGCGCTATGTCATTGGTAGTAAGCGCCGCTGCAGCATTTCCCTCTCCTTCTGTATTGGCTGCCCGGCGCTGCTGTGGATGCTGGGATGCGGTTCCTCCATCCCAGCGTCCACAGCAGCGCCAGGCAGCCAATACAGAAGGAGAGGGGGATGCTGCAGCGGCGCTTACTACCAATGACATAGCGCTGCTGCGGCTCCCTGCTCCCCCTCCCTCCTCCTCCTTCTCACCTCACTGCCTGCACCGAGGGAGCTGCACGAGGAGCCTGACTGCCAGCAGGGAGATGGTAAGTATATCTCTCTTTCTCTTTCTCTCTCTCTCAGGGGGTCACCGTCTGCCGCAATGTGTAAAAAGGGGGATGGCTGCCGCAATGTGTAAAAAGGGGGACTGGCTGTAAGAAGGGGGACTGGCTGCCGCAATGTGTAAATAGGGGGCCTGGCTGCCGCAATGTGTAAAAAGGGGGCCTGGCTGCCGCAATGTGTAAAAAGGGGGACTGGCTGCCGCAATGTGTAAATAGGGGGCCTGGCTGCCGCAATGTGTAAAAAGGGGGACTGGCTGCCGCAATGTGTAAAAAGGGGGACTGGCTGCCGCAATGTGTAAAGAGGGGGCCTGGCTGTCGCAATGTGTAAAAAGGGGGACTGGCTGCCGCAATGTGTAAAAAGGGGGCCTGGCTGCCGCAATGTGTAAAAAGGGGGCCTGGCTGCTGCAATGTGTAAAAAGGGGGACGCTGTCTGCTGTAATGTATAAAAGGGGCTCTACCTGGTGTAGTGGCGCTACTGTGCAGCGTAATTTGAATAATGTAGACTACTGTGCACCGTAGTATGAATTGCTATTATTTTGTGGCCACGCCCCTTCTCCGTGAAGCCACGCCCCCATAAATTTTGCACGCGCCTGCGGCGCGCACTGCCCCTATATTACATGGGGGGGGGCGCCACTGTCGTTTCTTGCACACAGCGCTAAAATGCCTAGTTACGGCACTGGTTAGAATTCTCATGCTTCCTCTACAGGAGCAAATAGTTCCATCAGTAAAGTCAGTGTAACAGGTCATGGGTTCTAATCCTGGGTATGACTGCTAAGAAATGTGTGATTTAAAATAAAATACAATTAAATGTATAAATACAGTATATAAATTGTTTTCAGAACACTCCATACACACACACACACACACACACACACACACACACACACACACACACACACACACACACACACACACACAAAAACATGCATACATACATATATTTATCTTAATATAGGAAATAGGGGGGCACCAATATTTATCTTGCCTCCAGGCGACTGTGATGAACTTATGCCACTGGAAATAACCCAAACGATGTTGAATAATGAAATACAGTGCATCCGGAAAGTATTCACAGCGCTTCACTTTTGCCATATTTTGTTATGTTTCAGTCTTATTCCACACTGGAATAAATACATTTTTCCCCTCAAAATTCTACACACAATGGGGGTCATTCAGACCTGATCGCTTGCTAGCGTTTTTTGCAGCACTGCAATAAGGTCAGAACTGCGCGCCGCCCGGGTACAAATCAGATCGTTGCTGTGCGATGGGTTTTATGAAGAATTAATTTGCACAGCCAATCGCGAAGAGATTGACAGGAGGAAAGCGTTTGTGGGTGGCAACTGACCGTTTTCTGGGAGTGTTTGGAAAAACACAGGCGTGTCCAAGCATTTGCAGGGCGGGTGTCTGACGTCAATTCCGGCCCCGGACAGGCTGAAGTGATCGCAGCGGCTGAGTAAGTTCTGGGCAACTCAGAAACTGCACAAAGTTTATTTGTACTGCTTGGCTGCATATGCACACTTGCACAGCTAAAATACACTCCCTTGTAGGTGGTGACTATCTGATCGCAGCGCTGCAAAAAACTGCTAGCGAGCGATCAGGTCTGAATTACCCCAATACCCCATAATGACAACATGAAAAAAGTTTTTTTTTAGATTTTTGCAAATTTATTATAAAATCAAAAACTAAGAAATCACATGTACATAAGTATTCACAGCCTTTGCCATAAAGCTCAAAATTCAGCTCAAGTGCATTCTGTTTCCACTGATCATCCTTTAGATGTTCCTACAGCTTAATTGGAGTCCACCTGTGGTAAATTCAGTTGATTGGACATGATTTGGAAAGGAACACACCTGTCTATATAAGGTCCCACACTTGACAGTGCATGTCTGAGCACAAACCAAACATGAAGTCAAAGGAATTGTCAAAAGTCAAAAGGCTGTAACATAACAAAATGTGGGAAAAGGGAAGCACTGTGAATACTTTCCGGATGAACTGTATATTGAATACAGAAAATTGTATAATAAAAATATTAACAATTATTTATCGATACATTCTTAAAAAAACCTGTATGAGTTCCTATAGGAACTATGACAATATACACAGATTACCTATAAAATATAGTCATACACTGTATATATAAAATTAAAACCATCATAAAAGACAGCAATTGTCACTAATAAATGAAGAATACAGGGGCACCTGGAATACAAATGAACTCCACAGCGGAGTGAGTATCTCCAAATCTGTGGTATTACCTGTCTGATGTAAGGAAAAGTTCCTTCCTAAATTGTATGAAGTATCACAGTGGAGATATCCGGATTAGAAGTGGCCTTTTCAATGCAGCCTGTAAAGACCCACATGGGAGCAGGCATCTCATAGTCTATCAGAGTGTTGCAGATGCTGGTGCCAAACAAATGGATGACGATTCAATACCACATGCAATGGAGGGCAACAGAAGGAGATGCAGGTATGGATCATAACACTTGCGGAGGCGTTTTCCTGTTAAATCAGCTTAGTCAGTGGCACTTTCCTCTGAAGAATTTGATTTTAACAGGGAAACGCATTATCTTGTTTAAATCTTGGAGTATACCTTGGAAATCTATGGAACCCACCTTTTATATACTTTAATCCACATCAATAGATATTACAGGTTGAGTATCCCATATCCAAATATCCGAAATACATAATATTCCGAAATACGGACTTTTTGAGTGAGAGTGAGATAGTGAAACTTTTGTTTTTTGATGGCTCAATGTACACAAACTTTGTTTAATACACAGTTATTAAAAATATTGTATTAAATGACCTTTAGGCTGTGTGTATAAGGTGTATATGAAACATAAATGAATTGTGTGAATGTAGACACACTTTGTTTAACGTACAAAGTTATAAAAAATACTGGCTAAAATTACCTTCAGGCTGTGTGTATAAGGTGTATATGAAACATAAATGCATTCTGTGCTTAGATTTAGGTCCCATTGCCATGATATCTCATTATGGGATGCAATTATTCCAAAATACGGAAAAATCCGATATCCAAAATACCTCTGGTCCCAAGCATTTTGGATAAGGGATACTCAACCTGTATATCTTTATTGTTTTTCACATTTCTGATTTATTTCCTTATTTTCTTTTATCTTGATGTTTCTTGGGCAACTTCTGTTCATCCACAAGTTGTCTGTTATTTGTCACAGCTTTATTATAGGCTACATGTTTGTTATGCACTTTCAACTGTTTTGTCTCAGTTTCTTTCCATTGATATGTTGACACTTTGACCAAAATATATTTTGACCCTCCCTAGAGGCTGTCTGTGGTTTTGTCTATACAATGCTTATTCCCCCCCAGTACTCTGCTTTTTCAACGCTTCTCCCTTGATTTTGCCAGCTTTCCAGCCAAATCACAGCCCACAGGTACACAGGATGTGCTGTATTCTATTCCCTGGAGCTGAGTCCCTCTTATCAGGCTCTTGGCCTCTAATTTTCCTATTCTTCTGCCCTTTTCCTTTACTAACACTATCCACCTTCCCTTCTTTCTGCCCCAACTTAAAACTTTTAGCATTTAACGGCCAACTAGACCAGATTCTTTCCAGCAGCCTTGGGGCAAATTTACAAAGGTGGGAGGTTTTTTTTTAGAACTGGTGATGTTGCTCATAGCAACCAATCAGTTTCTAACTATGATCTTCTAGAAGCAGCTAGATAAATGATAAGTAGAATCCGATTGGTTGCTGTGAGCAACATCACCAGTTCTAAAAAAACTGCCACCTTAGTATATTACCCCTTTGTTGGATTTACCAACTATATTACAAGAGAGGTATCAAGGTGAATTATATTCCAGCACATAAACTACTTTACCAAAAAAAACCTGCAAAAGAATATCTTCAGTAAAAGACCCATCTGGTAATCCACTTCACGACTCCCAGAAAATAGCTTGCTTTTAATTTTTAGGTTAAATTATATGATGTACAATCAGATACCCCTTCTCTTTAGTATTAAGAGGCTAACATTATACATTTCATGCCTTCTCCCTGCATCTTAAGAGGGGTACCCCCGGAGCGATCGCTGCTTAAAATCTAAGCAATCTGACTAGATTACTTAGATTTTAAGCAGTGTTCACTCCGTGTGTACCCCCACAGCGATAGCGATGCGCGGCCACGTGCTTCGCTATCGCTGGTGCTAGATTGACCTCAATCTAGCAGGTCGCTAATTTCACCAGCTGGGTGAAATGAGCGCCCCCCCCCCCCCCGATTCTCCCCCCGCACGCTCAGCTCACATCGCGCTGTGCTGAGCGGGGGGAGAGATGTGTGCTTAGTGGTTCGCTCAGCACACATCTCTCCCCAAATCGGGCCGTTAATACGGCCCTTTAGTCAATATGCTCAATGCAGATATTACCATAACTTGAGTGGACAGTCAAGTTTTTCAAAAAATATCTCTGACCCTGGCCCAGATAGGGTTTACAGCCCTCTATTATAATACATTTTTACCTGCCCTCACTCTTCTTCTTTTAGAATTGTTCAATTACTTTCTCCACGGTAAGCCATTTGATGGGGCCATCACTAGAGAAGATGTGGATTTGCAAAAAGTGGTAAAGACCTGTCTTTGTTCTAGTTACAGATCAATCTCACTGTTATATGTAGATTTTAAGCTGTTTTCCAAGATACTTGGAAATACAATGGCGGGGGTTATAACCCATCTGATTTATCAGTTTAATAACTGGACTCCAGACATCTGATAACATCAGGAATGTTATTGACCTAAGTAATGCAAGATAATCTGGGACCTCTACTCTGTTGATGGGCTTTGATGCCGAAAAGGCCTTGGAGTATCTTGGTCCTTTATGTGTTACGAGCTTCATGTTGTCCCTTGTCACTGTTTCTCTTCACCCTCACTGTAGAATCTGCTAAATCTGCTAAATCACGGGCATAAAAGCTAGCTCTTCTGAATATAAACGGCCATTATATGCTGATAATATTCTTCTCACCATTACCAAGCCCCAGGTCTCACTTCCCTCCACCTTGAATAAAATTTAAATTCATAGTCCGCTATCTCACGTTAATATGAACCCTGATAATATGAAAAATGTTGCCCTTAGTATAGCTCTTGCTGAACAATGGTGCATCCAGGCAAACTTTTGATTCAAATGGAAGCCCCAGAAGCTGAAATGCTACAAACAACTTTTTGCTGCAAATTTCCCTCTCCTAAAATACTCTCTATTCTCTTGAAAAATACCTTTGTGTCTGGAACAGTCTATGCATATCCTGGAGTTGCTGCAGTAAAAATGAATGCCTTGCTAAGGCTCAGTTACTTATGCCAAACCTTTAAAGTCAGAGTCCCTTCCAATGTTTTTAAAGATCTCCATCTCATACTTTGCCTGGTCTGGAAGGGGAGCCAGAGTCCACCTCAGTTTTTTATAGACATTCTAGAGCACAGGTTCTCAAACTCGGTCCTCAGGACCCCACACAGTACATGTTTTGCAGGTAACCCAGCAGGTGCACAGGAGTATTAATTACTCACTGACACATTTTAAAAGGTCCACAGGTGGAACTGATTATTTCACTTGTGATTCTGTGAGGAGACCTGCAAAAATAAGATTTTACTTACCGATAAATCTATTTCTCGTAGTCCGTAGTGGATGCTGGGACTCCGTAAGGACCATGGGGAATAGCGGCTCCGCAGGAGACAGGGCACAAGAATAAAAGCTTTAGGATCAGGTGGTGTGCACTGGCTCCTCCCCCTATGACCCTCCTCCAAGCCTCAGTTAGGATACTGTGCCCGGACGAGCGTACATAATAAGGAAGGATATTGAATCCCGAGTAAGACTCATACCAGCCACACCAATCACACCGTACAACTTGTGATCTGAACCCAGTTAACAGTATGATAACAACGAAGGAGCCTCTGAAAAGATGGCTCACAACAACAATAACCCAATTTAGTTAACAATAACTATGTACAAGTATTGCAGACAATCCGCACTTGGGATGGGCGCCCAGCATCCACTACGGACTACGAGAAATAGATTTATCGGTAAGTAAAATCTTATTTTCTCTGACGTCCTAGTGGATGCTGGGACTCCGTAAGGACCATGGGGATTATACCAAAGCTCCCAAACGGGCGGGAGAGTGCGGATGACTCTGCAGCACCGAATGAGAGAACTCCAGGTCCTCCTCAGCCAGGGTATCAAATTTGTAGAATTTAGCAAACGTGTTTGCCCCTGACCAAGTAGCTGCTCGGCAAAGTTGTAAAGCCGAGACCCCTTGGGCAGCCGCCCAAGATGAGCCCACTTTCCTTGTGGAATGGGCTTTTACAGATTTTGGCTGTGGCAGGCCTGCCACAGAATGTGCAAGCTGAATTGTACTACAAATCCAACGAGCAATAGTCTGCTTAGAAGCAGGAGCACCCAGCTTGTTGGGTGCATACAGGATAAACAGCGAGTCAGACTTTCTGACTCCAGCCGTCCTGGAAACATATATTTTCAGGGCCCTGACAACGTCAAGTAACTTGGAGTCCTCCAAGTCCCTAGTAGCCGCAGGCACCACAATAGGTTGGTTCATGTGAAAAGCAGAAACCACCTTAGGGAGAAATTGAGGACGAGTCCTCAATTCTGCCCTGTCAGAATGAAAAATTAAGTAAGGGCTTTTATATGATAAAGCCGCCAATTCTGACACACGCCTGGCTGAAGCCAGGGCTAACAGCATCGTCACCTTCCATGTGAGATATTTTAAGTCCACAGTGGTGAGTGGTTCAAACCAATGTGACTTAAGGAACCTCAAAACAACATTGAGATCCCAAGGTGCCACTGGAGGCACAAAAGGAGGTTGTATATGCAGTACCCCTTTTACAAATGTCTGAACTTCAGGTACTGAAGCCAGTTCTTTCTGGAAGAAAATCGACAGGGCCGAAATTTGAACCTTAATGGACCCTAATTTTAGGCCCATAGACAGTCCTGTTTGCAGGAAATGGAGGAAACGACCCAGTTGAAATTCCTCACACCACGCAACATATTTTCGTCAAATGCGGTGATAATGTTTTGCGGTTACATCCTTCCTGGCTTTGACCAGGGTAGGGATGACTTCATCTGGAATGCCTTTTTCCTTCAGGATCCGGCGTTCAACCGCCATGCCGTCAAACGCAGCCGCGGTAAGTCTTGGAACAGACAAGGCCCCTGCTGGAGCAGGTCCTTTCTTAGAGGTAGAGGCCACGGGTCTTCCGTGAGCATCTCTTGAAGTTCCGGGTACCAAGTCCTTCTTGGCCAATCCGGAACCACGAGTATCGTTCTTACTCCTCTCCTTCTTATGATTCTCAATACTTTTGGTATGAGAGGCAGAGGAGGGAACACATACACTGACTGGTACACCCACGGTGTCACCAGAGCGTCCACCGCTATTGCCTGAGGGTCCCTTGACCTGGCGCAATATCTGTCTAGTTTTTTGTTTAGACGTGACGCCATCATGTCCACCTTTGGTTTTTCCCAACGGTTTACAATCAGGTGGAAGACTTCTGGGAGAAGTCCCCACTCTCCCGGGTGAAGGTCGTGTCTGCTGAGGAAGTCTGCTTCCCAGTTGTCCACTCCCGGAATGAACACTGCTGACAGAGCTATCACATGATTTTCCGCCCAGCGAAGAATCCTTGCAGCTTCTGCCATTGCCCTCCTGCTTCTCGTGCCGCCCTGTCTGTTTACGTGGGCGACTGACGTGATGTTGTCCGATTGGATCAATACCGCCTGACCCTGAAGCAGGGGTTTCGCTTGACTTAGGGCATTGTAAATGGCCCGTAGTTCCAGAATGTTTATATGAAGAGATGTTTCCATGCTTGACCACAAGCCCTGGAAGTTTTTTCCCTGTGTGACTGCTCCCCAGCCTCTCAGGCTTGCATCCGTGGTCACCAGGATCCAATCCTGAATGCCGAATCTGCGGCCCTCTAGAAGATGAGCACTCTGCAACCACCACAGGAGGGACACCCTTGTCTTTGGTGACAGGGTTATCCGCTGCTGCATCTGAAGATGCGAACCGGACCATTTGTCCAGTAGATCCCACTGAAACGTTCTTGCATGGAATCTTCCGAATGGAATTGCTTCGTAAGAAGCCACCATTTTTCCCAGGACCCTCGTGCACTGATGCACTGACACCTGGCCTGGTTTTAGGAGGTTCCTGACTAGCTCGGATAACTCCTTGGCCTTCTCCTCCGGGAGAAAAACCTTCTTCTGGACTGTGTCCAGAATCATTCCTAGGAACAGAAGACGTGTCGTTGGAATCAGCTGCGATTTTGGAATATTTAGGATCCACCCGTGCTGACGTAACACTATCTGAGATAGTGCTACTCCGACTTCTAACTGTTCCCTGGACCTTGCCCTTATCAGGAGATCGTCCAAGTAAGGGATAATTAATACGCCTTTTCTTCGAAGAAGAATCATCATTTCGGCCATTACCTTGGTAAAGACCCGAGGTGCCGTGGACAACCCAAACGGCAGCGTCTGAAACTGATAATGACAGTCTTGTACTACAAACCTGAGATACCCTTGGTGAGAAGGGTAGATTGGGACGTGGAGATAAGCATCTTTGATGTCCAGAGACACCATATAGTCCCCTTCTTCCAGGTTCGCTATCACCGCTCTGAGTGATTCCATCTTGAATTTGAACCTTTTTATGTAAGTGTTCAAGGATTTCAGATTTAAAATTGGTCTCACCGAGCCGTCCGGCTTCGGTACCACAAACAGCGTGGAATAATACCCCTTTCCTTGTTGTAGGAGGGGTACCTTGATTATCACCTGCTGGGAATACAGCTTGTGAATGGCTTCCAGAACTGCCTCCCTGTCGGAGGGAGACTTTGGCAGAGCAGACTTCAGGAACCGGCGAGGGGGAAACGCCTCGAATTCCAGTTTGTACCCCTGCGATACTACCTGTAGAATCCAGGGATCCACTTGCGAGTGAGCCCACTGCGCGTTGAAATTCTTGAGACGGGCCCCCACCAAGTCTGAGTCTGCTTGTAAAGCCCCAGCGTCATGCTGAAGACTTGGCAGAAGCAGGGGAAGGCTTCTGATCCTGGGAAGCGGCTGCATGGTGCAGTCTTTTTCCCCTTCCTCTGCCCCGGGGCAGAAAGGAATGGCCTTTTGCTCGCTTGTATTTATGGGAACGAAAGGACTGAGT
Source organism: Pseudophryne corroboree (assembly GCF_028390025.1). Lineage (NCBI taxonomy): Eukaryota > Metazoa > Chordata > Amphibia > Anura > Myobatrachidae > Pseudophryne > Pseudophryne corroboree. The sequence goes on along the minus strand of NC_086446.1, from coordinate 415,352,587 downwards.
TTGAAAAGACGGTGTCTTTTTCTGTTGATGTGAAGTGACCTGGGGTAAGAAGGTGGACTTTCCAGCCGTTGCCGTGGCCACCAGGTCCGAAAGACCAGCCCCAAATAACTCCTCCCCTTTATACGGCAATACTTCCATATGTCGTTTGGAATCCGCATCCCCTGACCACTGACGCGTCCATAACGTTCTTCTGGCAGAGATGGACATAGCACTTACTCTTGATGCCAGGGTGCAAATATCCCTCTGTGCATCACGCATATATAGTAATGCATCCTTCAAATGCTCTATAGTTAACAATATATTGTCCCCATCCAGGGTATCAATATTTTCAGTCAGGGAATCCGACCACGCGACTCCAGCACTGCATATCCAGGCTGAAGCGATTGCTGGTCGCAGTATAACACCAGTATGTGTGTATATACTTTTTAGGATATTTTCCAGCCTTCTATCAGCTGGTTCTTTGAGGGTGGCCGTATCAGGAGACGGTAACGCTACTTGTTTAGATAAACGTGTGAGCGCCTTATCTACCCTAGGGGGTGTTTCCCAACGTGTCCTAACCTCTGATGGGAAAGGATATAGTGCCAATAATTTATTAGAAATTAGCAGTTTTTTGTCGGGAGAAACCCACGCTTTATCACATACCTCATTCAATTCATCTGACTCAGGAAAAACTATTGGTAGTTTTTTCACCCCCCACATAATACCCTTCTTAGTGGTATTTGTAGTGTCAGAAATGTGCAATGCTTCCTTCATTGCCGTGATCATGTAACGTGTGGCCCTACTGGACATTACGTTCGACTCATCACCGTCGACACTAGACTCAGTATCTGTGTCTGGGTCTGTGTCGACCCACTGAGGTAACGGGCGTTTTAGGGCCCCTGACGGTGTCTGAGACGCCTGGACAGGCACTAATTGATTTGCCGGCTGTCTCATGTCGTCAACAGTTTTTTGCAAAGTGTTGACATTATCACTTAATTGTTTGAACACGATCATCCAGTCAGGTGTCGACTCCCTAGGGGGTGACATCACTAACGCAGGCAATTGCTCCGCCTCCACATCATTTTCCTCCTCATACATGTCGACACACACGTACCGACACACAGCACACACACCGGGAATGCTCTGATAGAGGACAGGACCCCACGAGCCCTTTGGAGAGACAGAGGGAGAGTCTGCCAGCACACACCCAGCGCTATATATATATACAGGGATAACCTTATATAAGTGTTATTCCCTTATAGCTGCTGTTTATATTGTCATTTGCTGCCAATAGTGCCCCCCCTTCTCTTTTTTACCCCGATTCTGAAGCAGGACTGCAGGGGAGAGTCAGGGAGCCGTCCTTCCAGCGGAACTGTGAGGGAAAATGGCGCTTGTGTGCTGAGGAGATAGGCTCCGCCCCTTCACGACGTCCTTATCTCCCGCTCTTTTGTGTAAAAATGGCAGGGGTTAAAATACATCCATATAGCCCAGGAGCTATATGTGATGTATTCTTTTGCCACCTAAGGTATTATCATTTATATTGCGTCTCAGGGCGCTCCCCCCCAAGCGCCCTGCACCCTCAGTGACCGGAGTGTGAAGTGTGCTGAGAGCAATGGCGCACAGCTGCGGTGCTGTGCGCTACCTTAGTCTGAAGACAGGATTGTCTTCTGCCGCCGATTTCACCGGACCTCTTCGTCTCTTCTGGCTCTGTAAGGGGGACGGCGGCGTGGCTCCGGTGACCCATCCAGGCTGTACCTGTGATCGTCCCTCTGGAGCTAATGTCCAGTAGCCTAAGAAGCCCAATCCACTCTGCACGCAGGTGAGTTCGCTTCTTCTCCCCTTAGTCCCACGATGCAGTGAGCCTGTTGCCAGCAGGACTCACTGAAAATAAAAAACCTAAATTAAACTTTTATTCTAAGCAGCTCAGGAGAGCCACCTAGCCTGCACCCTTCTCGTTCGGGCACAAAAATCTAACTGAGGCTTGGAGGAGGGTCATAGGGGGAGGAGCCAGTGCACACCACCTGATCCTAAAGCTTTTATTCTTGTGCCCTGTCTCCTGCGGAGCCGCTATTCCCCATGGTCCTTACGGAGTCCCAGCATCCACTAGGACGTCAGAGAAACATGCACTGTGTGGGGTCCTGAGGACCGAGTTTGAGAACCTGTGTTCTAGAGCAGTGGTTCTCAAACTCGGTCCTCAGGACCCCACACAGTGCATGTTTTGCAGGTAACCCAGCAAGTGCACAGGTGAATTAATTACTCACTGACACATTTTAAAAGGTCCACAGGTGGAGCCAATTATTTCACTTGTGATTCTGTGAGGAGACCTGCAAAACATGCACTGTGTGGGGTCCTTAGGACCGAGTTTGAGAACCTGTGTACTAGAGGCATGTTAGAGATGATGGCCTCAGAAGAACCTCGCAACCCACCTGACAAAGATTGTGCTCTCTCACTCTCTAATGCTTCCAGACTAAGGGTGCTGGTTGTCGAGGCTATCAGCCTATATATTTATTCCTAATTCTTATTTACACAATCATATGTAATGACCACTTATCATTATATGACAGCAACCAAGTATTAAGAGAATTTCCCTTACATTTCACACATCAGTACTTATTACTAGCTGTCAGTCTTTGTTTTAAGTTGTGAGTCATTTAAGCTTATCACCTCTAGAAACATTGAGGGTAATTCTGAGTTGATCGCAGCCGGAACTTTGTTAGCAGTTGGGCAAAGCCATGTGCACTGCAGGGGAGGCAGATATAACATGTGCAGAGAGAATGTAATTAAGTAAAAGTTTTTATTTTTTTGCAAGTTAACGGTAACAGCAAAGGAGTGCTAATTTGCCTTGGTGACAATGGATTAAATAAAAAGAAAGTCAAGGATGTACTATAACATGCAAAATTATACCCCTTTTCCATCTAATAACGCGGGTCACAGCCAGGAGCCTGACATGAGTGCTACTCAGCTGCGACCCGCGTCAGCACCCTTTCCATCTACCTTCTCCAAACCCGGCATATTGCCGGTTGGTAACATTGCCGGTGACGCAGTGGGGGCTGCGCTGGGAGATCACATGATCTCCCAGCGCCGCCCTCCCATACAGTGTGAACGGGAGCCAGGTCGCATCGACCCGACTACCGTTTACACTGCACAGCTTACCGGGTCAACCTTGCAAGATACTTGAGTTGGAATACCGGGTCACTCGACCCGGATTATTCCAATTCAGCCCTTTTACACCAGCCAGCAACACGGGTTATGCACGTTCATGTGCAATAACCCGTTGTCACAACTGAGGGCTGGTGCTGACTGGAGGAAGCCTCAGTTGTAGGGGCTGAGGTGTAGTTAAACCTGGGAGGTAGTATGGGACTTTTAGACATGCAGTACCCAAGCCCGAAGGCGTGACCACGACAACTGGAATAAGGTTAACGGGTTTTATTCAAGCACAGTTCAGATGGTACATCAGCAGCAATGTCAGGTATGGTAAATTAAAGACAATACACAGTTCCTGTTAGATACACCAGGGATGCGGATGCCTCTGGGTGCGGTAATATTAGGTATCAGTCTTGGCAGACAAGGAGATGGAATGTCCTTAACCGGCACCCAAGTACTGAGTAGTAGAACGGTAACAGGAGCTGACCAGCAGGTGGTGCACTGGAAGCTGGTTGTATTGGCTGGAGTATAAGTTAGCTGCTGGGTAGGCCGGATGGAACCGGACTGAACGATGAGCTGAGTGGAGAGCTTGATGCACCAACGTAGCTGGAGAATAGCTAGTAGCACTGGTGATGCTAGGGATCGCTGGAATTAGAAAGTCGATGGCGGAGCACCAATGATATCTGGTATTCGATGGCGGAGCACCGATGGTATCTGGTATTCGATGGCGGAGCACCGATAGTATCTGGTATTTGATGGCGGAGCACCGATGGTATTTGGTATTCGATGGTGGAGCACCGATGGTATCTGGTATTCGATGACGGAGCACCGATGGTATTTGGAAACAGGACACCGCTGGAAGCTGGATGCTGGAAGCCGGTGTTAGACACTGCCAGTTGCAGGGATCAATGTTAGATCAGTCAGGCTGCACCGCTAGATGTTAAACTGGTGCAGGTCTCTAGTGGAGTTGGAGACAGGAGCTGGAATACCTGTAATAAGCAAACAACCACAAAGCAGGGAGACTGGTAACATTGGGTTTGACAACCAAAGCACTGACAACTTCCTGGTTCAGGAACAGGATATTTATACCTGCAGCAGGGCAGGCATTGGCTGATCAATTAGGCAGAGTTCAGCGGTACAGCGGATCGGTGGAGGTAATGTCATGTGACTGAACCAACATGGCTGCGCCTATACTAGCAATTGGAGGGAAAGTTAGTTTGTAGAACCATGTGAGTAGTAGCAGTAATGGCGGTGGAGGCCGCGGAGGGCAGGAGACGCCAACTTGACTTTATGAGCTTACTATGAAAGCGCCTTCGGAATGACAGGGAGGAGATGTGGAGTGAGGATGTCAGCAGCATGACTGAGACCCGGCCCTGGAACGCTGAGCCAGCCTCAGGATACACCTGAAAGGTAGATAATGGCGTCCAGTAACCCGGATCGTGACACCCGTGTTGTATGCTGGCTGGTGGAAAAGGGGTATTAAAGTAGATGTTGAAAGTAGATGGTTAAAAGCCAACGTAAGGGATCATACACAATCTGGTCCAACATTATCCCTAAAAGAAAATGGCATTAGTAGTGACATTAGTAGACATTTGTGTGCCCCGTGCCAGTAAGAGTATTGGCAACCCCCCTCCCCCATATTCGAAATAGGGATAGTGCATGCCGCATATGCGCACCAGAAATAAAGGGGCATGACTTTGTGGGGAAGGGGCAGGCCACAGAATAATACCAATTTACATTACACCACAGAGTAGTGTTAGTTATTCACATTACACCACACAGTAGTACCCCTCCTACACATTACACCGCACAGTAGTATCCGTTATTCACAATACACCACACAGTAGTACCCCTTATACACAAAACACAGCACAGTAGTACCCCTTATACACATTACACCACACATTAGTACCCTTTATACAGATTATACCACAAAGTAGTGCTCCTTATACACATTACACCACACAATTGTGGTCTTTATACACATTACACCCTATAGTAGTGTTCCTTATACACATTTCACCCCACAGTAGTGCTCCTTATACACATTACACTGCACAGTGGTGCCTCTTATATACATTACTCCGCACAGTAGTGCCTCTTATACACATTACACTACACAGTAGTGCCCCTTATACACATTACACTGCACAGTAGTGCTCCTTATACACATTACACTGCACAGTAGTGCTCCTTATACACATTACACTGCACAGTAGTGCTCCTTATACACAGTACACCGCACAAGTGTTCCTTATACACATAATACAGCACAGTAGTACCCCTTATACATTATACCACATAGAAGTGCTCCTTATACGCATTAAACCGCACAGTATTACCCCTTATACACATAACACCACACAGCAGTTCTCCACACATTACACCACACAGTAGAGTCCCTTACACCCATTACACCAAAGAGTAATACCCCTTATACACATTACACCACAACACAGTATTGTCAATTATTCATGTTACAATTCCTCTCTGTTTTTTTTTGTTACAGAGACCATCTTCTCTAATTTTTTGTTATAGTCCCCTACCACTCCTTCTCTTAATTTTTTTACAGTCCCCTAGAGTAAATATTTGTTTTTGTAATTATCCAAAATTTTAGTAAGTTGGGACATTTGAACAAAACTGGGGGTCAAGGGCAATCCTAGCCTTGACAAAGATCTCAAAACGCTCTGTCTGGAGAGGGGTACAGTGCAAAATGTCCAGTGTGAGGAAATCGAACATGGTCAGCATCCCCCCCTACGGCAATCTCAGACTTTATTACATCCCACTGAATGAAAGGGTTTTCCCCTCCTCTGGCAAAGGAAGAAGCATAAGGGATGACTGGACACTTTTGGATTGAACAACATGAACACTAGGACTCTTTCAGATATTGTGAACATAGGCCCCAATTCAGGTTGGATCATTATAGTACAAAAATCTCAATTTTTGTACTACTGCAAAAATTGCACAACGCGTGCACGATTAGTAAGGTGTGATTGCATCCTGGTGAAATGCGATCACACCTTGTTTGACGGCGCGCGGGGGGGCAGCGTTGTACCGTTCCGGGGTTGTGGTCCGGTCAACGATAATGCCACATGCCACAAGTTTATTGCTTGATGATAGAGTCCTCAGGGGTCGGCAGATTGTCATGTCACCAGCATGATGCGTTTCAGATACAGTGATCCTTTTTCAAGTGCAGTCCTATTTAATGCCAAATGCCATTGTAAGCACCTGGAATTCTGGTGATTTGCATCCCTCCAGCCGGAAACCGTATGTTCCGGTATCTGGTTTCTGGTCTCCGGTCGGTGGAACGCTACTTGGTGGTGTGGTGTTGAACTTTGCCAAAATCCGGACATGTGGTATTATCCATCTGATTACTCACAGCACCAGCTTTTAATGGTATGAGCAAGGGGGACCATTATTCATCTTTTATTTATTTATATTCACACAATACTGTATATATGTGCATTGAGTTCTTGTATGTTAAATAATAAGAATTTACTTACCGATAATTCTATTTCTCGTAGTCCGTAGTGGATGCTGGGAACTCCGTAAGGACCATGGGGAATAGCGGCTCCGCAGGAGACTGGGCACAAAAGTAAAGCTTTAGGACTACCTGGTGTGCACTGGCTCCTCCCCCTATGACCCTCCTCCAAGCCTCAGTTAGGATACTGTGCCCGGACGAGCGTACACAATAAGGAAGGATTTTGAATCCCGGGTAAGACTCATACCAGCCACACCAATCACACCGTATAACCTGTGATCTGAACCCAGTTAACAGCATGATAACAGAGGAGCCTCTGGAAAGATGGCTCACAACAATAATAACCCGGTTTTTGTAACAATAACTATGTACAAGTATTGCAGACAATCCGCACTTGGGATGGGCGCCCAGCATCCACTACGGACTACGAGAAATAGAATTATCGGTAAGTAAATTCTTATTTTCTCTGACGTCCTAGTGGATGCTGGGAACTCCGTAAGGACCATGGGGATTATACCAAAGCTCCCAAACGGGCGGGAGAGTGCGGATGACTCTGCAGCACCGAATGAGAGAACTCCAGATCCTCCTCAGCCAGGGTATCAAATTTGTAGAATTTAGCAAACGTGTTTGCCCCTGACCAAGTAGCTGCTCGGCAAAGTTGTAACGCCGAGACCCCTCGGGCAGCCGCCCAAGATGAGCCCACCTTCCTTGTGGAATGGGCTTTTACTGATTTAGGATGCGGCAATCCTGCCGCAGAATGAGCTTGCTGAATCGTGTTACAGATCCAGCGCGCAATAGTCTGCTTAGAAGCAGGAGCACCCAGCTTGTTGGGTGCATACAGGATAAACAGCGAGTCAGATTTCCTGACTCCAGCCGTCCTGGAAACATATATTTTCAGGGCCCTGACTACGTCCAGCAACTTGGAGTCCTCCAAGTCCCTAGTAGCCGCAGGTACCACAATAGGCTGATTCAGGTGAAACGCTGAAACCACCTTAGGGAGAAATTGAGGACGAGTCCTCAATTCTGCCCTGTCCGTATGAAAAATTAGGTAAGGGCTTTTATAGGATAAAGCCGCCAATTCTGAGACATGCCTGGCTGAAGCCAGGGCCAACAGCATTACCACTTTCCATGTGAGATATTTTAAGTCCACAGTGGTGAGTGGTTCAAACCAATGTGATTTTAGGAACCCCAAAACTACATTGAGATCCCAAGGTGCCACTGGAGGCACAAAAGGAGGCTGTATATGCAGTACCCCCTTGACAAACGTCTGAACTTCAGGAACTGAAGCCAGTTCTTTCTGGAAGAAAATCGACAGGGCCGAAATTTGAACCTTAATGGACCCTAATTTTAGGCCCATAGACAGTCCTGTTTGCAGGAAATGCAGGAACCGACCCAGTTGAAATTCCTCTGTAGGGGCCTTCCTGGCCTCGCACCACGCAACATATTTACGCCAAATACGGTGATAATGTTGTGCGGTTACATCCTTCCTGGCTTTGATCAGGGTAGGGATGACTTCATCCGGAATGCCTTTTTCCTTCAGGATCCGGCGTTCAACCGCCATGCCGTCAAACGCAGCCACGATAAGTCTTGGAACAGACAGGGTCCCTGCTGGAGCAGATCCCTTCTTAGAGGTAGAGGCCACGGGTTCTCTGTGAGCATCTCTTGAAGTTCCGGGTACCAAGTCCTTCTTGGCCAATCCGGAGCCACGAGTATAGTCCTTACTCCTCTCCTTCTTATGATTCTCAGTACCTTGGGTATGAGAGGCAGAGGAGGGAACACGTACACTGACTGGTACACCCACGGTGTTACCAGAGCGTCCACAGCTATTGCCTGAGGGTCCCTTGACCTGGCGCAATACCTGTCTAGTTTTTTGTTGAGGCGGGACGCCATCATGTCCACCTTTGGTTTTTCCCAACGGTTCACAATCATGTGGAAGACTTCTGGGTGAAGTCCCCACTCTCCCGGGTGGAGGTCGTGTCTGCTGAGGAAGTCTGCTTCCCAGTTGTCCACTCCCGGAATGAACACTGCTGACAGTGCTATCACATGATTTTCCGCCCAGCGAAGAATCCTTGCAGCTTCTGCCATTGCCCTCCTGCTTCTTGTGCCGCCCTGTCTGTTTACGTGGGCGACTGCCGTGATGTTGTCTGACTGGATCAGCACCGGCTGACCTTGAAGCAGAGGTCTTGCTAGGCTTAGAGCATTGTAGATGGCCCTTAGCTCCAGGATATTTATGTGAAGTGATGTCTCCAGGCTTGACCACAAGCCCTGGAAATTTCTTCCCTGTGTGACTGCTCCCCAGCCTCTCAGGCTGGCATCCGTGGTCACCAGGACCCAATCCTGAATGCCGAATCTGCGGCCCTCTAGAAGATGAGCACTCTGCAACCACCACAGGAGAGACACCCTTGTCCTTGGTGACAAGATTATCCGCTGATGCATCTGAAGATGCGACCCGGACCATTTGTCTAGCAGATCCCACTGGAAGGTTCTTGCGTGGAATCTGCCGAATGGGATTGCTTCGTAAGAAGCCACCATCTTTCCCAGGACCCTTGTGCATTGATGCACTGAGACTTGGCCTGGTTTTAGGAGATTTCTGACTAGCTCGGATAACTCCCTGGCTTTCCCCTCCGGGAGAAACACCTTTTTCTGGACTGTGTCCAGGATCATCCCTAGGAATAGAAGGCGTGTCGTCGGGATCAGCTGCGATTTTGGAATATTGAGAATCCAACCGTGCTGCCGCAGCACTATCTGAGATAGTGCTACCCCGACTTCCAACTGTTCCCTGGATCTTGCCCTTATCAGGAGATCGTCCAAGTAAGGGATAACTAAAACTCCCTTCTTTCGAAGGAGTATCATCATTTCGGCCATTACCTTGGTAAAGACCCGGGGTGCCGTGGACAATCAAAAACGGCAGCGTCTGAAACTGATAGTGACAGTTCTGTACCACAAACCTGAGGTACCCTTGGTGAGAAGGGTAAATTGGGACATGTAGGTAAGCATCTTTGATGTCCAGAGAGACCATATAGCCCCCTTCTTCCAGGTTTGCAATCACTGCTCTGAGTGACTCCATCTTGAATTTGAACCTTTGTATGTAAGTGTTCAAGGATTTTAGATTTAAAATTGATCTCACCGAGCCGTCCGGCTTCGGTACCACAAATAGTGTGGAATAGTACCCCTTTCCCTGTTGCAGGAGGGGTACCTTGATTATCACCTGCTGGGAATACAGCTTGTGAATGGCTTGCAATACTGCCTCCCTGTCTGAGGGAGACGTCGGTAAAGCAGACTTTAGGAAACGGCGAGGGGGAGACGTCTCGAATTCCAATTTGTACCCCTGAGATACCACCTGAAGGATCCAGGGGTCCACTTGCGAGTGGGCCCACTGCGCACTGAACTTCTTGAGACGGGCCCCCACCGTGCCTGAGTCCGCTTGTAAAGCCCCAGCGTCATGCTGAGGACTTTGCGGAGGCGGGAGAGGGCTTTTGTTCCTGGGAACTGGCTGTTTGCTGCAGCCTTTTTCCTCTCCCTCTGCCACGGGGCAGAAATGAGGCGCCTTTTGCCCGCTTGCCCTTATGGGGCCGAAAGGACTGCACCTGATAATACGGCGTCTTCCATGTGCCTTTTAGAATCCGCATCACCTGACCACTGCCGCGTCCATAAACCTCTTCTTGCAGAAATGGACAGCGCGCTAACTCTTGATGCCAGTCGGCAAATATCCCTCTGTGCATCACGCATATATAAAAATGCATCTTTCAAATGCTCTATAGTCAGTAATATACTGTCCCTATCTAGGGTATCAATATTTTCAGTCAGGGAATCCGACCACGCCACGCCCGCACTGCACATCCAGGCTGAGGCGATTGCTGGTCGCAGTATAACACCCATGTGAGTGTATATACATTTTAGGATATTCTCCTGCTTTCTATCGGCAGGTTCCTTTAGGGCGGCCGTATCAGGAGAGGGTAGTGTTACCTGTTTAGACAAGCGTGTGAGCGCTTTATCCACCCTAGGGGGTGTTTCCCAACGTGCCCTATCCTCTGGCGGGAAAGGGTATGATGCCAATAACCTTTTAGGAATTATCAGTTTTTTATCGGGGGAAACCCACGCCTCATCACACACTTCATTTAATTCCTCGGATACAGGAAAAACTACAGGCAGTTTTTTCTCACCAAACATAATACCCTTTTTAGTGGTACTTGTATTATCAGAGATATGCAATACATTTTTCATTGCTTCAATCATGTAACGTGTGGCCCTACTGGAAGTCACGTTTGTCTCCTCATCATCGACACTGGAGTCAGTATCCGTGTCTGTGTCTGCCATTTGAGGTAACGGGCGTTTTAAAGCCCCTGATGGCGTTTGAGACCCCTGGACAGGCACAAGCTGAGTAGCCGGCTGTCTCATGTCGTCCACTGTCTTTCGTAAAGAACTGACACTGTCACGCAATTCCTTCCATAAGCTCAGTCACTCAGGTGTCGACTCCCTAGGGGGTGACAACTCTATAATAGGCAATTGCTCCGCCTCCATCTCATTTTCCTCCTCAAACATGTCGACACAATCGTACCGACACACCGCACACACACAGGGAATGCTCTGATAGAGGACAGGACCCCACTAGCCCTTTGGGGAGACAGAGGGAGAGTATGCCAGCACACACCAGAGCGCTATATATAGACAGGAATACCACTATAAAACGTGCTTTTCCCTTTATAGCTGCTGTTATTATTAGAACGCGCCAAATTAGTGCCCCCCTCTCTTTTTTACCCTTTTCTGTAGTGCAGGACTGCAGGGGAGAGTCAGGGAGACGTCCTTCCAGCGGAGCTGTGATGGAAAATGGCGCCCGTGTGCTGAGGAGATAGGCTCCGCCCCCTTCTCGGCGGCCTTTTCTCCCGCTTTTTGGTGAGTTCTGGCAGGGGTTAAAATACATCCATATAGCCCTGGGGGTTATATGTGGTGTATTTTCGCCAGCCAAGGTGTTTACATTGCTGCTCAGGGCGCCCCCCCTAGCGCCCTGCACCCTCAGTGACCGAAGTGTGAAGTGTGCCTGAGTAACAATGGCGCACAGCTGCAGTGCTGTGCGCTACCTTGTTGAAGACTGATGTCTTCTGCCGCCGATTTTTCCGGACCTCTTCTTGCTTCTGGCTCTGTAAGGGGGCCGGCGGCGCGGCTCTGGGACCGGACTCCGAGGCTGGGCCTGTGTTCGGTCCCTCTGGAGCTAATGGTGTCCAGTAGCCTAAGAAGCCCAAGCTGGCTGCAAGCAGGCAGGTTCGCTTCTTCTCCCCTTAGTCCCTCGATGCAGTGAGCCTGTTGCCAGCAGGTCTCACTGAAAATAAAAAACCTAAAACTAAACTTTCACTAAGAAGCTCAGGAGAGCCCCTAGTGTGCACCCTTCTCGGCCGGGCACAAAAATCTAACTGAGGCTTGGAGGAGGGTCATAGGGGGAGGAGCCAGTGCACACCAGGTAGTCCTAAAGCTTTACTTTTGTGCCTAGTCTCCTGCGGAGCCGCTATTCCCCATGGTCTTTACGGAGTTCCCAGCATCCACTAGGACGTCAGAGAAAAGTGTGTTTTATACCCTTTGAAAAATACTTATGTTGTCCCAGTCATTGGGGAAACATTTGTTATAAGGGTTGTACACATAGTCAAGGCTATTTACATATACTTAAAAATAAGAATTTACTCACCGGTAATTCTATTTCTCGTAGTCCGTAGTGGATGCTGGGAACTCCGTAAGGACCATGGGGAATAGCGGGCTCCGAAGGAGGCTGGGCACTCTAGAAAGATCTTAGACTACCTGGTGTGCACTGGCTCCTCCCACTATGACCCTCCTCCAAGCCTCAGTTAGGTACTGTGCCCGGACGAGCGTACACAATAAGGAAGGATTTTGAATCCCGGGTAAGACTCATACCAGCCACACCAATCACACCGTACAACTCGTGATATGAAACACAGTTAACAGTATGAAACAATAGAGCCTCTCAACAGATGGCTCAACAATAACCCGATTTAGTTAACAATAACTATGTACAAGTATTGCAGATAAACCGCACTTGGGATGGGCGCCCAGCATCCACTACGGACTACGAGAAATAGAATTACCGGTGAGTAAATTCTTATTTTCTCTAACGTCCTAGTGGATGCTGGGAACTCCGTAAGGACCATGGGGATTATACCAAAGCTCCCAAACGGGCGGGAGAGTGCGGATGACTCTGCAGCACTGAATGAGAGAACTCCAGGTCCTCCTCAGCCAGGGTATCAAATTTGTAGAATTTTGCAAACGTGTTTGCCCCTGACCAAGTAGCTGCTCGGCAAAGTTGTAAAGCCGAGACCCCTCGGGCAGCCGCCCAAGATGAGCCCACCTTCCTTGTGGAATGGGCATTGACAGACTTTGGCTGTGGCAGGCCTGCCACAGTATGTGCAAGCTGAATTGTACCACAAATCCAACGAGCAATAGAGGTATATGCAATTCACGGCGAATTGCGGCAATTTTTCGCCGTTTTTTTTTCCGACTCAATTCGCCAGGTGAATTCCGGCAGGTGCCTGCCGGAATTCACCATATTCAATGAAAAACGGATTCGCCAGAATCGCGGGCGAAAATCGGCCGATTTGGCGGATTTTGCCGCGATTTTAAAAAACGGGAAAAACCCGAAAAAAAAAATGGCGTGGGGTCCCCCCTCCAAAGCATAACCAGCCTCGGGCTCATCGAGCTGGTCCTGGTTCTAAAAATCCGGGGAAAAATTGGCCAGGGATCCCCCGTATTTTTAAAACCATCACCGGGCTCTGCGCCTGGTGCTGGTGCCAAAAATACGGGGGACAAAAAGAGTAGGGGTCCCCCGTATTTTTAACACCAGCATCGGGTTCCACTAGCTGGACAGATAATGCCACAGCCGGGGGTCACTTTTATGCCGTGCCCTGCGGCCGTGGCATCAAATATCCAACTAGTCACCCCTGGCCGGGGTACCCTGGGGGAGTGGGGACCCCTTCAATCAAGGGGTCCCCCCCCCCAGCCACCCAAGGGCCAGGGGTGAAGCCCGAGGCTGTCCCCCCCCATCCAATGGGCTGCGGATGGGGGGGCTGATAGCCTTTTGTGATAATAAAAAGATATTGTTTTTTCCAGTAGTAGTACAAGTCCCAGCAAGCCTCCCCCGCAAGCTGGTACTTGGAGAACCACAAGTACCAGCATGCGGGAGAAAAACGGGCCCGCTGGTACCTGTAGTACTACTGGGAAAAAAATACCCAAATAAAAACAGGACACACACACCTTGATAGTAAAACTTTATTACACACTACCGACACACACATACTTACCTATGTTGACACGCCGACTGCCACGGTCTCCGACGATCCGAGGGTACCTGTGAAAAAATTATACTCACCTTCCAGCGTCCAGAGATAAATCCACGTCCAGAGAGATAAATCCAGGTACTTGTTAAAAAAAAAAAACGCAAATACCCGCTCCATACCGGACTGAAAGGGGTCCAATGCTTTCACATCAGACCCCTTTCTCCCGAATGCCGGGACATCACGGGACTCCTGTCACTGAAGTCCCTTCAGCCAATCAGGAAGCGCTACTTCCGTGGCGCTCACCTGATTGGCTGTGCGCTGTCTGTACTGTGAAAGCGCATCGCAAAGCCGCTCCAATACTTTCAATGGTGGGAACTTTGCGGGTAGCGGTGGGGTCACCCGCCGGTCAGCCGCTGACCGGCGGGTGACCTCACCGCTAGCCGCTAAGTTCCCACCATTGAAAGTAATGGAGCGGCTTTGCGATGCGCTGTCACAGTACAGACAGCGCACAGCCAATCAGGTTTGCGCAACGAAGTTGCGCTTCCTGATTGGCTTAGAGACCTTTCTGTGACAGCTGTCACTGACAGGTCTCATTCGTGGAAAGGTGTCCCATGTGTCAGCATGGGACCCCTTTCAGTCCAGTGGTCGGGTATTTGCGTTTTCTTTTTTTGCCAAGTACGTGGATTTATCTCTGGACCATGGCTGAGGTGAGTATATTGAACTTTTCTTTTCAGGTATCCGTGGATTCTACATGGAGAAGAGGACCGATGTCGGCGTGTGAACATAGGTAAGTATGTGTGTGTCGACGTATGAAATAAAGTTTTACTGTCGACGGTGTGTGTGTCCTGTTTTTATTTGGGTATTTTTTCCCCAGTAGTACTACAGGTACCAGCGGGCCCGTTTTTCTCCCGCATGCTGGTACTTGTGGTTCTCCAAGTACCAGCTTGCGGGGGAGGCTTGCTGGGACTTGTAGTACTACTGGAAAAAACAATATCTTTTTATTATCACAAAAGGCTATCAGCCCCCCCATCCGCAGCCCATTGGATGGGGGGGGGGGGGGGGACAGCCTCGGGCTTCACCCCTGGCCCTTGGGTGGCTGGGGGGGGGGACCCCTTAATTGAAGGGGTCCCCACTCCCCCAGGGTACCCCGGCCAGGGGTGACTAGTTGGATATTTGATGCCACGGCCGCAGGGCACGGCATAAAAGTGACCCCCGGCTGTGGCATTATCTGTCCAGCTAGTGGAGCCCGATGCTGGTGTTAAAAATACGGGGGACCCCTACTCTTTTTGTCCCCCGTATTTTTGGCACCAGCACCAGGCGCAGAGCCCGGTGCTGGTTTTAAAAATACGGGGGATCCCCTGTCAATTTTTCCCCCGCATTTTTAGAACCAGGACCAGCTCGAAGAGCCCGAGGCTGGTTATGCTTTGGAGGGGGGACCCCACGCCATTTTTTTAATGATTTTACCGTTCCAGCATAAAAAAAAAAAAAAAAAAAAAAAAATATTTTAAAAAATATATAAATAATATTTGTGCCTCCAAAAAAAAAAAAAAAAAAGTACCCAAACCCTTCTAATATAAATAGATCTGCTATTCCCCCCAAAAAAAACACAAAAAAAAACATGTTTAAATTTTTTTTATTTGTTTTCACCCTCCAAAGTGTGGCGGATTGAAAATGACGAATTTGCTGTCTAAAAGCACTGCTGTCGAATTTCCAAACTTGAATTGAATATGCTTTGGTCGAATTGCAGCACTTGTATCATTGCAGAAAAGTCGAATTTGCAAAAATTCGAATTTCAAAAAGTCGAATTTTGAAAGTCCGTTTTTTGGTCAGAAAGCACTGAATTGCATAGGCGATTTTTTTTTTTTGGTCGAAAATGACCCGAAATTCGACAATTTCGGGAATTCGACCGCAATTGCATATACCCCATAGTCTGCTTAGAAGCAGGAGCACCCAGCTTGTTAGGTGCATATAGGATAAACAGCTAGTCAGATTTTCTGACTCTAGCCGTTCTGGAAACATATATTTTCAGTGCCCTGACAACGTCTAGCAACTTGGAGTCCTCCAAGTCCCTAGTAGCCTAGGCACCACAATAGGCTGGTTCAGGTGAAACGCTGACACCACCTTTGGGAGAAACTGGGGACGAGTCCTCAATTCTGCCCTATCCATATGGAAAATCAAATAAGGGCTTTTACAAGACAAAGCCGCCAACTTTGATACTCGCCTGGCAGAAGCCAAGGCCAATAACATAACCACCTTCCACGTGAGATATTTCAGATCCACGGTTTTTAGTGGTTCAAACCAATGTGATTTTAAGAAACTCAACACCACGTTGAGATCCCAAGGTGCCACAGGAGGCACAACCGGGGGCTGACTCTGCAGCACTCCTTTTATAAATGTCTGAACTTCAGGTACTGAAGCTAGTTCTTTTTGAAAGAAAATCGACAGAGCCGAGATCTGTACCTTAATGGAACCCAATTTAAGGCCCATAGTCACTCCTGCTTGCAGGAAATGCAGAAATCGACCTAGTTGAAATTCCTCTGTTGGGGCCCTTTCGGCCTCACACCATGCAACATATTTTCGCCATATGCGGTGATAATGAGTTGCTGTAACCTTTTTCCTGGCTTTAGTAAGCGTAGGAATGACTTCCTCCGGAATGCCCTTTTCCTTCAGGATCCGGCGTTCAACCGCCACGCCAACAAACGCAGCCGCGGTAAGTCTTGGAACAGACAGGGCCCCTGCTGCCGCAGGTCCTGTCTGAGTGGCAGAGGCCATGGGTCCTCTGATATAAATTCTTGAAGTTCTGGGTACCAAGCTCTTCTTGGCCATCCACGAGTATCGTTCTTACTCCTCGCCTTCTTATTATTCTCAGTACCTTTGGTATGAGAGGCAGAGGGGAGAACACATAAACCGACTGGTACACCCACGGTGTTACCAGAGCGTCCATAGCTATCGCCTGAGGGTCCCTTGACCCGGTGCAATATCTTTTATAGCTTTTTGTTGAGGCGGGACGCCATCATGTCCACCTGTGGCCTTTCCCAATGGTGTACAATCCTATTGGAAGACTTCTGGAGGAAGTCCCCATTCTCCCGGGTGGAGGTCGTGTCTGTTGAGAAGACTGCTTCCCAGTTGTCCACTCCGGGAATGAACACTGCTGACAGTGCTAATACATGATTTTCCGCCTATCGGAGAATCCTTGTGGCTTCTGCCATCGCCATCCTGCTTCTTGTGCCGCCCTGTTGGTTTACATGGGCGACTGCCGTGATGTTGTCTGATTGGATCAGTACCGGCTGGTTTTGAAGCAGAGGCCTTGCCGGCCTCAGGGCATTGTAAATGGCCCTCAGGTCCAGAATATTTATGTGTAGGGAAATAACCTGACTTGACCAAAGTCCCTGGAAATTTCTTCCCTGTGTGACTGCCTCCCAGCCTCAAAGGCTGGAATCCATGGTCACTAGGACCTAGTCCTGTATGCCGAACCTGCGGCCCTCTTGAAGATGGGCACTCTGCAGCCACCACAGTAGAGATACCCTGGTCCTTGGAGACAGGGTTATCAGCCTATGCATCGGAAGATGCGATCCGGACCACTTGTCCAACAGGTCCCTCTGAAAAGTTCTTGTATGGAACCTGCCTAATGGGATTGCTTCGTAGGAAGCTACCATTTTTCCCAGGACTCGCGTGCAATGATGCACCGCTACCTATTTTGGCTTCAGGAGGTCTCTGACTAGAGATGACAACTCCTTGGCTTTCTCCTCCGGGAGAAACACTATTTCTGGTTTATGTCCAGAACCATCCCCAGGAACAGTAGACGTGTCATAGGAACCAGCTGTGACTTTGGACTGTTTAGAATCCAACCATGCTGTTGTAGCACTTTCCAAAATAGTGCTACCCCGACTACCAACTGCTCCTTGGACCTCGCCCTTATAACGAGATTGTCCAAGTACGGGATAATTACAACTCCCTTTTTTTGAAGGAGTATCAACATTTCGGCCATTACCTTGATAAAACACCCTCGGTGCCATGTACAGTCCAAACGGCAGTGTCTGGACTTGGTAATGGTAATCCTGTACCACAAATCTGAGGTACTCCTGGCGAGGATGGTAAATGGGGACATGCAGGTAAGCATCCTTGATGTCCCAGGATACCATGTAATCCCCCTCGTCCAGGCTTGGAATAACCGCCCTGAGCGATTCCATCTTGAACTTGAATTTTTGTGTTCAAGGATTTTAAATATAAAATGGGTCACACCGAACCATGCGGTTTCGGTACCCCAACCCGTGTGGAATAGTAACCCCGTCCTTGTTGAAGTAGGGGCACCTTGAGTATTACCTGCTGGGAATACCGCTTATTAATTGCCTCTAGCACAGCCTCCCTGCCTGAGGGAGTTGTCAGCAAGGCATATTTTAGGAAACGGCTGGGGGGAGACATCTCGAATTCCAGCTTGTACCCCTGAAATACTACTTGAAAGAAACAGGGATCCACCTGTGAGCGAGCCCACTAATTGCTGAAATTTTTGAGACGGCCCCCCACCGTACCTGGCTACACCTGTGGAGCACCCGCGTCATGGTGTGGCCTCACAGGAGGTGGGGGAGGAATCTTGATTCTGGGAACAGGCTGACTGGTGCAGCTTTTTTCCCTCTACCCTTGTCTCTGTACAGAAAGGAAGCGCCATTTGTTTCTGAAGCCGAAAGGACTGTACCTTTGTCTGTGAGGAAACCTGAGGTAAAATTATTTCTTCCCAGCAGTTGCTGTGGATACGAGGTCCCAGAGACCATCCCCAAATAATTCCTCACCCTTATAAGGCTCTCTATGCGCTTTTTAAGTCAGCATCACCTGTCCAGTGACAGGTCTCTAATACCCTCCTGACAGAATGGACATTACATTTATTTTGGATGCCAGCCGGCAAAATATCCCTCTGTGCATCCCCCATATATAAGACGACGTCTTTAATATGTTTTTATGTTTGCCAACTAGTATCCCTGTTTGACAGGGTCACCGACCACGCTGCAGCAGCACTATCTGCAGGTCTCAGTCTAGTACCTGAGTGTGTAAATACAGACTTCAGGATAGCCTCCTGTTTTTTATCAACAGGTACCTATTAAAGTGGCCGTATCCTAAGACGGCAGTGCCACCTTTTTTGACAAACGTGTGAGCGCCTTATCCACCCTAGGGGATATCTCCCAGCGTAACTTATCCACCTGGCGGGAAAGGGTATGCCATCAGTAACTTTTTATAAATTACCAGTTTCTTAACGGGGGAACCCACGCTTTCACACACTTCATTTATTCATCTGATGGGGGAACAAAACACTGCCTGTTTTTTCTCCCCAAACCTAAAACCCATTTTTAGAGGTGCTTGGGTTAAAGTCAGAAATGTATAACACATTTTTTATTGCCGGGATCACGTCACGGATGTTCCTAGTGGATTGTGTATATGTCTCCACCTTGTCGACACTGGAGTCAGACTCCGTGTCGACATCTGTGTCTGCCATCTGAGAGAGCGGGCGTTTTTGAGCCCCTGATGGCCTTTGAGACGCCTGGGCAGGCGCGGGCTGCGAAGCCGGCTGTCCCACAGCTGTTACGTCATCCACCCTTTTATGTAAGGAGTTGACACTGTCGGTTAATACCTTTCACCTATCCATCCACTCTGGTGTCGGCCCCACAGGGGGCGACATCACATATATCGGCCTCTGTTCTGTCACCATATAAGCCTCCTCATTCAACATGTCGACACAGCTGTACCGACACACCGCAGACACACAGGGAATGCTCTAAACGAGGACAGGACCCACAAAAGCCCTTTGGGGGGACAGAGTAAGAGTATGCCAGCACACACCAGAGCGCTATATATATACAGGGACTAACTGAGTTATGTCCCTAATAGCTGCTTTTTATATAATATACTGTATACAGTGCCAATTTTAATGCCCCCCCTCTCTTTTCCCTCTTACTGTACTGTAGAATTGCAGGGAAGAGCCAGGGAGCTTCCTTCCAGCCGAGCTGTGAGGGAAAAATGGCGCCAGTGTGCTGAGGAGATAGGCTCCGCCCCTTTTTCGCGGCCTATTCTCCCGTTTTTTATGGAATTCTGGCAGGGGTATTTACCTCATATATAGCCCCTGGGGCCATATATTGAGGTATTTTAGCCAGCCAAGGTGTTTTTATTGCTGCCTCAGGGCGCCCCCCCCAGCGCCCTGCACCCTCAGTGACCGGAGTGTGAAGTGTGTGAGAGGAGCAATGGCGCACAGCTGCAGTGCTGTGCGCTACCTTGGTGAAGACAGAGTCTTCATGCCGCCAATTTTCCGGACCATCTTCTTGCTTCTGGCTCTGTAAGGGGGACGGCGGCGCGGCTCCGGGACCGAACATCAAGGCTGGGCCTGCGGTCGATCCCTCTGGAGCTAATGGTGTCCAGTAGCCTAAGAAGCCCAATCCGGCTGCAAGCAGGCGAGTTCGCTTCTTCTCCCCTTAGTCCCTCGCTGCAGTGAGCCTGTTGCCAGCAGGTCTCACTGAAAATAACAAATTCTAAGACTATAACTTTCTAAGAGCTCAGGAGAGCCCCTAGTGTGCATCCAACCTCGGCCGGGCACGAAATCTAACTGAGGCTTGGAGGAGGGTCATAGTGGGAGGAGCCAGTGCACACCAGGTAGTCTAAGATCTTTCTAGAGTGCCCAGCCTCCTTCGGAGCCCGCTATTCCCCATGGTCCTTACGGAGTTCCCAGCATCCACTAGGACGTTAGAGAAAGAAGAGTTGTGTACCTAAACATAACCCACAATCGAAAGAGGGCATCAGACAATCTTCAATCTTACCAACACAAGCAAGTGCAGAACTGGGATTGGTGACTGGGTAAAAGGAAGCTGTGTATTCTACATATATACTAGCTATACTACCCAGGGTTGCCCGGGCAAGTTCGTGACCAAACGTCATTAGAATTAAATTGAAAGGGAATTTTGTATGAAACACAAAAACAATAGTAGTGAAGTTCACCTTTTTCCTGTGAAGATTTGAACAAAGTTAAAAGGGCTCTGTCTAGACTGACGTGTCATCACAAGCACACGTGTGAATGGCTGCACGACTGTCAGCACTACAGATCTTCTCATTATGTGCTCTGCGTAGATGGGAACGGGCCATGAATGCGCAGTGGAGATGGTATGGCAGTGCCTCCAAAATTAAATGTGAACAGCAAGCCTGGACAGCAGAATAGGGATGTAGTTATGATCCCGGCGGTCAGCATATCGACGCCGGGAGCCCCTGGTCGCCATAATGCCGGCAGGGGGCCCAGAACTATTCACACTCGTGGATGTCCACGACACCTATAGAGTGGGAATAGAACCTGTGGCGAGCGCAGTGAGCCACCGAGGCCGTAGCGTGGCGAGTGGGCTTCGTTGCGTCCATCCGATCCGGCATTCTGGCGGCTGGGGTTCTGATAGTCATGATCCCGGCGTCGGTATGCTGACCGCCGTGATCCGGACGGCCGGGCACCCGATCCCAACCCGCAGAATAGTGTTTGCCTGCAGCTGCATGTAATCTGCCAGGCAGCAATGCTAAGGAGCTCTAAGTGCCAGGACCATGGGGGTCATTCCGAGTTGTTCGCTCGCAAGCGGATTTTAGCAGATTTGCTCATGCTAAGCCGCCGCCTACTGGGAGTGAATCTTAGCATCTTAAAATTGCGAACGATGTATTCGCAATATTGCGATTACACACCTCGTAGCAGTTTCTGAGTACCTCCAGACTTACTCGGCTTCTGCGATCAGTTCAGTGCTTGTCGTTCCTGGTTTGACGTCACAAACACACCCAGCGTTCGCCCAGACACTCCCCCGTTTCTCCGGCCACTCCTGCGTTTTTTCCGGAAACGGTAGCGTTTTTTCCCACACGCCCATAAAACGGCCTGTTTCCGCCCAGTAACACCCATTTCCTGTCAATCACATTACGATCGCCAGAACGAAGAAAAAGCCGTGAGTAAAATTCCTAAGTGCATAGCAAATTTACTTGGCGCAGTCGCAGTGCGGACATTGCGCATGCGCATTAAGCGGAAAATCGCTGCGATGCGAAGATTTTTACCGAGCGAACAACTCGGAATGACCCCCCATATCCACAATTTTTATAAAATAGATCCCAACATCTCCAAAGGATTTTCTTACAATGTGGTGCTGCGTTCAAGTTATCTGCATTGTGAGGTTTGTCCGCTGTTATAAATAGCAGTCTCAGACAGCATCGCAAAGTTAATTTATGGCTGCAGATTATCTGTAACTAACAGCATTCAGTAGATATTACAGGTGAGATGTAATAGCGTCCAAGTTTGCCAGAGGTGCGGAATACTGGCCAACTCTGACATTTTTTTTAAAACAGTCATTTACAAGGCAAAACCATGCCGCTGACATACTATGAGCTACACACAATAGCCCTCATTCCGAGTTGTTCGCTCGCTAGCTGCTTTTAGCAGCATTGCACACGCTAGGCCGCCGCCCTCTGGGAGTGTATCTTAGCTTAGCAGAATAGCGAACGAAAGATTAGCAGAACTGCTACTAAATAATTCCTTGCAGTTTCTGAGTAGCTCCAGACCTACTCCTAGATTGCGATCACCTCAGCCCGTTTAGTTCCTGGTTTGATGTCACAAACACGCCCTGCGTTTGGCCAGCCACTCCCCCGTTTCTCCAGCCACTCCCGCGTTTTTCCCTGGCATGCCTGCGTTTTTTAGCACGCTCCCTGAAAACGCCAAGTTGCCGCCCAGAAACACCCACTTCCTGTCAATCACACTACGATCACTCGAGCATTGAAAAAACGTCGCTCGAGCTTGTGTAAATCTCCAAAGTTTTGTGTTAAATTACTAAGCGCATGCACGCTGCGTACCATGCACATGCGCATTTTCCACCTAATAGCTGCGTTGTGAAAAACGGCAACGAGCGAACAACTCGGAATGACCACCATTATGCCAAAGACGATGACATACTATGAGCTACACACATTATGGATTTTTCCCATGTGACAGATGGTGTGACACTAAGCTTACTAACCCACCATAACCGTACGCGTCGCATTAGGTGAGAAATCAATGAAATAAAAATTACTTTAAGGCTAAACAGCCACCAGTCAGGGGGACACATTTCCCGTGGTGCACTGCGCTGTCTCTTGGTTACGACGTCAGAGTAGCTGCTGGACGGGTTGCCGTGACGTAGACCAGTGGGTTACGGCGCAGGCGCAGAGTTGTGCGTGTGGCTGGAGCTGATGTAACATCGCGGACACCGGCTAGAACGGCAACCAGGGAGCACAGAGCGCACGGTGACAGCACATTGGTACCGGACACCGAGCAAGCACCGAAACCGCCGCCAGTATGTCTGGAGACGAGGTGAGCGAAGGCGGAAGGCAAACACGAGGGAGTCGGGACATGTGCGTCGGGTTAGAGAGAAGGCTCAGGGCCTATAGCATGGGCGCCGGACAGGCAGCCGCCTATCCCTCCGCTTCCGTGCTGGATGCGCATGGCGGGGGGAAACAGGGAGAGTGCATTCCGGCGACACGCGGTGTACCTGGGAAAGGTCCGGGTTCCGCTTGGCTCCCAGGTGGCCCGTGCTGTACCCTCCCTGTATGACTTCCTCCGCTCCGTGCCAGCGGCGGCTGATGCCGGGGCCAGCGTGCAGCCACAGGCCGGCCAGATGTGAGCCAGAATCGGCTATAAGACACTGTGGCTAGCTGTGACAGCTCCCACGAGTGGGCACACTGTGTTCAGCCACCCTGAGCTATTAGTAGTGGGACCTGATGGCTGCAAATGAAAGTTACATTCCGGATGAAGTAATGCTAGGCGTTACACATTAGTGTTCTGCTTCCTCCTGTATAGTGCTGACAACTGTAGTCTGCTGCACTGTGCGATGGGGGAACTCTCAGCATTAGCCTTTGGCCTGTCACATCTATACCAGTGCGGCTTTGGGCTAGCGAAGAAAAACAGTGTGTATGAGAGAGACCGATATAAGGGTGAAAAGAGAATTTTTAGTTTTCAATTCTCACCCTTAAAATGCACAATTTTTTTCACAATGCATCACGCCTCTCTAGTAAAAATATCACTTGTGAAAAACTGCTATTTTGCCAAGCAGATTTTTGGTAAAGTGGTATTTTTTCCTTTGCAGCTGAGGTGTCTATAAGGATTTCCTCACACTGCACATGCCACCACCGGCTTCTTTACCCCCCCATCACTGCCACTAAGCCCGCTGCAGTAGTTAGACACCCCGCTGCTGTAGTCACAGACCACCGCTAATGGCGCAGCTGTTTTATGTCACCATGTGGTCTCCTCTACGTGGCTGCAGGTGCTGTGGGCGCCGTGTACAGGTTAGCACCTTCCCAGGTGACCCTGACTGGTGACAAGGTGTGCCTGAGGCAGTAGGTATGCTAGGGACACACAGGTTTTGATGCAGAGGAGTGACGAGCTACAGAAGGGAGAGATCTGAAAAGATCTATCCTACACAAACTTGAGGACATTCAGGGAACTGATAGCTATCTTTTGGTGGCGAGCAGTTTCACTTTCAAACTCCGAAAATAAAGTTTGATGATATGTCATGATTTCTACATCCCCGTACTTTAGTATATTAGGGATGTTGAACTGTCATGGGGCTAACACTGCATGGTCCATAATGCGATGTAATCACTCACATCTACTTGTCCTACCTATCCTCCATCTATTATGAGGCAGCTACAAACAATAGCATTCCCCCCCCCGCAAAAAAAAAGGACTTGAGGTTGTTACTTAAGCTTATATTCAATCTTCTTCTTAAACAATTATCTTCATATTGCATGTAGTACTCATAGCAGTGTACACTTGTATTTGAGCAAGTGTGCCATAATTTGCAGTTTTTGTTATGTCTGCCAGTTACATCAGGGAGTATCTGCCTTTTAATACCCCTTTCATACCGCACAACTAACCCAGTATCGACCCGGCATATTGCCGGGTCGACACGGGTTGGTGTGGTGTGAAAGGGCATGGTTGAATTCCCGGGTCGCTTGACCCGGGAATTCAACCCAGGAATAAAGCCGTGTTATACCCGGGTTGAATACCTGGTCAGTGGCAGCGTGAACGAACGGGCTACCGGGTCGATGCGATCCAGGACCCATCCACTACATAGGGAAGAGGCAGCATGGAGATGGGCTCATCTCCCAGCTCCGTCCCCTCCCCCTGCTGTGGCAACCGGCCCGGCATATTGCCGGGTCGGGAAGCCAGCAGTTAGGGTCCAATGCCGGATCCCACCCGGGAAGGACCCGTTTCCAATTCCCGGGTGGGATCCTGCATTGACGAGGTGAAAGGCTATTTAGTAAGTTACTGTGGGGTAAATATATGAAGCAGTGATAAAAGTGGAGAATCAGCTACTCTGTATAACTTTTATATTATGCAAATTATTAATGTTACGTCACTGCTGATTGGTTGCCATGGGCAACTTCTCCACTGGCTCACTTCTCCACTCTTATCGCTGCTTCATACATTTACCCCTGTGTGACGCGATTTATGTGCAGTTTCATCACCTTGTGTTGCTTTTATGTTCAATATTTAACACTGGAAGTCTTCAGTGCCTTGTAAGTTATACCGATTTCTCACCGCACAAATAACCCGGTATTGCCGGGTTGACACGGGTCGGCGTACGGTGTGAAAGCGCCATAGTCGAAATACCAGGTTGTCTGACCCGGTATTCAACCCGGGAATAGAGCAGTGTTATTCCCGGGTTGAATACCGGGTCAGTGGCAGCGTAAACGGGCTCCCGTGGTCAATGTGACCCGGGACTGGTACACTGCAGCAGGGAGAGGCGGCGCTTAGATGATCTCATCTCACACCTCCACCCCCCCCCCTGCCGCTGCTGCTATGGCAACCCGCCCAGCATATTGCTGGGCCGGGGGAGCCAGCAGCAGCGTCCAATGGCGGATCCCACCCGGGAACGACCAGTTTCCATTTCCTGGGTGGGATCCGGCATTGGCGGTGTGAAAGGGGTATTACAGTACTGTATACTAGAGAATATTTAAACTCTTTTTGTGTATTCACACATTTTTGAAAACCATGAAATTTGAGCAGAGTTTTTGTATTAGTATACAATATAAATATTGCTGCGGCGGGGGGAGTGAAGTTTCTTCACTCCCCCCGTCACCTGGCTCTATATCACTGCGTACTAATATGGACGAGATTGTCCATATTGGCCTGCGTGTTTAAACGAGCCGGCACCAGCGATGAACGAGCGCGGGGCCGCACATCGTTCATCGCTGGTGCCTCCACACTACTGAAAGATATGAACTGTATCTTGTTCATTAATGAACAAGATCGTTCACATCTTTCACTGGTATCGACCAGTGTGTAGGGCCCATAAGACTTCTATGCCCATCATAAACAAGGTCTTTATGAAGCTTAAACTTTGATTTTATGTTGTAACTGACTTCTTTGAATGTGACTTGGAATGTTTTAACTAAGCCATGTTTAGAGGGGACTGTGCTTATACACTTTTATTTGTTTATGTGTAAGACCCATTTAAACTAATATTGAGAGAGAACGTAACATTACATCTCATTCCAGACTCCTCATTTACTACTTTTGCTTACCAGCTACACGCGTTCACCTCTTCCTTGGAGTCTCCATCCCATATTTGTCTTTCCTTCGCACCTCTTGCAGTGGCTCCAAACCTGTTAGTTGCGCCCTAGCTTATGGGTATGGGTTTCAGCTTGTAACAAATATTCTCCTTGTACCAGTAGCTGTGCTGAGAGTTGTAGTGTTATGCTGGGTGCACAATAGGACAACGTATCTGCCGATTGGTAAGTGCATACACACATACAAATTGTCAACCCGATGTGTCGAGCCTGACATCACAACTGGGCGGACATTTCCATGTGCACGCTCGGTTTTGATGTCGGTCCACTGGCAGCCTCTGCGGCAAGTGTACAGTCGGAAAGCTGACCGCCCGTGCACACAGCACAATTCACCAATATATTAGCCATCTACTGTGCTGCACAGCAGACTCCTTATATCTGTGAATGTGTTTGATCCGACATATTGCTGGTACACACCCGCCCTCTCTCTCTCTCTCGGCCAGCGTGTACCCAGCTGTATTTGTTAGTTTTCTACTGTAGTGCTTACTGTATTGTTTTTTCTTGTCATTTGCCCTCTGTATGGCGCTGCAGACCACAGGTGCCTGCCTATAAATAAAGTTTCATAATCTGCTTTTCCCTACAGTTTTTCAATTGTGTATAAAGAAAAAGGGACATTAAGCAGTAGTCATACCCACTAATATGGTTTATTTTCTTATACCACATTAGTTCATCTGATGCCACTGGTTATTACTCTTCTGTTCTGTTCAGTAATCACTGAACTAGTAAGGTAGTACCACCTCCATCTATATTAGACACTGGTTGAGTGCTATAACCTTAGTGATTACTTTCTATCTGTGTGGTTTCAAACACACTTCTAAAACAGTTTCTCTTTTGCAGCAGGTTGGATTATATTTAGAACTATTGTGCATTCCCTTTGAACAGCCATTTATTACTCTTCTGTAAAAAAAATGGCAGATTTTGTTTCAGGAGTTTGGATCATGCTATGGACTCGCTCAGATGAGTGCGTCATCAGCATTTGTTAATTCGGGGGCCAAATCTATTGTGCTGGCTAGGATTAGCACTGGGTGCAGATGTGCCGGCGCAGGTAGCGTGCTACCTCAAAGGGGGGCAAAGCTGGCAACCAAGAGGATACAGCAGAACACTCATATGAACATATACCATCACTTTCTGCTGCTACATTCTAATATGTCTGATACATGGACAGGTCAGTTCTGCTGTATGCCTTTAGCAAAGCCATCCATGTGTGATTTGGCAACTAAGTAGGTGACTTAGTTGTACTGGATCTTACTGTTTAGCCCAAATGTCTGGATCACTTCTAGTTTACACTCTTCAAATTATGATCTCACACACGAATGCTGAAAGCAGTCACTTTCAGACGTAGTTAATAGTATTGCTTTTCATATTGGGTATTCAATTAGAATGGGTCTTTTATTGCCAGTTATGCAGAAATATACGTTTAATTTACCACTATAAAATGGGAAAACCACATGGGTACATTTATTATACGAACTGAACAATAAATATATAGGCAATATCCTATTAGCTAATTACCTCGCCCAGGGCTATGCAGTTAGCCCCGATAGTGGCACTTATATGGGATCTGGGGCAAATAAGCAATATTTTCCACAATTGCGGCCGCGAAAACACATAGGTGTTCGTGGATCCTATGTTTTTGCACGGAAAAGGACATTTCTTTTTCATCCACTAGGGGTCACTGGAGTAATCTTGGGATATGGACGGCTTCCGCAGGAAACAGGGCACTGAATATTTAAATTTAGAACTCTCCACCCCTCCATATCCCCGAGTACCTCAGTGTTTTTTCTGTGCTCACAGCACTAACAAGGCTTGTGTGGAGCTCCCACACTTAGTTGAATATTTTATTAATTTTTCATTTTTACTTTTACATTTTACTTTTGCACTTAGCACATCCCTTCCCAGTTTCTGTAAAAACATGGGTACGGGATAGTGCCGCTGCACGGAGCAGCGCATGGCGTGTCTGTCCTCACAAAGAGCACCCTCACAGCCACACGCAGACCACTGCCTGCTGCAAGAGCTGGACGGAGCTTACACAAAGAAGCCCCATCGCAGCCATGTACTGAACAGCTGGACGGAGCTTACAGGAAGAAGCCCCGTCGCAGCCATGAACTGACGAGCTGGACGTAGCTTACCGATAGAAGCCCCGTCGCAGCCCTCCCTACAACAAGGTATGCTGGGGGGGAACGTGGCGGTCAGCGCAGGCTGCCGCCCCGCTGTGTGGGGTCCGTGGTATAAGCCGCCCGCACCCGCCGCTCATACAGCCGCTCGCCCCATCCACTTCAGCCGCTCCGTCCGGCCGCCCCAGCCGATCCGTCATGCAAGTACCAGCGCTGAGAGGGGGAAAACCGCCGCAGCTCGGCTAGTGACGCCGGAAGCCGCTACGCGCCGCTCCGGGCAGCCGAACTCCGCTGCTCTGCAATAAGTGTCCCTCGCCTCCCTGCAACGCTCCCCGCTGAGACACAGCGCTACAGGGAGCACAGGGGGAAGGGGGGGGGACATGTCTGATTACAGCGCTGCTGCAAGGGGGAAAATCTTAAGGGGAAGAATAGCCTGTATGACAGGCTGCCATATCTATATGTTGTATTAATAGACTATGAGCCTATATTAAACTGCAGTCAGGAGGCATGTATTGTAACCTGCCTGTGATTATCAGTGTAAGCATGGCATGGGGGCCATTTACACCATGCTTCCTGTTTGTAATTCCAGAACGTTCCTGTCCTACATCTCTAGTCCACCAGAGGCGCAGGGGTGTTAGTGGGAATTTTGGTTCAGGTTTCACATAGGCTGGCCATGTAAACTGCATTTCGGCTATAAATATATATATATATATATATATATATATATATATATATATATATATATATATATATATATATATATATATTAATTACACACCTTAGTCGTGCAAGTGTCTGTCTTTGGCTATTGTGTTGTCTGTCTGCATAATGAGTAAGGCACCAGCAAAGACTAAAAATAAGTTTTACTGCAAAGTCTGTACATAAATCTACCACATGTTCAGTATGTTTTGTAGGTTTCCACTCCGGAAGCCGGTTCATTCCCAGATCCTATGTTAAGCAAAAGTAATGGCTGGGTTGGCAATTCAATTTGTCCGCCGCTCGACAGGAGCGACAAGATCGGAGTCTCGGGTTACACCGCCAGCTCTAACGAAGGAGTCTCAGCCTTTGCAAAGGTCCAACTTCACTTTGGGTAAGAGGGTGTTAATTTAATTGGTCTTATAATTTAACCATTTCTGCTATGTTGCAGTCTGACAATTCTATGCCAAACCTCACGGCGCTAAATAAGGGTGAGGAGGGTACATTAGACCAGCAGTCAGATAGTGCGGTTTTTGCCCAGACATTGATAATGACCAGTGCGTCAGTCTCTGAAGTTTACAGAGACTAAGGAGCCTCTAACATATAATCCGTCGTATTTACTAAACGACAGAGATCTTCAATGGGCTTCTTATTTAGGATATCTTACTAAGATTTAAGTCTTTCTCTGACGTCCTAAGTGGATGCTGGGGACTCCGTCAGGACCATGGGGATTAGCGGCTCCGCAGGAGACAGGGCACAAAAATAAAAGCTTTAGGATCAGGTGGTGTGCACTGGCTCCTCCCCCTATGACCCTCCTCCAAGCCTCAGTTAGATTTTTGTGCCCGGCCGAGAAGGGTGCAATCTAGGTGGCTCTCCTAAAGAGCTGCTTAGAGTAAAAGTTTGTTAGGTTTTTTATTTTCAGTGAGTCCTGCTGGCAACAGGCTCACTGCTACGAGGGACTTAGGGGAGAGAAGTGAACTCACCTGCGTGCAGGATGGATTGGCTTCTTAGGCTACTGGACACCATTAGCTCCAGAGGGAGTCGGAACACAGGTCTCACCCTGGGGTTCGTCCCGGAGCCGCGCCGCCGACCCCCCTTGCAGATGCCGAAAAGTGAAGGTCCAGAAACGGCGGCAGAAGACTCTTCAGTCTTCATAAGGTAGCGCACAGCACTGCAGCTGTGCGCCATTGTTGTCAGCACACTTCATAGCAGCGGTCACTGAGGGTGCAGGGCGCTGGGGGGGGGCGCCCTGGGCAGCAATGATAGTACCTTATTCTGGCTAAAAATACATCACATATAGCCCCTGGGGGCTATATGGATGTATTTAACCCCTGCCAGGTCTCAGAAAAACGGGAGAAGAAGCCTGCCGAAAAGGGGGTGGGGCCTATTCTCCTCAGCACACAGCGCCATTTTCCCTCACAGAAATGCTGGTGGGAAGGCTCCCAGGCTCTCCCCTGCACTGCACTACAGAAACAGGGTTAAAACAGAGAGGGGGGGCACTTATTTGGCGATATGATTATATATATATATATTAAAATGCTATAAGGGAAAAACACTTATATAAAGGTTGTCCCTGTATAATTATAGCGTTTTTGGTGTGTGCTGGCAAACTCTCCCTCTGTCTCCCCAAAGGGCTAGTGGGGTCCTGTCCTCTATCAGAGCATTCCCTGTGTGTGTGCTGTGTGTCGGTACGTGTGTGTCGACATGTATGAGGACGATGTTGGTGAGGAGGCGGAGCAATTGCCTGAAATGGTGATGTCACTCTCTAGGGAGTCGACACCGGAATGGATGGCTTATTTACGGAATTACGTGATAATGTCAACACGCTGCAAGGTCGGTTGACGACATGAGACGGCCGGCAAACAAATTAGTACCTGTCCAGGCGTCTCAAATACCGTCAGGGGCTGTAAAACGCTCATTTACCTCAGTCGGTCGACACAGACACGGACACTGACTCCAGTGTCGACGGTGAAGAAACAAACGTATTTTCCTTTAGGGCCACACGTTACATGTTAAGGGCAATGAAGGAGGTGTTACATATTTCTGATACTACAAGTACCACAAGAAGGGTATTATGTGGGGTGTGAAAAAACTACCTGTAGTTTTTCCTGAATCAGATAAATTAAATGAAGTGTGTGATGATGCGTGGGTTTCCCCCGATAGAAAATTATTGGCGGTATACCCTTTCCCGCCAGAAGTTAGGGCGCGTTGGGTAACACCCTTTAGGGTGGATAAGGCGCTCACACGCTTATCAAAACAAGTGGCGGTACCGTCTCCAGATAGGGCCGCCCTCAAGGAGCCAGCTGAGAGGCTGAAAAATATCCTAAAACGGTATATACACACATACTGGTGTTATACTGCGACCAGCGATCGCCTCAGCCTGGATGTGCAGCGCTGGGGTGGCTTGGTCGGATTCCCTGACTGAAAATATTGATACCCTTGACAGGGACAGTATTTTATTGACTATAGAGCATTTAAAGGATGCATTTCTATATATGCGAGATGCACAGAGGGATATTTGCACTCTGGCATCAAGAGTAAGTGCGATGTCCATATCTGCCAGAAGATGTTTATGGACACGACAGTGGTCAGGTGATGCAGATTCCAAACGGCACATGGAAGTATTGCCGTATAAAGGGGAGGAGTTATTTGGGGTCGGTCCATCGGACCTGGTGGCCTCGGCAACAGCTGGAAAATCCACCTTTTTTTACCCCAAATCACATCTCAGCAGAAAAAGACACCGTCTTTTCAGCCTCAGTCCTTTCGTCCCCATAAGGGCAAGCGGGCAAAAGGCCAGTCATATCTGCCCAGGGATAGAGGAAAGGGAAGAAGACTGCAGCAGGCAGCCCATTCCCAGGAACAGAAGCCCTCCACAGCTTCTGCCAAGTCCTCAGCATGACGCTGGGGCCGTACAAGCGGACTCAAGTGCGGTGGGGGGGTCGTCTCAAGAGTTTCAGCGCGTAGTGGGCTCACTCGCAAGTGGACCCCTGGATCATACAAGTAGTATCCCAGGGGTACAGACTGGAAAATCGAGACGTCTCCCCCTCGCAGGCTCCTGATGTCTGCTTTACCAACGTCTTCCTCCGACAGGGAGGCAGTATTGGAAACAATTCACAAGCTGTATTCCCAGCAGGTGATAATCAAAGTACCCCTCCTACAACAAGGAAAGGGGTATTATTCCACACTATATATTGTGGTACTGAAGCCAGACGGCTCGGTGAGACCTATTCTAAATGGGAAATCTTTGAACACTTACATACAAAGGTTCAAATCAAGATGGAGTCACTCAGGGCAGTGATAGCGAACCAGGAAGAAGGGGACTATATGGTGTCCCTGGACATCAAGGATGCTTACCTCCATGTCCCAAATTGCCCTTCTCTCCAAGGGTACCTCAGGTTTGTGGTACGGAACTGTCACTATCAGTTTCAGACGCTGCCGTTTGGATTGTCCACGGCACCCCGGGCTTTACCAAAGTAATGGCCGAAATGATGATTCTTCTTCAAAGAAAAGGCGTCTTAATTATCCCTTACTTGGACGATCTCCTGATAAGGGCAAGGTCCAGAGAACAGTTGGAAGTCGGAGTAGCACTATCTCAAGTAGTTCTACGACAGCACGGGTGGATTCTAAATATCCAAATTCGCAGCCGTTTCCGACGACACGTCTGCTGTTCCTAGGGATGGTTCTGGACACAGTCCAGAAAAAGGTGTTTCTCCCGGAGGAGAAAGCCAGGGAGTTATCCGAGCTAGTCAGGAACCTCCTAAAACCAGGAAAAGTGTCAGTGCATCATTGCACAAGAGTCCTGGGAAAAATGGTGGCTTATTACGAAGCGATTCCATTCGGCAGATTCCACGCAAGAACTTTTCAGTGGGATCTGCTGGACAAATGGTCCGGATCGCATTTTCAGATGCATCAGCGGATAACCCTATCTCCAAGGACAAGGGTGTCTCTCCTGTGGTGGTTACAGAGTGCTCATCTTCTAGAGGGCCGCAGATTCGGCATTCAGGATTGGATGCTGGTGACCACGGAGGCCAGCCTGAGAGGCTGGGGAGCAGTCACACAGGGAAAAAATTTCCAGGGAGTGTGATCAAGTCTGGAGATTTTTCTCCACATAAATATACTGGAGCTAAGGGCAATTTACAATGCTCTAAGCTTAGCAAGACCTCTGCTTCAAGGTCAGCCGGTATTGATCCAGTGGGACAACATCACGGCAGTCGCCCACGTAAACAGACAGGGCGGCACAAGAAGCAGGAGGGCAATGGCAGAAACTGCAAGGATTTTTCGCTGGGCGGAAAATCATGTGATAGCACTGTCAGCAGTGTTCATTCCGGGAGTGGACAACTGGGAAGCAGACTTCCTCAGCACAACCTCCACCCGGGAGAGTGGGGACTTCATCGGGAAGTCTTCCACATGATTGTGAACTGTTGGAAAAGACCAAAGGTGGACATGATGGCGTCCCGCCTGAACAAAAAACTGGACAAGTATTGCGCCAGGTCAAAAGACCCTCAGGCAATAGCTGTGGACGTTCTGGTAACACCGTGGGTGTACCAGTCGGTGTATGTCTTCCCTCCTCTGCTTCTCATACCCAAGGTATTGAGAATTATAAGACGTAGAGGAGTAAGAACTATACTCGTGGCTCCGGATTGGCCAAGAAGGACTTGGTACCCGGAACTTCAAGAGATGCTCACAGAGGACTCATGGCCTCTGCCGCTAAGAAGGGACTTGCTTCAGCAAGTACCATGTCTGTTCCAAGACTTACCGCGGCTGCGTTTGACGGCATGGCGGTTGAACGCCGGATCCTAAGGGAAAAAGGCATTCCGGAAGAGGTCATTCCTACCCTGGTCAAAGCCAGGAAGGAGGTGACCGCACAAGATTATCACCACATGTGGCGAAAATATGTTGCGTGGTGTGAGGCCAGGAAGGCCCCATGAAGAAATTTCAACTCGGTCGTTTCCTGCATTTCCTGCAAACAGGAGTGTCTATGGGCCTCAAATTGGGGTCCATTAAGGTTCAAATTTCGGCCCTGTCGATTTTCTTCCAGAAAGAATTGGCTTCAGTTCCTGAAGTCCAGAAGTTTGTCAAGGGAGTACTGCATATACAACCACCTTTTGTGCCTCCAGTGGCACTGTGGGATCTCGACGTAGTTCTGGGATTCCTAAAATCACATTGGTTTAAACAGCTCAAATCTGTGGATTTGAAATATCTCACAGGGAAAGTGACCATGCTGTTGGCCCTGGCCTCGGCCAGGCGAGTGTCAGAATTGGCGGCGTTTGTCTCAAAAAAGCCCATATCTGATTGTCCATTCGGACAGGGCAGAGCTGCGGACTCATCCCCAGTTTCTCCCTAAGGTGGTGTCAGTGTTTCACCCGAACCAGCTTATTGTGGTACCTGCGGCTACTAGGGACTTGGAGGACTCCAAGTTGCTAGATGTTGTCAGGGCCCTGAAAATATAGTTTCCAGGACGGCTGGAGTCAGGAAAACTGACTTGCTGTTATCCTGTATGCACCCAACAAACTGGGTGCTCTTGCTTCTAAGCAGACGATTGCTAGTTGGATGTGTAGTACAATTCAGCTTGCACATTCTGTGGCAGGCCTGCCACAGCCAAAATATGTAAATGCCCATTCCACAAGGAAGGTGGGCTCATCTTGGGCGGCTGCCCGAGGGGTCTCGGCTTTACAACTTTGCCGAGCTGATACTTGGTCAGGGGCACACCCTGACTGAGGAGGACCTGGAGTTCTCTCATTCGGTGCTGCAGAGTCATCCGCACTCTCCCGCCCGTTTGGGAGCTTTGGTATAATCCCCATGGTCCTGACGGAGTCCCCAGCATCCACTTAGGACGTCAGAGAAAATAAGAATTTACTTACCGATAATTCTATTTCTCGTAGTCCGTAGTGGATGCTGGGCGCCCATCCCAAGTGCGGATTGTCTGCAATACTTGTACATAGTTATTGTTACAAAAATCGGGTTATTATTGTTGTGAGCCATCTTTTCAGAGGCTCCGCTGTTATCATGCTGTTAACTGGGTTCAGATCACAGGTTGTACAGTGTGATTGGTGTGGCTGGTATGAGTCTTACCCGGGATTCAAAATCCTTCCTTATTGTGTACGCTCGTCCGGGCACAGTATCCTAACTGAGGCTTGGAGGAGGGTCATAGGGGGAGGAGCCAGTGCACACCACCTGATCCTAAAGCTTTTACTTTTGTGCCCTGTCTCCTGCGGAGTCTAGTTTCCCGCCATTGCCTCCTCCGGTACCAAGACGGAAATACCCTGGTCCGGCGTTTAAATCCTTTAGACTTCAGTCTTTTCAAGGCTGTGGTACAAAAACAGTCACGCCTTGTAACGCCAGGGCGCTAAAGTCACCAACAAACCAGTGGCTTGACGGGCTCCCAGCCCATCTCGGATTTCCAATTGTGGGAGCGCGCCTTTAGACGTTACATTTGCCGGGATTCCAGACATCCACTGATGGATGTATCCGCTATTTAGTGTTAACGGAAAGCTGTCTCCCGCCACTGCGTTTTTTCAAGACAGGACTGCCTCTGTCGGACGACAAGAAGGCGTTTTGGCAGGTTGCCATTCAGTCTCTGCTGGATTCAGCAGTTTTTAATTCCAGGCCTGGTACACCAACAAGGTCAGGGTTATTATTCACGTCTGTTTGTGGTACCGAAGCCGGAGGGTTCCGTCACAGTCTCAATCAGTAAGTCACTTACTACAGATTGAAGATGGAATTTCTGCGGTCAGTATTTGCAGATTTGGAGCCACAAGATTGCATGATTGCGCTTGATCTCCAGGATGCGTACTTACACATTCCGGTTTGGTCACCTCATCAGAGGTTCTTGCGTTTTGCAATACGCCACAACCATTAACAGTTTCAGGCTCTACCGTTTGGCCTCTCGTCAGTGCCTCGGGTATTCACCAAAGTGATGTTTGTGATGATAGCTCATTTCAGATCTCTGGCAGTGACAATCGTTCCGTACTTAGACGATCTGCTCATAAGAGCTCCGTCTCAACAGATGCTCCTCCTACTTGCACTGCTAACGTACACCACGGTTGCAGTGTCAACTTCAAGAAATCGCATCTAATTCCGTCTCAACGACTTCAATTCCTAGGTATGATTCCAGATACGGTAAATCAAAGAATTTACCTACTACACCAGACAGATTATTCGCCATCTGGTACAATTAGTGCTCAAGCCACGCACACTATCGGTACATTTGTGTATTCGCCTATTAGGAACAATGGTGGTGGCTTTCGAAGCGCTTCAGATCGGAGGTTTTCACTCGCGTCCATTTCAACAGCAGTGGTCGCCCTCGCATAGGCAGATTCCCCACAGGGTGAGGTTGTCGCCAGGGGCGACGGTGTCTCTACTCTGGCCGAGAGTCTCAGAAGTTGGGGAGTTGTAGTTTAAAATGGTCAGCGACAGAGTCTCTAGGCGGATCACGACAGATTGCTGTCTATAAATGTCCTGGAACTCCGTGCAATTTACAATGCACTACATGCTTCGCTCTCAGACTGTCCAAGTGCAGTCAGACAACGCGACGGCAGTCGCATACATCAACAACCAGTGAGGAACGAGAAGCCGCATGGCAATGCGGGAAGTAGCTCGAATCCTCAATTGCCCAGAATACCACCAGGTGATATTGTCGACTGGGTTCATTCCGGGAGTGGACAACTGCGAGGCGGATGATCTCTACCGCCGGGATTTTCATCCAGGAGACTGGGCATTAAATCCAGAGGTGTTTCACATGTTGGTCCACAGGTGGGGTTACCCTCAGGTGGACCTGATGGCACCTCGCCACAATTACAAACGCCCCAGTATGTGTCCAGAACGAGAGATCCAAGGGCAGTGGCGGTGGATGCTCTCACAATCGCGTGGCCGTACAGCCTCGTGTATCTGTTTCCACCGTTTTCCGCTGCTCTCTCAGTTGCTAAAACGGATCAAAAGAGAGTCTGTCACAGTCATACTAGTGATGCCTCATTGGTCTCGGAGAGCTTGGTTCTCGGATCTCCGCGGACTACTCGCAGACGATCCTTGCCCGCTCCTACTACGTCCAGACCTGTTACAACAGGGTCCGTTCCTTTACCCCGATTTAGCGTGGCTGCGTTTGACGGGGTGGCTGTTGAGACCGCCCTCTTAAGAAGAGAGGGCATTCCAGAATCGGTTATACCAACCATGTAACGAGCTAGGAAGCCAGTTACGGCAGCTCATTATTACAGAATTTGGCGTGCCTATATAGGTTGGTGTTAAACTCATAAGTTTCCGACATCATCTTTCAAGTTATCCCGTCTTCTGTTATTTCTACAAACGGGGTTAGATGGAGGACTGCGTTTATCTACACTAAAGGTGCAGGTATCTGCGTTGTCAATTTATTTTCAAAGACGATTGGCTCTGTTGCCGTCGGTATACACTTTTCTGCAGGGTGTCCTCAGAGTACAGCCTCCATTCATTCCACCTACAGCGCCATGGGACTTGAATCTGGTTTTAGATTTCTTACAGTCTTCATATTTTGAACCCTTACAGCAAGTGGATATAAAGTTTCTCACTTGGAAAACAATTTTTCTTCTAGCCTTAGCTTCGGCAAGGCGTGTTTCAGATTTGGGTGCCTTGTCATGCAAGCCACCGTATTTGGTGTTTCATGATGACAGAGCGGAACTTCGGACGAATCCCGCTTTCTTACCAAAGGTAGTGTCCTCTTTTCACATCAATCAACCAATAGTAGTTCCTGTGTTGACAGCACATTCTGGAACTCTGGATGTGGTACGCGCATTACGCGTTTATGTATCCCGAACGTCTTCAGTTCGTAAGACGGATACGTTGTTTGTTCTCTATGATGCTGCCAAGATGGGTTGGCCAGCGTCTAAACAAACCTTATCCAGATGGATAAAACTGACCATACGTCAGGCTTACCTTCATGCTAGGTTACAGCCGCCTACATCAGTAACGGCTCATTCCACACGTTCTGTGGGAACTTCATGGGTAGCTGGTCGGGGAGCTTCTACGACGCAGCTTTGCCGTGCGGCTACATGGTCTTCAGTGCACACGTTTGTGCGCTTTTACAAGTTTGATACGTTTGCGGCATCAGCATCTAGCTTTGGCCGCCTAGTGTTACAGGTGCCAAACAGCTCTCCCGCCCACGGGGGAAGCTTTGGTACGTCCCAAGAGTACTCCAGTGACCCCTAGTGGATGAAAAAGAAAATAGGATTTTGGTTCTTACCAGGTAAATCCTTTTCTTTGAATCCATAGGGGGCACTGGACGCCCACCCAGAGCAGTTTTACCTGGTTTGTGGTAAGTTCTGAGGATCTTATGGTAACACACTCTCACCGACTGGTTCAAATTATCAAGTGCTGGTTATGGTGTCAACTGTTTAGTAGTCAGTAACATTATGTGTCAACTTCGTTGTTGTCCGTTATGTTATATGTAATTCTCCATTGTCAACCTCTATAGTTCCTGTTCGGCTCAGTAAAAAACACTGAGGTACTTGGGGATATGGAGGGGTGGAGTGTGCTAAATTTAAATATTCAGTGCTGTTTCCTACGGAAGCCGTCCATATCCCAAGAGTACTCCAGTGCCCCCTATGGATTCAAAGAAAAGGATTTACCTGGTAAGTACCAAAATCCTATTTTCTCTGACGTCCTAGTGGATGCTGGGAACTCCGTAAGGACCATGGGGAATAGACGGGCTCCGCAGGAGACTGGGCACTCTAAAAGAAAGATTAGGTACTATCTGGTGTGCACTGGCTCCTCCCTCTATGCCCCTCCTCCAGACCTCAGTTAGAATCTGTGCCCGGCCAGAGCTGGGTGCTCCTAGTGGGCTCTCCTGAGCTTGCTAGAAAGAAAGTATTTGTTAGGTCTTTTATTTTCAGTGAGATCTGCTGGCAACAGACTCACTGCTACGTGGGACTGAGGGGAGAGAAGCAAACCTACCTGCGTGCAGCTAGCTTGTGCTTCTTAGTCTACTGGACACCATTAGCTCCAGAGGGTTCGAACACAGGGCCTGACCTCGATCGTCCGTTCCCGGCGCCGCGCCGCCGTCCCCCTTGCAGAGCCAGAAGACAGAAGAAGGAGATGAAATCGGTGGCAGAAGACTCCGGTCTTCATTAAGGTAGCGCACAGCACTGCAGCTGTGCGCCATTGCTCCCACTGCACACCACACACTCCGGTCACTGTAGGGTGCAGGGAGCTGGGGGGGGGGGGTGCCCTGGGCAGCAATAAGAATACCTTTTGGCAATATATACACATAATACAGTCTGGAAAACTGTATATGTGTAAAAAAAAAACGGCATTAAGCTATACAAAACGCAGGAGAAGCCCGCCGCTGAGGGGGCGGGGCCTTCTTCCTCGGCACACCAGCGCCATTTTCTCTTCACAGCTCCGCTGGAAGGACGCTCCCCAGGCTCTCCCCTGCAGTATCCTGTACAAGAAGGGTAAAAAAGAGAGGGGGGGCACATAAATTTAGGCGCAAATAATATAATAAGCAGCTATAGGGAAAAATCACTCATTCTAGTGTAAATCCCTGTGTTATATAGAGCTGTGGTGTGTGCTGGCATACTCTCTCTCTGTCTCCCCAAAGGACTTTGTGGGGTCCTGTCCTCAGTCAGAGCATTCCCTGTGTGTGTGCGGTGTGTCGGTACGGCTGTGTCGACATGTTTGATGAGGGTTACGTGGAGGCGGAGCAAGGGCAGATAAGTGTGGTGTCGTCCCCAGGCGTCTCAGAGGCCATCAGGGGCTCATAAACGCCCGCTAGCTCAGATGGTAGACACAGATGTCGACACGGAGTCTGACTCCAGTGTAGATGAGGATGAGACAAATGCACAGTCTACAAAAGCCATCCGATGCATGATTACTGCAATGAAAAATGTATTGCACATTTCTGATGTTAACCCGGTTACTACCAAGAAGGGTATTATGTTTGGGGAGAAAAAGCAGCCAGTGACTTTTCCCCCATCTGATGAATGAAATGAATTGTGTGAGGAAGCGTGGAGTTCCCCCGATAAGAAACTAGTGATTTCTAAGAGGTTACTGATGGCGTACCCTTTCCCGCCAACGGACAGGTTACGTTGGGAAACATCCCCTAGGTTGGACAAGGCGCTTACACG
The DNA here is from genome assembly GCF_028390025.1 of Pseudophryne corroboree. Taxonomy (NCBI): domain Eukaryota; kingdom Metazoa; phylum Chordata; class Amphibia; order Anura; family Myobatrachidae; genus Pseudophryne; species Pseudophryne corroboree. Next base: position 415,312,212 of record NC_086446.1, on the reverse strand, counting down.
CTTATCAAAAAAGGTGGCACTGCCGTCTCAGGATACGGCCGCCCTAAAGGAGCCTGCGGATAGAAAGCAGGAAGCTATCCTGAAGTCTGTGTATACACACTCAGGTACTATACTGAGACCTGCTATTGCTTCAGCATGGATGTGTAGTGCTGCAGCCCCATGGTCTGATACCTTGTCAGACAACATTGATTCCCTCGACAGGGATACTATTTTGCTAACCATAGAACATATAAAAGACGTCGTCTTATATATGCGGGATGCACAGAGGGACATTTGCCTGCTGGCATCTAGAATTAATGCTATGTCCATTTCTGCCAGGAGAGTATTATGGACTCGGCAGTGGACAGGTGATGCTGATTCTAAAAGACACATGGAGGTTTTGCCTTATAAGGGTGAGGAATTGTTTGGGGACGGTCTCTCGGACCTCGTATCCACGGCAACAGCCGGGAAGTCAACTTTTTTTACCTCCGGTTCCCTCACAGCCTAAGAAAGCACCGTATTATCATGTACAGTCCTTTCGGCCTCAGAAAGGCAAGCGGATCAGAGGCGCATCCTTTCTGCCCAGAGGCAGGGGTAGAGGAAAGAAGCTGCACCAGGCAGCCAGGTCCCAGGAACAAAAATCCTCCCCCGCTTCCTCTAAGTCCACCGCATGACGCTGGGGCTCCACAGGCGGAGTCGGGTGCGGTGGGGGCGCGTCTACGAAACTTCAGCAACCAGTGGGTTCGCTCAGAAGTGGATCTCTGGGCTGTACAAATTGTATCTCAGGGATACAAGCTGGAGTTCGAGGCGACTCCCCCTCGCCGTTACCTCAAATCAGCCTTGCCAGCTGCTCCCAGGGAAAGGGAGGTAGTACTGGTGGCAATTCACAAGCTGTACCTCCAGCAGGTGATAATCAAGGTTCCCCTCCTTCAACAGGGACGGGGTTACTATTCCACAATATTTGTGGTACCGAAACCAGACTGTTCGATGAGACCCAGTCTGAATTTAAAATCCTTGAACACTTATATAAGGAAGTTCAAAATGGAATCGCTCAGGGCGGTTATTGCAAGCCTGGAAGAGGGGGATTTTATGGTGTCGCTGGACATCAAGGATGCTTACTTGCATGTCCCCATTTACCCACCTCACCAGGAGTACCTCAAGTTTGTGGTACAGGATTGTCATTACCAATTCCAAACGTTGCCGTTTGGTCTGTCCACGGCACCGAGAGTATTTTACCAAGGTAATGGCCGAAATGATGATACTCCTTTGGAAGAAGGGAGTTATAATTATCCCGTACTTGGACGATCTCCTTATAAAGGCGAGGTCCAGAGAGCAGTTGTTAGTCAGCGTAGCACTCTCTCGGGAAGTGTTGCAACAGCACGGCTGGATTCTGAATATCCCAAAGTCGCAGCTGATTCCTGCGACGCGTCTGCTCTTCCTGGGCATGATTCTGGACACAGAACAGAAGAAGGTGTTTCTCCTGGTGGAGAAGGCCCAGGAATTGTCATCTCTGGTCAGGGACCTCCTGAAACCAAAACAGGTGTCTGTGCATCACTGCACGCAAGTCCTGGGAAAGATGGTGGCTTCTTACGAAGCAATTCCCTTCGGCAGGTTCCATGCAAGGATCTTTCAGTGGGATCTGTTAGACAAATGGTCCGGATCGCATCTTCAGATGCATCGGTTGATCACCCTGTCCCCAAGGGCCAGGGTGTCTCTGCTGTGGTGGCTGCAGAGTGCTCATCTTCTCGAGGGCCGCAGATTCGGCATACAGGACTGGGTCCTGGTGACCACGGATGCAAGCCTCCGAGGATGGGGGGGCAGTCACTCAGGAAAGGAACTTCCAAGGACAGTGGTCAAGTCAGGAGACTTCACTACACATAAATATACTGGAACTAAGGGCCATTTACAACGCCCTGAGTCAAGCAGAGCCCCTGCTTCAAAACCAACCAGTGCTGATTCAATCAGACAACATCACGGCGGTCGCCCATGTAAACCGCCAGGGCGGCACAAGAAGCAGGATGGCGATGGCAGAAGCCACAAGGATTCTCCGATGGGCGGATAATCACGTGCTAGCACTGTCAGCAGTGTTCATTCCGGGAGTGGACAACTGGGAAGCAGACTTCCTCAGCAGGCACGACCTCCACCCGGGAGAGTGGGGACTTCATCCAGAAGTCTTCACGCAGATTGTAAACCGTTGGGAACGGCCACAGGTGGACATGATGGCGTCCCGCCTCAACAAAAAGCTAAAAAAATATTGCGACAGGTCAAGGGACCCTCAGGCGATAGCTGTGGACGCACTAGTGACACCGTGGGTGTACCAGTCGGTTTATGTGTTCCCTCCTCTTCCTCTCATACCCAAGGTACTGAGGATAGTAAGAAAGAGAGGAGTAAGAACTATACTCATCGTTCCGGATTGGCCAAGAAGAACTTGGTACCCAGAACTACACGAAATGATCTCAGAGGACCCATGGCCTCTGCCTCTCAGACAGGACCTGTTACAGCAGGGGTCCTGTCTGTTCCAAGACTTACCGCGGCTGCGTTTGATGGCATGGCGGTTGAACGCCGGATCCTAACGGAAAAGGGCATTCCAGATGAAGTGATTCCTACGCTGATAAAGGCTAGGAAAGACGTGACAGCACAACATTATCACCGTTTATGGCGAAAATATGTTGCTTGGTGTGAGGCCAGGAAGGCCCCTACAGAGGAATTCCAGCTGGGTCGATTCCTGCACTTCCTACCGTCAGGAGTGACTATGGGCCTAAAATTAGGATCCATAAAGGTCCAGATTTCGGCCCTATCTATTTTCTTTCAAAAAGAACTGGCTTCACTGCCTGAAGTTCAGACGTTTGTTAAGGGAGTGCTGCATATTCAGCCCCCTTTTGTGCCTCCAGTGGCACCTTGGGATCTTAACGTTGTGTTGGATTTCCTGAAATCCCACTGGTTTGAGCCACTTAAGACCGTGGAGCTAAAATATCTCACGTGGAAAGTGGTCATGCTATTGGCCTTAGCTTCGGCTAGGCGTGTGTCAGAATTGGCGGCTTTGTCATGTAAAAGCCCTTATCTGATCTTCCATATGGACAGGGCAGAATTGAGGACTCGTCCCCAATTTCTCCCTAAGGTGGTATCAGCGTTTCATTTGAACCAATCTATTGTGGTGCCTGCTGCTACTCGGAACTTGGAGGACTCCAAGTTACTAGATGTAGTCAGGGCTTTGAAAATCTATGTAGCCAGGACGGCTGGAGTCAGGAAAACTGACTCGCTGTTTATCCTGCATGCACCCAACAAGCTGGGTGCTCCTGCTTCAAAGCAAACTATTGCGCGCTGGATCTGTAACACGATTCAGCAAGCTCATTCTGCGGCAGGATTGCCGCATCCTAAATCAGTAAAGGCCCATTCCACAAGGAAGGTGGGCTCTTCTTGGGCGGCTGCCCGAGGGGTCTCGGCTTTACAGCTTTGCCGAGCTGCTACTTGGTCGGGTTCAAACACATTTGCTAAGTTCTACAAGTTTGATACCCTGGCTGAGGAGGACCTTGCCTTTGCTCATTCGGTGCTGCAGAGTCATCCGCACTCTCCCGCCCGTTTGGGAGCTTTGGTATAATCCCCATGGTCCTTACGGAGTTCCCAGCATCCACTAGGACGTCAGAGAAAATAAGAATTTACTCACCGGTAATTCTATTTCTCGTAGTCCGTAGTGAATGCTGGGCGCCCGTCCCAAGTGCGGACTCTCTGCAATACATGTATATAGTAATTGCTTAACTAAGGGGTTATTGTTATGTGCCATCCGTTGAATGAGGCTGTTATTGTTCATACTGTTAACTGGGTTTGGTTATCACAAGTTGTACAGTGTGATTGGTGTGGCTGGTATGAGTCTTACCCTGGATTCCAAATCCTTTCCTTGTTGTGTCAGCTCTTCCGGGCACAGTTTCCTTAACTGAGGTCTGGAGGAGGGGCATAGAGGGAGGAGCCAGTGCACACCAGATAGTACCTAATCTTTCTTTTAGAGTGCCCAGTCTCCTGTGGAGCCCGTCTATTCCCCATGGTCCTTACAGAGTTCCCAGCATCCACTACGGACTACGAGAAATAGAATTACCGGTGAGTAAATTCTTATTTTTTTCTTATGGAAAAATTAGGGGCTAATAGGGTAGCCAAAAAAATAGACTAAAGAAAGCTAATTGGAAGCCTCCCATATTCTGTATAAAATGGATAACCTTTATTTATTTTATTTATTTATTACCAGTTATTTTAGATAGAGCACACACACATTCCGTAGCACTGTACAGAGAATATTTACTCATCACATCAGTCCCTACCCTAGTGAAGTGTGCAAACTATATTTCCGATCATATCTACACCAGACACATTCACGCTAGGGTTAATTTTGTTGTGAGCCAATTAACCTATCAGTACATTTTCTGCTGCGGTGTACACTGGGCTCCACAAGGAATGGACAATGGGGTGTAGAGTAGGATCTTGATCCGAGGCACCAACAGGCTCAAAGCTTTGACTGTTCCCAGAATGCATAGCGCCACCTCCTATATCACCCCACCTCCCTGCACAGAATCTCAGTTTTGTAGTTGGTGCTGCAGTAGCAGGCACATAACAGAGGGGCTGCTCCAGGCAGCCCTAAGAAGAGCTTTTTTTCTGAGGAAAAAAGTGAAGACTTCAAGGGCAGCAGCAGTGTTACATGTCAGTGGACATTCACGGCTGCAGCTCCGGCTCTCCCCAGCGGCGCTGTACACTCCCGAGCCCTAGTTGCCGGGTAAATACAGCAGGAGGCTCCGGTTTTCTTCTTGTCGGGCACACACGACGGGGGCTCTCCGGGATCGCGTGGTCGCGCTTCGGGAGGTGGTAAGTGGGTCTTGCTTGCGGGCCACGGTCTTTATCGCGATCCGTTGCGGTCAGTGGGAGTGGGGCCGCGCGCGCTGGCGGTGGACACTGGCAGTACAGGCGATCCCACTAGATTACCAGGGCATGGGACAGGTCAGGTTTTCTCTATAAACCGTTTTATTAGAGCCCACAGTACCCGGTGGTTTTGCCAGCAGGGGGATAGAGCTTGGACCTGAAGCACCTCCCCCAGCCCCAGGGTGCCATTTTCTGCAAATGTTCCCACCCTGGAGCTGCATATCTGTCTCTCCCTCACTCCCTGGAAGTGTCTGCGACGCCATTATCCCTAAGCTCACTGTTCCTGGGAATGCTTGGGCAAATCCTCCTATGTTAAGCTGCCTGGTTGTCAGTGCTGTGATTTTACAAGACACTTAAGTATTCTACCTGCCTTTTTTAGTCCGTGTTAGTTAAGAAAGAGTGCACTTAGTCAGGGTTTCCTAGTACAATTACCCTGTGACATACATCCAGTTCTTACTGTGTACTGTTATATCTATTGTTATATAACTGTGTAAGCTAGTCCAGTGCTGTATTATTGTTAGTAATAACCTCTGCATTGTACGGACTGTGACTATTTGTGTGTGCATTTGATAGCTGAGTGGTGTCCATTTCGTGTCTCTCACTCAACCTGCTATCCCTATATTCTATAACCTGAGGGGGCTTGGTGCGTCAGGTTTTATCTAATATAGGAATTTCACAAAGATATACTGTATTACGTATTTTTCTCTGTGATTTAGTCACCATATCTCTCCTTTATCTCTGCTGGGGCTGACTACACTGCGCAGGGGTTTGGGATAGAGGTATTGTGCTGCTGACAAATTGTACTGTGTTACCTGAATCTGCAAGTTATATCATGTCTGCTTCTGAGGGTAACGGTTCTGGGGCTGAACACACTGCCGGTGTTGCTGAAGCCGCAGATACTTATGAGGAGAATATAGCAGCTTTGGGCTCTGGTTCTGGGGGCTCCTTGCCCCCCAGTGGGACGGTGGCAACGGGGGCAAATAATGACCCGCCGTGGGCCGCTTTTTCCACACTTCTGCATACGCTAGTTCATAAACTAACACCCCCTATGGGACCCCCAATGCCGGTGCAACCGTTTGTGGTCCTTGCAGCTAACCCGCCGTAGGCGGACGATTTATCTGCTCAAATAAAGAAGTTGAACCAGTCCCTGACTACTAAAAAGTCTGACCGTCGCTCGCCTACGTCCAAGGGGTCCTCTAAGCGAGCGCTTGTCTCCTCACAATCCACTGCTGTCACTGACACCTCGTCGGATGAAGACGGCACTTAAACTGACCCCACAGGTTCTGACTCAGATACGGCTGATGGGGAGGGTGGTTCACATGTGGATGTTCCTGATCTTTTGGAGGCTATTAAGTTAATTTTACAGATTACGGATGATCCCAAGCCATCCGTTCCTCCTAAGAAACCAGATAGGTTCAAGCGTCAGAAGGTGATTAAACAAGTCTTACCTCACTCTGACCACCTAATTGATATACGTCAGGAACCCTGGGAAAACCTGGGTACGAAGTTTGTGCCTCAAGATGCTGGCTCGCTATCCCCTCGCACCGGAGCTGTCTAAGAATTGGGAAACGCCTCCTCCAGTAGACTCACATGTGGCTAGGATGGTGGTTTACTCAGCTCTACCGGTCACCACCGTCACGTCTCTAAAAGAGCCTACGGATAAACGTGTGGAGGGTTGTCTGAAAGCGATTTACACCCTCACGGCTGCTGCACAAAGGCCAACTATTGCAGCTACTTAGGCTGCAGAGGTCAATGAAGCATGGGCCTTGGAGTTAGATGCTGAAATCTCCTCTGACCATGCTAGACAATGCTTGTCTTATATTGTCACAGCTTCTCGTTATATTAAAGAGGCGGCTTCTGATGCCGGTATCCTGGCAGCCAAGGCCTCTACTACGTCAGTCCTGGCTCGCCGGATATTGTGGCTGAGATCCTGGTCTGTGGATCTGGACTGTAGAAAAACCCTGGAGATACTCCCTTTTAAGGGAGATATTCTGTTTGGGGAGGATTTAAATAAGATTGTGGCTGACTTGGCTACTGCCAAAACTGCCTGTCTGCCAAGTACTGCTCCTTCTGTGTCGAAGGCTAAAGGTACTTCCTTTCGCCCCTTTCGTCCTTCAGGTAAAGCAAAAGGTCAGGCGTACAACAAGCAGGCCCGCACTTCCAAACCTGGTAAGCCTAAGCCCAAAAGAGCCTGGGCGGCCCGTCAGCCAGCTTCCAAGACAGATGAGCCTGCCACATGACGGGGCGGGCCTCCCCCTGGGGGATCCCAGGGTGGGGGGGCCAGCTTCTAGGGTATACCCAGGAATGGTTGAAGACCACTTCAGATGCCTGGGTACGGGAAGTCATCACTCGAGGTTACGCCATAGCCTTCAAAAACCGACCCCCTCATCGATTTTTGCCAGACAGACGTCCCGTGGGACCAGACAAAGGCGAACAGTCTGCATTCGGTGGTACAGACTCTCCTGGATACAAGAGTCGTCGTACAGGTGCCTCTTGTGCAGAGGGGCCGGGGGTACTATTCTCCGCTGTTTTCTAGTCCCGAAACCGAATGGGTCCTCCCGGCCCATTCTCAACCTCAAGGCATTGAACAGGTATGTGAAGGTTTCCATGTTCCGGATGGAAACCCTTCGCGCTCTAGTTCTGGCCTTGGAACCTGGGGACTTCATGGTCTCCCTGGATATACAGGATGCTTACCTGCATATTCCTAAAGCAGTGTCTCAGCAATACCTGAGATTTGCGATTGGCAACTGCCATTACCAGTTTCGGGCGTTACCTTTTGGTTTAACAACGGCTCTGCGAGTCTTTACAAAAGTCATGGCGGTGATGACGGGGGTACTCCGCCGTCAAGGGGTCAGGATACTGCCGTATTTGGATGACTTGTTTATCCTGGCAAATTCCCCAGAACTTCTCCTGCGTCATCTAGATGTGACGGTCCGGTTTCTGCAAGCCCACGGGTGGCTCATGAACTGGAAGAAATCCTCCCTGGTGCCTGCTCAGAGCATGGTGCATCTGGGAGCACTATTGGACACTCACAACCAGCAGTTGTTCCTGTCTCAGGAGAAAGTCCTGAAACTTCAGGACAGGATTCGTTGCTTCCTATCTCGTCCGCAAGTGTCAATACATTTGGCGATGCAGGTGCTTGGCCTCATGGTGTGAGCATTCGACATGGTGGAGTACGCTCAATTTCACTCTCGCCTTCTCCAGAGGCTGATTCTAGCCAAATGGGACGGCCTGCCTCACCGGAACAGGTCTCAAATGATCTCATTGACTCCGGAGGTCCGTCTGTCGCTGCTCTGGTGGCTCCGGGACCAACAACTGTGCAGGGGCCGTCCGTTCTGGATGTCCGACTGGGTCCTGTTGACGACAGATGCCAGTCTAAGAGGTTGGGGCGCGGTGCTAGAGCAACACTCCCTTCAGCGGTGGTGGACCAAGGAGGAGTCCCTCCTCTCGATCAATATTATGGAGTTGCGGGCGGTCTTCAATGCCTTGAACCTAGCCCAGCATTTAATTCGGGACCATCCTGTTCAAGTACAGTCGGACAACGCCACCACAGTGGCTTACATAAATCATCAAGGCGGCACTCGAAGCTGCCTATCATTGAAGGAAGTCTCACGGATTCTACAGTGGGCAGAACGCCATCTACCGGCCATATCGGCAATATTCATTCCGGGAGTCCTGAATTGGGAAGCGGACTTTCTCAGTCGTCAGGACGTGCATGCCAGCGAGTGGGGCCTCCATCCATAAGTGTTTCAACTCCTAGTGGAAAGGTGGGGCCTTCCAGACGTAGATCTGATGGCGTCTCGACACAATCACAAGGTTCCGGTCTTCGGAGCAAGGACAAGGGATCCTCAAGCAGCATTCGTGGATGCGCTGGCGGTACCGTGGTGGTTTCGGCTGCCGTACGTGTTCCCTCCTGCCCAGGGTAATTCGGAAGTTCAAGCAAGAAAAAGGAATTCTGCTTCTCATAGCTCCAGCGTGGCCCAGAGGGCACTGGTTCTCAGACCTGCAAGGCCTATCGTCAGAGCGTCCAATTTTACTTCCACAACGCCCAGACCTCCTCGTTCAGGGCCCCTGTGTCTACCAGGACTTAGCCCGGCTGTCTTTGACGCCGTGGCTCTTGAAGCTTCCGTCTTCAGGGCTAAAGGGTTTTCTGAGGCGGTCATTCAAACTATGTTGCGGGCCCGGAAACCGGCTTCTGCTCGGATTTACTAAAGGGTCTGGCATTCTTACTTTGTTTGGTGCGCAACTAACGATTATGACGCTTCCAAGTTTAGTATAGCCAAGTTGTTGGCTTTTCTTCAGCAGGGCCTGGACTTAGGCCTGAGTCTGGCCTCCCTCAATGTTCAAATATCTGCCTTGTTGGTGTGGTTTCAGAGAAAAATTGCGACCTTACCTGATGTGCATACCTTTACTCAGGCCGTGTTGCGTATCCAACCTCCCTATGTCCCGCCTGTGGCTCCTTGGGACTTGTCGGTGGTTTTGGAGGCGTTACAAGAATCTCCGTTTGAACCTCTTGGTTCAGCTGACCTTAAGTGGCTTTCCCTTAAGGTGGTGTTTCTGCTGGCCATTGCTTCAGCTAGAAAAGTGTCGGATTTGGGTGCCTTGTCCTGTAGTTCCCCATATCTGATATTTCACCGTGACCGGGCGGTACTTAGGACTCGTCCCGGCTATCTACCTAAGGTGGTTTCTTCGTTCCACCTTAATCAGGAGATTGTAGTTCCGGCATTTGTTTCTCCTGATCTGTCTCCCAAAGAGCGGTCTTTGGATGTGGTACGGGCTCTCCGTATCTATGTGAAGAGAACTGCTCCTATTAGGAAATCGGATTCTCTTTATGTTGTGTTTGGGTTTCACAAACGGGGCTGGCCTGCTCACAAGCAAACTCTGGCCAGATGGATTAGAATGGTGATTGTACATGCTTATGTGAAGGCTGGTTTCTCTGATCCTGATCACATTAAGGCCCATTCTACTCGGTCTGTTGGACCTTCTTGGGCGGCCCAACGTGGCGCGACCCTTGAACAATTGTGCAAGGCGGCTACATGGTCCTCTGTGAACACGTTCATAAGGTTCTATGCCTTCGATACTGCCGCTTCCCAGGATGCTTCCTTTGGACGCCGGGTTCTTGCGCCCGCTACAGTGCGTCCCCTCCAATAAGGAACTGCTTTAGGACAGCCTCATTGTCCATTCCTTGTGGAGCCCAGTGTACCCCGCAGCAGAAAACGAGTTTTATGGTAAGAACTTACCTTTTGTTAAAACTCTTTCTGCGAGGTACACTGGGCTCCACAAGGCGCCCACCCTGACGCACTTCGCTTCTTTGGGTTGGTATGGCATCAGCCGCTGACATGTCTCCTGTCGTGAGAATGCAGTGTTGTGGCTACTAACCGTTGTCTCTTTTCCTGCTGCTGCATTTGACTGGTTAACTAAAAACTGAGATCCTGTGCAGGGAGGTGGGGTGATATAGGAGGCGGCGCTATGCATTCTGGGAACAGTCAAAGCTTTGAGCCTGTTGGTGCCTCGGATCAAGATCCTACTCTACACCCCATTGTCCATTCCTTGTGGAGCCCAGTGTACCTCGCAGAAAGAGTTTTAACAAAGGTAAGTTCTTACCATTAAAACTCGTTTTTGCATTGTGTGAGGAAACTCACGCAAGCACAGGGAGAGTATACAAACTCCACACAGGGCTATGGTGGGAAATCAAACCCATGACCTCAGTGCTGTGAGGCAGTAATGCTACCCATTACACCGTCCGTACTGTCCATTATCTAGAAATCCTTTAGCATTTTACATAAAAATATATACAGTAGAATAATCTGATATTTTCAGACTTGAAGTAGTGTTTCTGAACAGTGAAATGCATGATATAGTCATCTGTAATATGATAATATAGATCCTGCTGGATGTAACCACTGTATAGGGCGGATGATATATTATGTCACTTAACTTACAATTTGGTTGTCGTCTTGTGAATTGGAAAAGGCAGAGAAATCATAAAGGGGTGTTTTTTATTGAATTTTTTTTGTTTAATAAATAAAACTACAGACTACTGTGTAACATTAATATTGTATACTTATGTCTGACGTGCCTTTTTTAGTGTATTAGTGTTCCTTCTAGGCTGTTTTAGCAGGGTGCTGCACCCTGCCCATTTTTTAAATGTGAAAAAGCACCCTGCCCTTTTTCAGTGCACCCTGCAGGATCATAAATCGCCCCCATGTATGCAGAATGCAACAGAGTGCATGTTACAATGTAGCTGTCTACTCCTTGCCGACCTTTGAAATTGGAAACAATTTCTATACTTAATGAAATGGATGGCAGAGGAGGGACTGTAAGTGGCATCACTGCTGTGGCTGCTGGCATAACACAGCACTCTGATAAAGAGGGAAAGAACAGGGTAAGCAGTGAGCATGTATTACTTACACTATTTCCTTAGTAGAAGAACAGACTTTTATTTTGTACCTATACTGTATATTTTAACCCTCTGCTTAACTTTTCTGTTTTATAACACATAAGGATTATAACTACTTCAGCAGTGGAGGAGACATATATTATCTACTTTTTATGTTTATACTGTAGCCGTTCTTTCAAGAAGACTGGACAAATATAGTAATTTTTCTCAGTACAGATGGTGGGTGTTACATGGGTGTCCTGTATGTATGTAGCAGTAAATGATACATTAAGGGGAAAATATATGTATAAAAACTATAAACCTATGCGCTATGCTTTGTGCGCAAAGCATCACCTCAAAAATGTGCCCTTCAAAATGAAAATGTGCCCTCCTCAACGATCAACACCCTGCCCTAAAAAAATCCTAGAATAAACACTAACTAGGGTATTCAATTATCCGCAAATTCGTGGCAATTTTTCGCCCGAAAATTTTTCGCGGCAATCGGCCGAAAATTGCCGCGAAAACGCTCCGTTTTTTGACCTATTCAATTCCAAACGGGTTTCACGTGAAAATTCTTGCAGTGAAAAGTGCAGGTGAAAATGGGGAAATCAGCCTGTACCCCAAAAAATGCTAAACTAACATAGGAAAACAGAAGAGAAGTGTATTAGAGATCACATTAGAGAGTTTTTGGGGACTTAAATTGTGTGAAATGGCTGTTATATGCATTTTTTTAAAAATGCAAAAAAATGATAGAAAGCAATTTTTTTTTTTTAGCAAAATAAATGCTCATTAAATTTGGGGTACATGAAAATGGGTATAAGTATATATTTGGGTCATTTTAGGGTACTTTAAAAAAAAAAGTGGAAACAGACCGATTACTCCCATCTGCAAGCCTAAAAACACCTGTCCCACTCATAAAGCACCCCAATATACCTGTCCCATACCTTGAACCCCAATTTCCATCACTTTGAACTTTTTCACCCCAAAAATGACATGTCATTATTGGCCAATTAAAAATAATTAAAAGCTTCAACGTGCCTAATTAGTCATTAAGGGGGGTGTCCCAGGAGTTCTGGACAATATCCAAACATTTTTACCTTAAAATAGTGACACTTCCCAACTTTTCACCTGCTCAGAGTAGGTGAAGTGAAAAAATGATCACCGATAAGTTTACACGGAAAATTGAATAGGCTGTAATTGCGTTTCACGTGAAAAGTCCGTTTTTTCACGTGAAAAGTCCGTTATCACTGCTAATTAAATATACCCCTAAGTGTATTATCAAAATGTATTGTAACTGATACAGATTAGCATTTGGTCAATTCCTGCAAACCGTTTACCTTGCTCTAGCTAAGTTAAGTGATCAAATGAATTCAACATTGTCAAAATACTTCAATTATTTTGTAGATGATTTTCGACCCCACCATGAGCAGGAAGAAAAAGAAGAAGAAGAAGCCTTTCATGCTTGATGAAGAAGGGGGAGAACAGCAGGTGGAGGAGACACAGGTTCCTGAAACTAAAGAGGTGGAACCAGAACCAGTAGAGGACAAGGATGCTGATGTGGATGATGAATCTTTTAGGAAAAAAGGTGCAGCGTATTTCTTATTTTCGTGGTCTTCTTTGGAGTTTGTTGTACTTGACAACGCATTCACTCGTGAAAGTTATGCACATTAAAGCAAGTGGCCATGGCCTTTTCATGTGTCCTCGCCTGTTGACATATGGTTGCTAAGTTTGCAGGTTTTATTGCAAAATTATACAGCAGAAGCTAATTGTAATGTGTTCGGTAAGCTACCGTTTCAGCAGCCTCGTATTTGATCTCTGTCTATAGTACATTCATGTACTATATTAATGTTATGGAGACGATGCTTCCATTATTGCATGAAATCTATGTAAATCTCATTTGAACTAGTCGTTTCATTTTTCGCTTGTCTTTCCTGCTTTCCAACCATAAAAAAAGGAGTTTCCAGACTATGGCAACCTTCAAAACAGTGCAACATGGACCGTTTTAAAAGGGCTTTGCAAACTAAATTCTGAAATGAATTGATGTTGTGACTGATTAAAGCAGCTACAATAGTAATTGTACAATAGTAAAAAAAAAAATTTTCTTTTTCTTTTAGATGGACCTGATGACCTTGATGACTTAAATTTCTTTAATCAGAAGAAGAAGAAAAAGAAAACAAAAAAGTTTGACCTGGATGAAGCAGAGGAAGGTGTTAAGGTTTGTGGAAATTTGTATATATCAGAAAACATGGGGTGGAATTCAATTGTTTGAACCGCCGGCAGCCACTAGATGGAGCCCAACAGAGCTATTCAATTGTAGCTCTGTTCGGGTGTGATTAGCTCCCGGTGGCCGGTGGCGATCTGAAATTAACTTAACGTGACCAATTTTAGTGCTCAAACAGGACTTGCGAGTCATGCCCATTACTTTGGATGGGTTTAGCTGATTTATGCAGCTAAACCTGATCTCTCTGGGCGCTATAAAAAGAAACAATTGAATATAGCCCACCTGATCTCCCATCACAATTGAATATTACCCATAGTATCTGTGGAAAAGTAACTAAATGTAAAAAAGGTGATGTTGCCCATAACAGCTTATACAATTTGGGAATATTCACTTTCAACTTCTGAAAGACTGATCATGAATAATGTTAGGGCACAGCAACATTTTCCACTTTGACTGTGGTTGGTGACATTTTAGATGTTTGCATATGTCCGTGTTTACACTACATTGGCAAAAGTACGTAAAGTATGTGGATACCCCTAATACTTAGTGTACAGTTTCAATCACCCTTGTCACAGGTGCATACAATAAATTCTACAGCCATGCAGACTTCATAGTCAAACATTGGCAGTAGAATAGTTTGTTCTAAAGTCCTCAGTGACTTTCAACTTGGCATGCCATCTTTCTGTCAAGTCAGTTTCTGTCCTGATAGAGCTGGCCCAGTCAACTTCAAATGCAGTTGTTATGAAGTGTTTATGTCAAAGGGCCTGGTTCATAGTTGTACATTACGGCACAGCCGCTTGAAAGCTGGAGAAAGGGTTCTCTTGCTGACATCGCAGACCCGAGCGCTGAATCCGTAGAAAGTTGCATTGGATTGCAATCACAACCGCCATTCGCAATGGCTGCAGTCACGTTTATGTAGGTAAGTCTAATGTTACTCAGAATGACAATTTATTTCCTCTGCTGGGGCCAGGACGTCTGTGTTAGAAGATAAAGACTCTGGCCTAGTCACAGCTACAAAACTGGGGCGTAGGTCTCCGTTGCTGCCCCTGCACCCAAACATCCGCAAAATGTCAACCATGCTGAGGCTTGGAGGCACAGCATGCAATGATGCAGAATGGGTCCTGTGCATGTGTAGTGCACACATTATTGTAGTTGTAAGAGTTTGCGTACAACTATGAATAGCACCTCATCTGCGAAGTGATAGGGTGCGCAAGCTTACAAAATGGGCTCTTCGACTGCTCCAGCACCCTTACAGTATCTTCTGTCTGCAGTTCTTGACATCTGAGTTACATACTGGAAGAAACATAGCTGCATACAAGCCTCAGATCACTATGCACAATGTCAAACGTTGACTCAAGTTGTATAAAGCACACTGCCGTTGGACTCTGGAGCAGTTGAAAAATGTTCTTTGAAGCAACATGTTCTTTGAAGCGATGTGTCCTTTACCGTCGTTGCCGCAATGCGTACATGCGAGTGCACGCGTAGTAGCAATGCTTTGCTACTCTCTACTGTGTACGATCGCACCCACGGGTTTACGATACACTGTGTATGCGAACCTACGCACCCCGCTGGTAAAGTCGCAAGTCGGCAACAATGATAAAGGACACCTTAGCAAATGCCAGATGAGCACTTCTTGCCTGAATGTGTACTGGCAATTCTAAAGTTTGTTGGAGGAGGAGGAATATTGGTCTGGGGCTTTTTTTTTCTTTTTTCTTTTTTCTCATTTCTCGTACGTCCTAGAGGATGCTGGGGTCACCATAGAACCATGGGGTATAGACATGGGCACTTTAAGACTTTCAAAGGGTGTGAACTGGCTCCTCCCTCTATGCCCCTCCTCCAGACTCCAGTTTTAGAATTGTGCCCAGTGAGACTGGACGCACTGTAGGGGAGCTCTACTGAGTTTCTCTGAAAAATACTTTTGTTAGGTTTTTTATGTTCAGGGAGGCTGCTGGCAACAGTCTCCCTGCTTCGTGGGACTTAGGGGAGAGAAGTATGACCAACTTCTAGTGAGTACAATGGCTCTGCTTCTGGCTACAGGACACCATTAGCTCCTGAGGGTGCTGATCGCTGGGTACGCCTAGATGCTCACTCCCGCAGCCGGCCATCACCCCCTTTCAGAGCCAGAAGCCAGGTGAGTAACCAAAGAAAAGAAGACTTCTTCTTCAGTGACGGCATTTTCTGAGGTACCGCGCAGCGAACGGATGCTGCGCGCCATGCTCCCACACACAGCACTACAGGGTGCAGGGCGCGCGGGGGGGGGGCGCCGTGGGCAGCTAAAAAAAATCTTCAATATACCGCTGGCATGATGGGACACTAGTGCCAAGGCACTGTTCGCACCCCCGCCAGTATAAATATTAACAAAGCGGGACAGAAGCGTGCCATTAAGGGGGCGGAGCTTTCTCCTCACTGCGCCATTTCCTCTCCACAAGCTGCAGAGACGCTGGTCCTCCTCACGCTGACAAGTATCAGGGGTGCCAAACGGGGGGAAGGCACAGTATAAGTTGGTGCAAAATACGTGATAATTACAGCACTACAGGTCTGAGGCAATTTCTTAGTGGTTTCAAACCCGTTGATTTGGCGCTGGGTTGTGAGCTGGCAAATCTCCTCTGTGTCTCTCTGACAGACTTTACTGTGGGTCTGTCCCCTATATGCCCGGTGTATCTGTGGGTGATTGGTGCACGTGTGTCGACATGTCTGAGGCTCTTCCCAGGAGGAGGCTGTATTAGGGATACAAACGGCTGCGAGGGTGACCCTGTCGGCACCGCCGACGCCTGATTGGGCAAATGTGTTGAACGCCTTCAATGCTAATGTGGCTCTTATTAGTAAGAGGTTGGATAAGTCGGAGTCTCGGACCCAGGCATGGAAGAAATCTGTGGAAGATATGTTATTGCATGTTCAGGTCCCCTCAGGGTCTCAAAAACGTACGTTGGCCCAGTTGGCAGACACTGATACCGACACGGACTCTGATTCCAGTGTCGATTATAGCGATTCCAGATTAGATCCAAAACTGGCAAAAAGCATTTAGTACATGATTGTGGCGGTTAAAGAATTTCGGTAGCTTATCCGTTTCCCTCTGCAGATAGGGAAAAGTGGGAGTCACCCCCCACTGTAGACAAGGCCCTGTCACGTTTGTCTAAAAAGGTGGCTCTCCCGTCACCGGGCACGGCAGCTCTTAAGGATCCTGCAGATAGTAAACAAGAAACTACGTTAAAGTCCATTTATGCGACCACTGGTACGCTACTCAGGCCTGTCATTGCATGTGCGTGGGTAAGTAGTGCTATCGAAAAGTGGGCAGACAACTTGTCTTCTGATGTAGATACCCTAGATAGGGATAGCATCCTCTTGACGCTGGGTTATATCAAGGGCGCTGCAGCATACCTAAAGGAAACTGCGAGGGGTATTGGCCTTTTGGGATCAAATGCCAATGCCATGGCAGTCTCAGCTAGATGAGCATTGTGGATTCACCAATGGAATGCTGATGCTGATTCCAAGAAAAGTATGGAATCTCTTCCATATAAAGGTAAGGCCTTATTTGGTGACGGCCTCGATGATTTGGTATCTACGGCTACCGCGGGTAAGTCATCCTTTTTGCCTTATGTTCCTCCACAGCAAAAGAAAATGCATCATTATCAGATGCAGTCCTTTCGGCCCAATAAATACAGAAAGGGCCGAGGTTCTTCCTTGCTACTAGAGGAAGGGGAAGAGGTAAACGATCACCAGCCCTGTCGGGCTCCCAGGAGCAGAAGTCCTCCCAGGCTTCTGCCAATTCCACCGCATGACGTTGGGGCTCCGATGCGGGAGTCCGCACCGGTGGGGGCACGTCTCAAACTCTTCACTCAGTTCTGGGCTCGTTCGAACCTGGACCCATGGGTTTTACAGATAGTATCCCAAGGGTAAAAACTGGAGTTTCAAGACGTTCCCCCTTGCCATTTTTTCAAATCTGCCTTACCAGCTTCTCTTCTGGACAGGGAGGTAGTTGTGTCAGGGTTCCCCAGTCACAACAGGGAGAAGGCTTTTATTCGAGCCTGTTTGTGGTTCCGAAGCCGTACGGCTCGGTCAGACCAATCCTAAACCTGAAATCCCTAAATTTCTACCTAAAGAAATTCAAATTCAAGAATTGAATCTCCAGTCTGGAACAGTGATCTCCAGTCTGGAGGAAGGGGATTTTATGGTGTCGGTGGACATAAAAGATGCCTACTTGCATGTTCCCATTTATCCTCCACATCAGGCTTACCTGAGATTTGCAATTCAGGATTGTCATTACCAATTTCAAACGTTGCCGTTTGGTCTGTCCACGGCTCCGAGGATTTTCACCAAAGTGATGGCGGAGATGATGGTTCTCCTTCGCAAGCAAGGAGTCACGATTATCCCATACTTGGACGATCTCCTGATAAAGGCGAGATCCAGGGACCAGTTGGTGCAAAACGTTGCACTCTCCCTGACAGTTCTTCAGCAACATGGTTGGCTCCTGAACTTGCCAAAATCACAGTTGATTCCGACGACACGGTTGTCATTTTTGGGAATGATATTGGACACAGAACTACAGAGCGTTTTTCTTCCAGTGGAACAGGCTCTAGAACTTCAGAGTCTGGTCAAAAAAATTCTAAGACCAGCAAGAGTGTCAATCCATCAATGGAAGATGGTTGCGGCCTACGAGGCCATTCAGTTTGGCAGGTTCCATGCCAGAGTATTCCAGTGGGACCTGTTGGACAAGAGGTCAGGATCCTACCTACACATGCACCGGAGGATAATCCTGTCTTCCAAGACCAGGTCTCACTCCTGTGGTGGCTGCACAGCTCTCACCTCCTAGAGGGGTGCATGTTCGGGATCCAGGACTGGATCCTGGTGACCACGGATGCAAGCCTCCAAGGCTGGGGGGCAGTCACGCTGGGAGTAATCTTCCAAGGAAGATGGTCAAATCAGGAGACTTGTCTCCACATAAACGTTCTGGAATTAAGGGCCATTTACAACGGCCTTCTGCAAGCGGAACATCTTCTTAGAGATCTACCCGTACTGATCCAGTTGGACAATGTAACAGCAGTAGTATACATAAACCATCAGGGCGGAACGAAAAGCAGAGCGGCTATGGCAGAAGCCACAAGGATTTTCTTTTTCATCCACTAGGGGTCACTGGAGTACTCTTGGGATATGGACGGGCTTCCGTAGGAACACAGCACTGAATATTTAAATTTAGTAACACTCCACCCCTCCATATCCCTGAGCACTTACTCAGTGTTTTTTCTGTGCTGAACGTGGCAACACATGCTTAGCTGAAGTCACGGTTTTGTTGAAGAAACTTTTATTTTTAATTTTTATTTTTTCTACTGTTTGACCACATCCCTGTCCCCCTTCCAAAAGGCAGGGTCAGGGATAGTGCAGCTGCTGATTGCAGCACGGGCGTGTCAGGCCTCTCTGAAAGAGCTCCCTCACAGCCCTCACATCCTCCTGCACTGGCTGGCCGGCGCTTACTGAAAAGCCCCGTCGGAGCCTCCGCACGTCTGCAGGAGTGAGGTATGTGAAACGGGGCGGTCAGCTCCCGCTGCCGCCCCGATGTGTGGAGACATAGTGCTGGGTGACGGCAAGGAGCGGCTCTCCCCTCTCAGCCTCCGGCATCTTCCCGCTCAGGCGCCCGCCCATTCCACCCCGCTCAGGCGGCCGCACGTTCGTCCACAGACCTCCGTGCAGGCACCGCGGCTCTCTCCACTCAGGCGCCCGCACGTTCGGCCACAGACCTCCGTGCAGGCGCAGCGGCTCTCTCCACTCAGGCGCCCGCACGTTCGGCCACAGACCTCCGTGCAGGCGCCGCGGCTCTCCCCGCTCAGGTACCCGCCCGTTAGGCCACAGCCTCCGGCCAGGCACCTCGGAACGACCCTCACTTCGCCGCAGCGCTACCTTGGTAGCTGACACGCTATTATACAGGAGCCCACCGCTGGGACACACGAGGCACATAGCGCTCTACGATACCCGCTGGGGGCCCACACGCTGCGCTGCCGCTGTAATAAGATAAACAGCCATTACAGGGGGGACATATCAGTGAAATACTGCAGCAGCAGAGGGATTATTACAGTATAATCAGTGAATGCAGCACTGTGATTATATGTATAAGTATAGCAGGGCATTTTTAACATGCTTCCTGTGTCTTCCTCTGTGATTCCAGAACGTTCCTGTCCTACATCTCTTCTCCACCGGAGGCGCAGGGGTGTTCGTGGGAATTTGGGATCAAAATTTATAGTACTGGCCACGTGTATTGCACTGGGCCAGATATATATACAGAGCCACCTTATTGCTATTTTACTAAGTCGTGCAGGTGTCTGTGTTTTGTGTATTGTATTGTCTGTCGCCATAATGAGTAAGGCACCAGCAAAAACTAAAAAGCATATTTGCAAAGTATGTGGCAGTGTGTTACCGGATGGATCTACCACATGTAACGTATGTTTTGTGGATTCCGTTCAGAATACCATTTCTGCTCCGGTTTTGCAACCAATTTCATCACCGGATCCTCCGTGGGGTATGTTAGTAAATGTACTGGAGAAATTTCAGACAGAAATGACCGCTGCTCGTCTGGAGCGAGAAACGCTAAGATCTGAGTCTAGGGTGAGACCGCCAGAACTACCGGAGGCGTCTCAGCCTTGCGTAGGGTCCAAATCCATTTTGGGCAAACGGGATAATTTTCATATGTCTTATGATTTTCCAGTGTCTGCTATGTTGCAGTCTGACGATTCCATCCCAGACCTCACGGAACACGATGAGGGGGAGGAGGGCGAAGTGGAGTCAGACGGCGAGGATGTTAACAGTTCCGGCATTGATGATCTCATCAGAGCGGTACGGCAGTCGCTAAGGTTTCCTGAAGCTGAGCAGCCTCTCACCAATGATCAGGTCATATTTACTAAACGACGGAAGACGCCAGTAAGTTTTCCTGTGTCGGATTCTCTAAATCAGATGTTAGTAGAATCCAGACAGAATCCAGATAAACGGTTTTCTATACCTCGCAGATTTAAGTCTAGTTATCCGTTTCCAGAATCGGTAACGGGTACATGGGAGAATCCACCAATAGTTGATTCTTCAGTGTCAAAGCTTACCAAGAAATTAACCATACCAGTGCCATCAGCTACTACGCTTAAAGATCCGTCAGATCGTAAGATAGAAACTATGCTTAAATCCATGTATGTAGCAGCAGGTGTGATGCTAAAACCTGGATTGGTTGGCATTTGGGTCACTAAGGCGCTCATAATATGGCTTACAGAACTCAAATCGGCTTTACATGACGAAAACCTGATAATTCAGGTGAATCAAATGATTGAGGCTGTAGAGTATCTCTGTACAGCGTCTACTGACGTCTGTCAGCTCACTTCTCGTATTTCATCTTCGCTAGTTACGGCACGAAGAGCACTCTACCTGCGTACTTATCAAGCGGAGGCAGAGGTCAAACGAAGTATAGAGGCGTTGCCTTACGATGGCAAGAAGTTGTTTGGTCCAGAATTGGACGCATGGATTAAGGAGGCTACGGGAGGTAAGTCTGTGTTCTTACCATTGCCTCCACCTGCGCCAAGAAGAAGGTACGCTGGACCTTCGTTCAAATCCTTTAGACCTCAGCCCTTTCGAGGACGTGGCAGAGGATCAGCCACGCCTGCTAGACGTGGTCGAGGACGTGGTTTCCATCAAACCAACACAACTCGCCAAGACGCTAAGGTTACCGACAAGCCAGTGGCATGACGGGTTACCAGCCCATCTCGGATCTCCAATTGTGGGAGCACGCCTTCACACGTTCCATGGGGCGTGGTTCCACACGTCCGCGGAGGGCTGGATTCGCAATTTAGTGTTAAAAGGTTACAAAATAGAGTTCGACTGTCTTCCGCCTCTGCGGTTTTTCAAGACAGGTTTGCCTCTGTCGGACGACAAGAGGACAGTTTTGCAAATTGCCATTCAGTCCTTACTGGATTCGGCAGTGTTGATTCCGGTCCCTGTACACCAACAGGGTCAGGGTTATTATTCAAGTCTATTTGTGGTCCCGAAGCCGGATGGCTCAGTCAGACCAATATTGAACTTAAAGGGCCTCAATCAGTACGTAACTTACTACAGATTCAAAATGGAGTCTCTACGGTCGGTGATTGCGGGGTTAGAGACCAAGGAATTTATGATTGCGCTAGACCTCAAGGATGCGTACTTACACATTCCAATTTGGCAGCCTCATCAGAAATTCTTACGATTTGCAATACGCCAAAACCATTACCAGTTTCAGGCTCTGCCGTTTGGCCTGTCATCAGCGCCTCGGGTATTCACCAAAGTAATGTCTGTGATGATAGCTCACCTCAGATCCCTGGGAGTGACGATAGTTCCGTATTTAGACGATCTGCTCATCAAAGCTCCGTCTCAACAGATACTTACCCAACATGCGCTGCTAACTTACAATGTACTGGTTCACCACGGTTGGATTGTCAATTTCAAGAAATCACATCTGATTCCGTCTCAACGCCTTCAGTTCCTAGGTATGATTCTCGATACGGTCAATCAAAGGATTTACCTACCACAACAGAAAGTACAAATGCTACGCCATCTAGTACAATTAGTACTCAAACCACGCACAGTGTCGGTACACTTGTGCATTCGCCTGTTAGGCACAATGGTGGCAGCTTTCGAGGCGCTTCAGTTCGGGAGATTTCACTCTCGTCCATTTCAGCTGAACGTGCTTGCCCAGTGGTCGGGCTCGCATCTGCAGATTCACCACAGAGTGAGGTTGTCACCAATAGCAAGAGTTTCTCTGCTATGGTGGCTCAAGGAACACAATTTAACCGCAGGAAGACGGTTCGGAGTTTGCAATTGGATAATTCTAACTACGGACGCCAGTCTCAGAGGTTGGGGAGCGGTAATTCAAAATTGTCAGCTCCAGGGTCTCTGGGCGGATCACGAAAAATTGCTGTCAATAAATGTTCTAGAACTCCGCGCGATTTTCAATGCGCTACGACAAGCGGTGCACATGGTTCGCTCTCAGCCTGTCCAAGTGCAGTCGGACAATGCGACAGCGGTCGCATACATCAACAAACAAGGAGGAACGAGAAGCCGCATGGCAATGCGGGAAGTAGCTCGAATCCTCAATTGGGCAGAATACCACCAGGTGATATTGTCGGCCGTGTTCATTCCGGGAGTGGACAACTGGGAAGCGGATTATCTCAGTCGTCGGGATCTTCACCCAGGCGAATGGTCATTAAATCCAGAAGTGTTTCACATGTTGGTTCAGCGATGGGGTTATCCTCAGGTGGACCTGATGGCATCTCGACACAATCATCAAACGCCCCAGTATGTGTCCAGAACAAGAGATCCAAAGGCAGTCGCGGTGCATGCTCTCACTGTCGCGTGGCCGTACAGTCTGGTGTATCTGTTTCCACCGTTTCCGCTGCTCCCTCTGGTGCTAAAACGGATCAAAAGAGAGTCGCTCACAGTCATACTAGTGGCGCCTCATTGGCCTCGGAGAGCTTGGTTCTCGGATCTTCGAGGATTACTCGCAGACGATCCGTGGCCACTCCCGATACGTCCAGACCTGTTACAACAGGGTCCTTTTCTTTACCCCGATTTAGCGCGGCTGCGTTTGACGGGGTGGCTGTTGAGACCGCCCTCTTAAAAAGAGAGGGCATTCCAGATTCAGTTATACCAACCATGTTACGGGCTAGAAAGCCGGTTACGGCAGCTCATTATTACAGAATATGGCGTGCCTATATAGGTTGGTGTGAAGCTCGGAAATTTCCGACATCAGCTTTCAAGTTATGCCGCCTTTTGTTGTTTCTACAATCAGGCTTAGATGGAGGATTGCGTTTATCTACACTAAAGGTGCAGGTATCTGCTTTGTCAATTTACTTTCAAAGACGATTGGCTCTATTGCCGTCTATACGCACCTTTCTCCAAGGTGTAATCAGGGTACAGCCTCCTTTCATTCCACCTACAGCGCCATGGGACTTGAATCTGGTTTTGGAGTTCTTACAGTCTTCATATTTTGAACCCTTACAACAAGTGGATATAAAGTTTCTCACTTGGAAAACAATTTTTCTCTTAGCCTTAGCTTCGGCAAGGCGTGTTTCGGATTTGGGTGCCTTGTCCTGCAAGCCACCGTATTTGGTGTTTCATGATGACAGAGCGGAACTTCGGACGAATCCCGCCTTCTTACCAAAGGTAGTGTCATCTTTTCACATCAATCAACCAATAGTAGTTCCTGTGTTGACAGCACATTCTGGAACTCTGGATGTGGTTCGTGCGTTACGCGTTTATGTAACCCGAACGTCTTCAGTTCGTAAGACGGATACGTTATTTGTTCTCTATGATGCTGCCAAGATGGGTTGGCCAGCATCTAAACAAACTTTATCCAGATGGATAAAACTGACCATACGCCAGGCTTACCTTCATGCTAGGTTACAACCGCCTACGTCAGTAACCGCTCATTCCACACGTTCTGTGGGAACTTCATGGGCAGCTGGTCGTGGGGCTTCTGCGACGCAGCTTTGCCGGGCGGCTACATGGTCTTCAGTGCACACGTTTGTGCGCTTTTACAAGTTTGATACTTTTGCGGCATCAGCATCTAGCTTTGGCCGCCTAGTGTTACAAGTGCCAAACTGCTCTCCCGCCCACGGGGGAAGCTTTGGTACGTCCCAAGAGTACTCCAGTGACCCCTAGTGGATGAAAAAGAAAATAGGATTTTGGTACTTACCAGGTAAATCCTTTTCTTTGAATCCATAGGGGTCACTGGACGCCCACCCAGAGCAGTTTACTTACTTGGGGTTAGTTCTGAGGATCTTATGGTAACACATTTTCACCGACTGGTTCACGTTACAAGTGCTGGTTAGGGTGTCAACTGTTAGTTGTCAGTAACGTTATGGGTTAACTTCGTTATTGTCAGTTATGTTATATGTAATACTCCATTATTAACCTCTCTTAATTCCTGTTCGGCTCAGTAAAAAACACTGAGTAAGTGCTCAGGGATATGGAGGGGTGGAGTGTTACTAAATTTAAATATTCAGTGCTGTGTTCCTACGGAAGCCCGTCCATATCCCAAGAGTACTCCAGTGACCCCTATGGATTCAAAGAAAAGGATTTACCTGGTAAGTACCAAAATCCTATTTTCCGCTGGGCGGAAAAGCATACAAGCGCTCTGTTAGCGATCTTCATACCAGGAGTGGACAACTGGGAAGCAGATTTCCTCAGCAGACACGATCTCCATCCAGGAGAGTGGTGCCTCCACCAAGAAGTCTTCGCAGAGGTGACAAGTCATTGGGGAGTTCCTCAAGTAGACATGATGGCATCTCGTCTCAACAAGAAGTTTCAGAGATATTGTTCCAGGTCAAGGGACCCTCATGCAATTGCAGTGGATGCACTGGTGACGCCGTGGGTGTTTCAGTCGGTGTATGTATTCCCTCCACTTCCTCTCATTCCAAAAGTTCTAAAGATCATATGAAGAACAAAGATTCAGGCGATCCTCATTGTCCCAGACTGGCCAAGGAGGGCTTGGTATCCAGAGCTTCAGGAATTACTCATAGGAGATCCCTGGCCTCTTCCTCTGCGCGAGGACCTGTTAGAACAGGGTCCGTGCGTGTATCAGGACTTACCGCGGCTACGTTTGACGGCATGGCGGTTGAGCGCAAAATCCTAGCCTGTAAGGGTATTCCCAGTGAAGTCATTCCCACACTTATTCAGGCCAGAAAAGGGTTAACGTCTAAGCATTACCACCGTATTTGGAGAAAATATGTTTCTTTGTGTGAATCCAAGAAGGCTCCTATGGAAGAGTTTCAGCTGGGACGTTTTCTCCATTTTCTACAAGCAGGTTTGATGCGGGCCTAAAACTGGCCTCAATTAAGGTACAGATTTCAGCCTTATCGGTTTTCTTTCAGAAATAATTGGCCTCCCTTCCAGAAGTTCAGACTTTCGTGAAAGGCGTGTTGCACATCCAACCTCCATTTGTGCCTCCAGTGGCACCATGGGATCTTAATGTGGTGTTGCAGTTCCTTCAATTACATTGGTTTGAACCTTTACAGAAGGTGGAGTTGAAATTCCTCACTTGGAAAGTGGTCATCCTGTTGGCCTTGGCATCTGCAAGGCGGATGTCTGAGTTAGCGGCCTTGTCTAGAGCTGAATTGAGGACACGTCAACAATTTCTACCGAAGGTGGTTTCCTCTTTCCGCATGAACCAACCTATTGTGGAGCCTGTGGCTACTGACGCCTTCGCCGAGTCAAAATCTCTGGATGTGGTCGGAGCTTTGAAGATTTGTCGCCAGAACGGCTCAGATTCGGAAAACAGAGGCTCTGTTTATCCTGTATGCTCCCAACAAGGTTGGGTGTCCTGCTTCCAAGCAGACCGTGGCACGCTGGACCTGTAATGCGATTCAGCATGCTCATTCCACGGCTTGATTGCCGGTACCGGAATCGGTGAGGGCCCATTCTACTAGGAAAGTGGGCTCGTCCTGGGCGGCTGCCCGGGGGGTTTCAGCATTGCAACTATGCCGGGCAGCTACTTGGTCGGGTTCAAACACTTTTTTGCAAAGTTTTACAAATTTGATACCCTGGCTGCTGATTACCTCAAGTTTGGTCAATCGGTGCTGCACTCTCCCGCCCATTCTAGAGCTTTGGTATAACCCCATGGTTCTATGGTGACCCCAGCATCCTCTAGGACGTATGAGAAAATAGGATTTTAATACCTACCGGTAAATCCTTTTCTCTTAGTCCGTAGAGGATGCTGGGCGCCCGTCCCAGTGCGTACTGTATCTGCAGTTAGTAGTTGTGGTTACACACATGTTGTTTTACGGTTTTGAGCAGCCTGTTGCTGATATTGTTCATGCCGTTGGCTTGTGTTCTGTTGAATGCCACGTGATGCGGCATGCTTGTGGTGTGAGCTGGTATGAATCTCACCTTAGTGTAACAATAAGTCCTTTCCTTGTAATGACGGTCTCCCTGGGCACAGTTCCTATAACTGGAGTCTGGAGGAGGGGCATAGAGGGAGGAGCCAGTTCACACCCTTTGAAAGTCTTAAAGTGCCCATGTCTCCTGCGGATCCCGTCTATACCCCATGGTTCTATGGTGACCCCAGCATCCTCTACAGACTAAGAGAAAAGGATTTACCGGTAGGTATTAAAATCCTATTTTCTTTTCATGGTTTGACCTGGGCACTTTGGTCCCATCGAAGAGAAACCTCAATACTACAGCATAGACTGACACTCGATTGTATGCTTCAAACATTGTGGCATGCCAGTGCCTGCGAATACAAAGGTCTGTATGCACCAAGGCCTTAGATCAACCCTGTTCCTGGTGGGAATATTGGATTGGGGAGACCCTAGTTGTACATTCCTCAAAGACGCAGATGTTTCACAAGTAACAGGTTTACTTAGCTACATGTCTTCAATCAGCATAGATTTGTCTAATACAGCAATCCTAGGAGCTCTTCCTCAGTCAGTGAATCTAGGATAGGTTTCGGGGTCCTAGCTATTCTGCAGTCATCGTTGTTCTAAGGCACATAAGCGTCCTCGTCCTTCCTGCTTCTCACTTATATAGTATAGCTAGCAAAGCGCAGGTATAGTGCCAAATAAGTTTCTGCAGCGGGGTACACTGGTATTCCACAGGGAATAACATTGGGGTGTAGAGTAGGATTTTGATCCGAGGCACCAACAGGCTAAAAGCTTGGACTGTTACCAAGATGCTCAGCGCCGCCTCCTCTATAACCCCGCCTCTGTGCACATGAGCTCAGTTTGTAAGTTGGTGCTGGCAGTGCAGGCAGCTAACAGGCAGGGCTGCTCCAGCAGCCCTAAGAAGAGCTATTTTAAAGAAGATAGAAGACTTCAAGGGCTGCAGCAGAGGCACTCTAGTGCTAGATATCATTCTGATATCTCCTGCTGCAGCTCCATCACCTCCCCCAGCGGCGCTGTATACTCCCGCGTCCCTGGTTGCCGGGTACTTACAGCGGAGGCTCCGGTTCTTCACCCAGGGCGCACACACTAACCGAAGTTCTCCGGGATCGCGTGGCCGCACTCGGGGAGGAGGTAAGAGTCCCCCAGACTGAACCCGCTGGAAATTGCGATCCGCCGTGGCCGTTAGGAGGCGGGCCATGCACGCTTGTGTGGACACTGTGGCAGTACAGGGACCCCACTAGACCACCAGGGCAAAGGCACAGGTCAGATTAGGCTATAATCCATTTTATTAAGGCCCGCAGCACCTGGTGGTGAAGTCCAGCAAGGGGATCTGGCCTGTAGCCCCTCCCCCAGCCCCTGGGCGCCATTTAGAGTAAATGTTCCCGCCCTGGAGCTGCATCTCTGTCTGCCTCACTACCTGTCAGCGTTTGGGTGCCATTACACACAGCTGCGCTGATTCTGGGACTGCTGGGTGGTACCTCCTCTGTAAAGCCGCCTGCATCATCAGCGCTGTGCATTTACAGGACACTTAAGTATTCTACATGTCGTTTACAGTGTTAGTTAAGAACAAGTGCATACTTCAGGGTTATTTTGTACAAGTACCCTGTGATATTTATCCAGTTTTTACTGTGCATTGATATCTGTTTATATACATAGCTGTACCCCGTAATAGTATTGCTAGTCCAGTGCAGTTTTAATGTTTGTCATAATTACTGCATTGTACATGTGACTGTGTGTGTTTGTGCATATAGCTGCTGGGTGATCTCTACTCCGTGTATCTCACTCCTACTGCTATCCCTATATTCTGTAACCTGAGGAGGCTCTGTGCGTCAGGGTTATTAGATAATATAGGTATTTCTCTTTCATCCACTAGGGGACACTGGAGCATTCTGAGACAGTAGGGGTGTGAATATACATATTTTGTATTTTTCTGTGTTTTTCAGGCACATTTTACCTCAGAAATCCTCTGTCTGTGCTTTCACACTGCACGGGGGGGTTTGTGTTAGGTGTTTTATCTGCTGCTATTGTACTGTCGCCCGTGGTTTACGCTTTCATATCATGTCAGCTATAGGTGGCGATGGGTCGGGGGCTGATTCTGCCGTGCGCGGTTATGATGTCCCAGATGCATTTGAGGATAACATGGCTGCGGAGGGTTCAAGTTTTGGGGGTTCTCTACCCCCCAGTCAGTTTGTAACAACAGGGGCACATCATGGCCCGCCTTGGGCTGCCTTTTCTAATTTACTGACTACGCTGGTAACTAGACTCACGCCCCCTGTGGGACCTCCTGTGCCTTATCAGCCTTATATGGTCCCTGCGGTTATTCCGCCATGGACAGATGCTCTGTCCACTCAGTTACAGCAATTAATTAACTCTTTGGATAAACGTATTCCTGACCCTCGCCCGCCTAAGACTAAACACAAGAAGTCCTCTAAGCGGGCTGTTACTTCCTCTCAATCCACGCATGTTCCGGATACCTCTTCCGATGATGATGATAATAATTTTATTTATATACTGCTCTTTCTCCAACAGGATTCAAGGCGCTTTACAGATATCAAAAACAATGCACATGATAAAGAGGATTTGAGTAATAGAGCAATAGATAAGCCACACAGACATAAAAGAAAACCTTAAGCACACAGAAAGCATAATGCAGGATTGGTATAGGCATTTTGGGTAATAACTTCCAAGGGTTGTGTATTCCACCCTCACAAGGTACCAAGTGTGTATACTGACCTCACAGACTCTAATCATGACGTTTCTGATGGGGAATCTGTTTCATAGGTGGATGTTCCTGATCTATTAGAGGCTATCAGGCTCATTCTTCAGATTGATGATGATCCTGAACCTGCTACTACATCTAAGAAACCGGACAGGTTCAAACGTCGGGTTACTAAATTGGTTTTATCTCATTCTGACCACTTGGTTGACATACGTCAGGAATCCTGGGAAAGAAATTCACCCCGCAGAAGAAGATGCTAACCTGCTATCCCCTCGTGGCAGAATTGAGTAAAAATTGGGAAACGCTACCGCCGGTGGATTCGCAAATCACTCGGCTGGTGGTGTCATCTGCTCTGCCTGTCACTACCATCACTTCTCTCAAGGAGCCGACGGATAAGCATGTGGAGGGCTTCTTAAAAGCTATTTATACCCTCGCAGGAGCTGCGCATAGGCCCACCATTGCGGCTACTTGGGCCGCAGAAGCTATTGAGGTGTGGGCTTAGGAAATAGTTAATTTAATAGGCTGAGTTTCCATCCAATTTTTCTGAACATGCCAGACAATGTCTTTTTTATATTGTCACTGTATCTCATTACATTAAAGAAGCAGCTTCAGATGCAGGTGTTCTGGCGGCAAAGGCTGCTACGACATCCATTTTGGCTCGCCGTATTCTCTGGTTGCGGTCCTGGTCGGTGGACTTGGACTCTAAGAAAACCCTGGAGGTGCTCCCGTTTAAAGGAAACGTCCTCTTTGGTGAGGATCTCAACAAGATTGTCGCTGACTTGGCGTCTGCTAAGACTGCATGTCTACCTAGTACTACTCCTTCGGCCTCGAAGGCTAAGAGTACTTCCTTCCATTCCTTTCGCCCTCCGGGAAAAGCAAAGGGTCAGGCATACCCAAAACAGTCTCGCACTTCCAAAACCACCAAGCCCAATCCTAAATGTGCCTGGGCTGCCAGTCAGCTGGCTTTCAAACCTGACAAGCCTGCGGCATGACAGAGCGGGCCTCCCCCTGGGGGATCCCAGGGTGGGAGGCCGACTTCTACAGTTCACCCAGGTATGGTTGAAGACCACTTCAGATACTTGGGTACGTGAAGTCGTTACTCACGGATACGCTATATCCTTCAAGACCGTTCCCCCTACTCGCTGTTACCTGACGGACATCCCTTCGGATCAGGTGAAGGCAACAACTCTCAGTTTAGTGATACAATCCCTCCTGGACACTGGAGTGGTAGTACCGTTGCCTCTAGCATCCCTGCGGCTACTATTCAACGCCTAGTCCCCAAACCAAATTTTTCCTCCCGGCCCATATTCAACCACAAATCTTTGAACAAGTTTGTGAAGGTCTCCAAGTTTCGTATAGAGACCCTTCGCTCTATCGTCCTGGCTTTGGAACCAGGGGAGTATATGGTATCCCTGGATATACAGGATACTTACCTGCATATCCCTATTGCCATGTCACATCAGCAATACCTGCGGTTTGCAATTGGCAATCTCCATTACCAATTCCGGGCCTTGCCGTTTGGTCTGACCACGGCTCCGCAAATTTTCACTAAGGTCATGACCGTTATGACGGCTTCAGTTCGCCGTCTGAGCATCCGGATCCTGCCGTATCTGGACGATCTGCTGATCCTGGCCAATTCCTCAGAAGTTCTCCTCCGTCATTTGGATCGGAAGGTCCGGTTTCTGCAAGCCCACGGGTGGCTCATCAACTGGAAGAAATCATCCCTGGTCCCTGCCCAGAGCATGGTGCATCTGGGAGCGTTGTTGGGGACACACAACCAGAGGTTGTGTTTTTTTCACTCGGTGTGCATTAGGGAACACATTGTTTTTTCCTACACAGAATTACCCCTCCCTTTTAGCACCTGAGTGACATCACAATCTGATTGAGCAGCTTACCATTTTGTGCATGTCTAACGCCTGGGCATTGATATGGGGTTGCTCCCAAGCTTTTGCTACACCAACAACCTCCACACTTCTGGGAAGGCT
This sequence comes from Pseudophryne corroboree, assembly GCF_028390025.1. Classification (NCBI taxonomy): domain Eukaryota; kingdom Metazoa; phylum Chordata; class Amphibia; order Anura; family Myobatrachidae; genus Pseudophryne; species Pseudophryne corroboree. The sequence goes on along the minus strand of NC_086446.1, from coordinate 415,281,149 downwards.
TTCCACTTGACTTTGGAACATAGCTGTGGGGGTTTGCACCGATGTGGGCTATAATGCCTGGTTCTCAGGTGGCATTCCACTTAATCCCAGGTGTTGGATAGTGTTTGTGATAGGAGACAAAATGATGTAACAAGATGGCGGCTGTCGTTCAGTTTGTCCGTTCACTGCTCTCAAATCTGTCCTGCATCATGCTAGAAAGTTTGAGTCTCTTTACTAAATCCTGAGACATCAACACTTTGAGTGTCCGTTAACTTGTTTTTATGCTGTACCATATATGCATGGACAAATTATAAGTTTAGCTTGTTACTATGCATGGCATGTAACTATATCACAGCTCATATTACCAATCAGGTGTTTAAAAAAGGAGATTTATGGTAAGAACTTACCTTTGCTAAATCACTTTCTGCGAGGTACACTTTATTCCACTGGGAATAACATCTGGGTGTAGAGTAGGATCTTGATCCGAGGCACCAACAGGCTCAAAGCGTTGACTGTTCCCAAGATGCTCAACGCCGCCTCCTTTATAACCCCGCCTCCGTGCACAGGAGCTCAGTTTTGTTAACCAGTCCAATGCAGTAGCAGGTAAAAGACGACAACAGTTAGTAGCCACAGACACCACATTCTCACGACAGGAGAAGGTATCAGCGGCTAATGCCATACGAACCCAAAGAAGCTAAGCGCGTCAGGGTGGGCGCCCTGTGGAATCCAGTCTCTCTCCTTTTCTGCAGCGGGGTACACTGGTATTCCACAGGGAATAACATCGGGTATGTCCTAAAGCAGTGCCTTATGGGAGGGGATGCACTGTAGCGGGCACAAGAACACACCGTCATGACATCCGTCATCAGAAGGACCCAGTTGGAGATCCAGAAGGGACGACCCCAGCTCAATCGACGGTCCTGTAGCCACCAGGTAAGTGACAGACGGACCTCCGGAGACAAGATCATTTGAGACCTGATCTGGTGAGGCAGGCCGTCCCACTTGGCAAGAATCAGTTTCTGCAGAGGGCAGAAATGAAATTGAGCATACTCCACCATGTCGAAAGCAGACACCATGAGGCCTAGTACTTGCATTGCCGAGTGCATCGACACACGCGGACGAGAGAGGAAGCAACGCATCTTGTTCTGAAGCTTCGGGACATTCTGTGAAAAATATTACTACATAATAGTCAGATAATACGGAGATCTTAGTTGCGTATATCTGCAGATATAGGGTTAAGCCCCCAGGGCCTGGGGGCTTAACCCTATATCTGCAGATATACGCAACTAAGATCTCCGTATTATCTGACTATTATGTAGTAATATTTTTCACTCGGTGTGCATTAGGGAACACATTGTTTTTTCCTACACAGGCGTTAGACATACAACGGACATATGGGTATGATACTCTGGTGTCCTTATACATCTGACTATGGTGTATGTGTGTGAGAGGGTACTGTTTTGTTTTTTGTTTTTTAGGCTTTTAGCAATTTATTGTTGGCAAGTATTAAGATGATGTGAAGGTAGTGTTTTTATGGCAAATTGTACAAAATAATGTTGGCAAAGAGTCTGTGTTGCAAGCCTTTATGTATTATGAGCCAACTAATATCTGGTGGTCTTTCTCCTGCTGTTTTACTTTATAGAATTTAAAGATAGAAAGTGACTTCCAGGATGCCTCAGAGTCCCAGGAGGATGATATGGAGTTCACATTGACTAAGAAGAAGAAAAAGAAGAAGGTCAACTTCCCAGAAGATGATGATCTCAATGATAAAGAGGAGGGTAAGTATTACCTGAGTGATGTGTTTGTGGGGACACTAGTAGGAGCAGGTAAGGGCTTTATATACCTGTAATTGGTAATGCTTTCCATACATATTTGAGATGTTGATAGTCAGAAGAAGAAACAAAGTGTGATCCATTGTATGTTTAAAAGCATTTTTGTCAATATTATACCAATAAACCTGAGCAATTATGTTTTAAACAACTCTGAGGAAGGCACCTGGGAAGATCCTTTCAGATGCCTTCTACTGAAGTGTTTTCTTTTTCATCCACTAGGGGTCACTGGAGTACTCTTGGGATATGGACGGCCTCCGCAGGAACAGGGCACTGAATATTCAAATTTAGAACTCTCCACCCCTCCATATCCCAGAGTACCTCATTGTTTTATCTGTGCTCATCGGAGCAACAGGGCTGGTGTGGGGCTGCCACACTTTGTGAATCTTTGATTTTGATTTTAATTTTTCATTTTTCTTTTTCTTTTTTACAACTTAAGCACATCCCTTCCCAGTTTCTGTAAAAACGTGGGTCCGGGATAGTGCCGCTGCACGGAGCAGCACATGGCGTGTCGGTCCTCGCAAAGAGCACCCTCACAGCCACACGCAGCTCACAAGCCTGCTGCTACAGCTGGACGGAGCTTACAGACAGAAGCCCCGTCACAGCCATCGCTTCTGGAGTCAGGTATGCTGGGGGGACGGGGCGGTCAGCGAACACTGCCGCCCCGCTGTGTGGGGACAATGTTCAGAGCCGGCGCCGCTGCACCCGCCTCTCCTTACTGGCGCCCCGGCAACCGCTCCGATCAGCGCCGCGCTCCTCCGCCGCTAAGACCTTGCCGGCCGCCGCTCACACCCGCCGGCCGCCGCTGCAGGACCGCTCTCCATTACAGCGCTCCCCGGCTCCCTGCACCCGATCGCGGACCCGCTCCCCGGTAACTCTCGCTCAGACAGCGGTACACGGGCCACAGGGGAGGGAGCAGAAGGGGGGGAAGGATACTCTTTAGCGGGGGGCTGCAAAAAGGGGTGACAGCATTAATGACATAGGCTGTTAAGCCTATATTACCGGGTTTGCTGCACTTGTTAAATATATCCTGCGCTGTGAGGCATGGCAGCCATTTTAACCATGCTTCCTGTCTTCCTGATGTGATTCCAGAACGTTCCTGTCCTACATCTCTACTCCACCGGAGGCGCAGGGGTGTTAGTGGGAATTTGGGATCAGGTTTCATATAGTAGTGGCCACGTGCACTGCTCTTGGCCAGATATATATATATATATATATATATATATATATATATATATATATATATATATATATATATATATATATATATATATATATATATATATATATATATATATATATATATATATATATATATATATATATATATATATATATATACAGGTTGAGTATCCCTTATCCAAAATGCTTGGGACCAGAGGTATTTTGGATAATGGATTTTCTCTGACGTCCTAGTGGATGCTGGGAACTCCGTAAGGACCATGGGGAATAGCGGCTCCGCAGGAGACAGGGCACATCTAAAGAAAGCTTTAGGATCACCTGGTGTGCACTGGCTCCTCCCCCTATGACCCTCCTCCAAGCCTCAGTTAGATTTTCTGTGCCCGACGAGAAGGGTGCACACTAGGGGCTCTCCTGAGCTCTTTGTGAAAGTTTTAGTTTAGGTTTATTATTTTCAGTGAGACCTGCTGGCAACAGGCTCACTGCATCGAGGGACTAAGGGGAGAAGAAGCGAACTCACCTGCGTGCAGAGTGGATTGGGCTTCTTAGGCTACTGGACATTAGCTCCAGAGGGACGATCACAGGTTCAGCCTGGATGGGTCACCGGAGCCGCGCCGCCGGCCCCCTTACAGAGCCAGAAGAGCGAAGAGGTCCGGAAAAATCGGCGGCAGAAGACTTTCCTGTCTTCAGATAAAGGTAGGCGCACAGCACCGCAGCTGTGCGCCATTGCTCTCAGCACACTTCACACTCCGGTCACTGAGGGTGCAGGGCGCTGGGGGGGCAGCGCCCTGAGACGCAATAAATCGATAGAAAACCTTTTATGGCTAAAATAAATGCATCACATATAACTCCTGGGCTATATGGATGCATTTAACCCCTGCCAAAACATACAAGAAAACGGATGATAGGCTCCGCCCCTTTCTCGGCGTCCTTATCTCCTCAGCACACTGGCGCCATTTTCCCTCACAGCTCAGTTGGAGGGAAGCTCCCTGGCTCTCCCCTGCAGTCACTACACTACAGAAAGGGGTTAAAAAAAGAGGGGGGCACAAATTAGGCGCAGTATAAACAATACAGCAGCTATAAAGGGAAAAACACTTATATAAGGTTATCCCTGTATATATATAGCGCTCTGGTGTGTGCTGGCAAACTCTCCCTCTGTCTCCCCAAAGGGCTAGTGGGGTCCTGTCCTCTATCAGAGCATTCCCTGTGTGTGTGCTGTGTGTCGGTACGTTTGTGTCGACATGTATGAGGAGAAAAATGATGAGGAGACGGAGTAGAGTGTCTGTAATAGTGTTGTCACCCCCTGGGGGGTCGACACCTGAGTGGATGTACTGTTGAAATTGCGTGACAGTGTCAGCTTTGTATAAAAGACAGTGGTTGACATGAGACAGCCGGCTACTCAGCTTGTGCATGTCCAGACGTCTCATACAGGGGCTCTAAAGCGCCCGTTACCTCAGATACAGACGCCGACACGGATACTGACTCCTGTGTCGACACTGAAGAGACAACCGTGATTTCCAATAGGGCCACACATTGCATGATTGAGGCAATGGAAAAAGTTTACACTCTTCTGATAATATAAATACCACAAAAAAAAAAAAGGGGTATTATGTTTGGTGAGGAAAAACTTCCTGTAGTTTTCCTGAATCTGAGAAATAAAATGAGGTGTGTGATGATGCGTGGGTTTCCCCCCGATAACAATTGATAATTTCTAAAAAGTTATTGGCAGTATACCTTTTCCCGCCAGAGGTTAGGGTGCGTTGGGAAACACCCCCTAGGAGGGATAAGGCGCTCACACGCTTGTGAGAACAAGGGCTCTACCCTCTCTTGAGATGGCCGCCCTTAGGGATCCTGCTGATAGAAAGCAGGAGGGTATCCTAAAATGTATTTACACACATACTGGTGTTATACTGCGACCAGCAATCGCCTCAGCCTGGAGGTGCAGTGCTGGGTTGACGTGGTCGGATTCCCTGACTGGAAATTTGATATCCTAGATAAGGACAGTATATTATTGCCTATAGAGCAATTAAAAGATGCATTTCTATATATGCATGATGCACAGCGGAATATTTGCCGACTGGCATCAAGTATAAGTGCGTTGTCCAATTATACCAGTAAAGTGGTCAGGTGATGCGGATTCCAAACGGCATTTGGAAGTATTGCCTTAAAAAAGGGGATGTACCCCAGGTCGCCTCTCAAAATAAGACGCCGTATTATCAGGCGCAGTCCTGGTTGGCAAGCGGACAAAAGGGTTCCTCTTTTCTGCTCGTGACAGAGGGAGAGGAAAATGGCTGCAGAGATCAGCCAGTTCCCAGGAACAGAAACCCTTTTCCGCCTCTGCCAAGCTCTCAGTATGACGCTAGGGCTTTACAAGTTCAGGCACGGTGGGGGCCCGTTCTCAATGAATTTCAGTGCGCAGTGGGCTCACTCGCAAGTAGACCCCTGGATCCTTCAGGTAATATTTCAGGGGTACAAATTGGAATTCGAGACGTATTCCCCTCGCCGTTTCCAAAAGTCTGTTTTACCGACGTCTCCCGCTGACAGGGAGGCAGTTTTGGAAGTCTGACAAACAATATATGTATGTAGCCCCGCGCTACCAAATGTAAGCCGCAGGTTTGCAACACATGGGATTTTCCCTTATTAATCCCTTCAAATCAAATGACTGCAAAACAATGGGTGGTTGCAAACTAGCGCTGATTTAAAATAATAAAACTTTAAAACTTGAGGTTTTTATCTTCATCCAAAACTTCATTCAGATGTTCTCCCGTTTATCAGAAAGACACTCACTTTATAATTCTGTCTCGCTTTCACATAAAGGTATCTTTCTGTCACCAAACATCGGGGGTACATTCATTTAAAACGAGCTGAACTCTTGGAATAACACTTACATTAGTGTCCTGTCTCGCGTGCACCAAAAGGTATCTTTTGCATCCCTCACAGTGCGGGCGGCAGGAATCGGGCAGACCGGTGTTAAAAACACACAATTTTTTATTCATCCGATACAGCAAACAGATGGTCAGATGTAGTATATAGTAACAACTTCAACGCGTTTCGGGGATCCCCTCCCCTTCCTCAAGAAGTAAGGTGTCTGCTCTGGTTATCCCAGATATATTTAAACTTCAAAAGGTCACATGATACATTCTGACCAATCATACACAGAAAAAAAATGCACAGGTGTACATGTTAAACAATTAAAACTCCTATAACAGGTGTACATATTAGACGATTAAGACTCCTATGACAGGAAAAACTTTCAAATAAGATATACAATGTTTTTTTCAACAAGGATTAGAAACATAAGAGCACAGAAGTAAAAGCATTACTGATCGCTTGGATCTAAAGTTCCTAATTCATAGATATAAATAGAAATGAACCTCACCCGGATTCAAGAAAATTCAACATTCAGGGAACGAACAGCTCAGTGCCAAAAAGCAGAACTTAGTTTGATGCGCCCATATCGAGCGCTAAAGCACGGAAGATACAAGTGCTGTCTGTTTATCTGCAGCGCCGGAGGACACGCTGCGTGGTGAATGGAATACTACTACATGCCCATTAACGCGCTGTTGTATTGAGCTGAAATCGTTAGTTCCTAATAACGGGCTGTGCTGAAAGTGACGTGTCACGTAGATAAAAAAATTATAAAGTCACCTTTTGGCAAGTTAGCTATTCGATCCCTGAAAGGGGAAACAACTACACATGTTCACATATATAAATTATCTTCCAACATGAAACATTGTTATTAACCACGATGATCGCTGGACATAGAGATCTTCCTGTTGCTGTCCTTAGTGAAGCTGTGGTATCAAACAAGTCTTATGTCCATGATTCAATATTCATGTTCCACATAGATCACGTAATTGCGATGACCATGATTCAGAAGCAGAAAGAGACATAGACAACATAGAGAAAAAAGACTTTTAGAACAGGAAGCTAATGTATAAACAGGACTTCACAGAAACCATTTTATCTCGAACTCCAGATTTAAACCACTTGGTGACAGAGTTCTTAGTTGATGTATAGTTTTCATTTCAGTTTGTGCTAACAGTTTTTCTGAGTATCGAATTCTCCAATTGTTTTTAACAACTTTTATACCCATGAAGCTTTTTAACCCTTTAAGATTGCAATTGTGTTTATTCTTAAAGTGATTAGAAACACTATGCAGCTCGTATCCTTTCTTTATATTCCTAGTGTGTTCTGATAAGCGCTCTTTCAACAACCTTCCTGTTCTGCCAACATATTGCAAGCCACAATGGCATTCTAGTAAATATATAACATTTTTGGTGCAGCAAGTAATGAAATCTTTGATGGGATACGTGGTCTGTGTCTGATTAGATTTAAATTCCGTTATTTTTCTTTCAACATTGCAACTTTTGCACATAGGGCAAAAACCACAACGAAAAAAACCTTTGGAAGTGATTCTGGTCTGCATTCTTTCAACTGGTAAAGCACTTTTTACAAGTATGTCCTTTAAATTCTTGGCTTTACGATAAATGAATCTCGGTCGATTCATAATGCTTCCAGACAATAAAGGGTCCTTCATTAAAATATACCAATATTTCCCAATAATCTTTTCTAGTTGTTTATACTGGGAATTGTACTGGGTTATAAATGCCACTCCTTGATTGACAGAAGAGGTAGAGTTTTTCTTATCACTCAACATGGCTGAACGTTCTAAATCACGTGTATCTAGACGTGCTTTTGTGACCATAGCAGAATTGTACCCTTTATCAAGGAAATGGCCCTCCATGGTTTCAGCATGTGAGTCATATGTATTCAAATCTGTACAATTCCTCCTTAACCTTCTAAACTGGCTTTTAGGTATACTTCTTAGCCAGTTAGAATGATGATTGCTATCGAAATTCATAAAGGAGTTACAGTCTGTTGGTTTTGTAAAATTCCTTGTGACTATTTTGTCGCCCTCTGGATATATACATAAATCTAAAAAATTAATTTCTGTGTTGCTAATATTATATGTAAATTCAATATTTTTATTGTTTGTATTGAGATATGTGCAAAACATTTCCAAAGATGCACGGTCACCGTCCCAAATGAATAGGACGTCATCTATATATCTCGTCCAGAGCACTAGACTGGCACCCCACTGGTGATCAGACCAAATCGTCTGGTTTTCCCAGTGGGCCATAAATAGATTGGCATAACTTGGTGCCAGTCTAGTGCCCATCGCTGCTCCGAGTAACTGTAGGTAAAAATCGCCCTCATACCAGAAAAAGTTGTTCTGTAGTATCAACGATACTCCTTCCGTAATGAATTGTATGTCCAAAGCACGGACATTAGTTTGGTTTAAAAAATATTGGAGAGCTTCTATACCCTGATTATGTGAAATTATGGTATATAAAGACTTTACATCTGCTGTAACTAGAAAATAATGTGATTTCCATTGTACAGCAGCTAATTTATTAATGACTGATATGGTGTCTTTTAAATAGGATTTTGTATCCACTACAAGAGGTTGGATTTTATGATCTAAAAATTCTGATAGATTCGAGAGAATGGAACCAATCCCAGCCACAATGGGACGGCCTGGTGGTTGGTCCGTACTTTTGTGTACCTTGGGTAAAACGTATAGTGCTGGAATTGCAGGGTTATCAATCTTTATATAGTTTTGTTCCTCCAAGGTCACTGCCCCTAAGGTGGTGTATAGTCCTAAAAATGCATCTAACTTCTTTGTAATACCCACAGATGGATCTCCTTTCAATTTTTTATATGTAGTGGTGTCAGACAACTGACGTGCCACTTCTGTGTGGTAGTCATCTCTGTTAAGGATGACTACCCCCCCGCCTTTATCGGCGGGTTTAATTACGATTTGATCATTTGTTTTTGAGGGTGCCAATAGCTTTCCTTTGATTTCCAGTTAAATTACAATTTTTGGGGGGCTTAAACTGAGTTTTGTCTAAATCTTCCTTGACCAACCGCTCAAAGGTCTCAACAAAACACCCCCTTTTATGTTTAGGGAAAAAGGTGGATCTTTTTTTGAAGACCTTCATGCCATCCTGTCCACTATCCATAGGGGTATTAGTGTCTGTATTTTCTGCAAAAAATCTTTTCAGAGACAATTTGCGAATAAAACACTGCAGATCAATATAAGTACCAAAATTATCCAGTTTACTTGTAGGGGCAAATTTTAGGCCTTTTTCTAGAAGGTCCTGTTCATCTTTTGACAGACTGTAATCACTAAGATTGTATATCTTAGTTTTACTATGTTCCTTCTGTGTGGTCTCTGGTGCTGGATCCTTTTGACCAAGTACGGACCAACCACCAGGCCGTCCCATTGTGGCTGGGATTGGTTCCATTCTCTCGAATCTATCAGAATTTTTAGATCATAAAATCCAACCTCTTGTAGTGGATACAAAATCCTATTTAAAAGACACCATATCAGTCATTAATAAATTAGCTGCTGTACAATGGAAATCACATTATTTTCTAGTTACAGCAGATGTAAAGTCTTTATATACCATAATTTCACATAATCAGGGTATAGAAGCTCTCCAATATTTTTTAAACCAAACTAATGTCCGTGCTTTGGACATACAATTCATTACGGAAGGAGTATCGTTGATACTACAGAACAACTTTTTCTGGTATGAGGGCGATTTTTACCTACAGTTACTCGGAGCAGCGATGGGCACTAGACTGGCACCAAGTTATGCCAATCTATTTATGGCCCACTGGGAAAACCAGACGATTTGGTCTGATCACCAGTGGGGTGCCAGTCTAGTGCTCTGGACGAGATATATAGATGACGTCCTATTCATTTGGGACGGTGACCGTGCATCTTTGGAAATGTTTTGCACATATCTCAATACAAACAATAAAAATATTGAATTTACATATAATATTAGCAACACAGAAATTAATTTTTTAGATTTATGTATATATCCAGAGGGCGACAAAATAGTCACAAGGAATTTTACAAAACCAACAGACTGTAACTCCTTTATGAATTTCGATAGCAATCATCATTCTAACTGGCTAAGAAGTATACCTAAAAGCCAGTTTAGAAGGTTAAGGAGGAATTGTACAGATTTGAATACATATGACTCACATGCTGAAACCATGGAGGGCCATTTCCTTGATAAAGGGTACAATTCTGCTATGGTCACAAAAGCACGTCTAGATACACGTGATTTAGAACGTTCAGCCATGTTGAGTGATAAGAAAAACTCTACCTCTTCTGTCAATCAAGGAGTGGCATTTATAACCCAGTACAATTCCCAGTATAAACAACTAGAAAAGATTATTGGGAAATATTGGTATATTTTAATGAAGGACCCTTTATTGTCTGGAAGCATTATGAATCGACCGAGATTCATTTATCGTAAAGCCAAGAATTTAAAGGACATACTTGTAAAAAGTGCTTTACCAGTTGAAAGAATGCAGACCAGAATCACTTCCAAAGGTTTTTTTCGTTGTGGTTTTTGCCCTATGTGCAAAAGTTGCAATGTTGAAAGAAAAATAACGGAATTTAAATCTAATCAGACACAGACCACGTATCCCATCAAAGATTTCATTACTTGCTGCACCAAAAATGTTATATATTTACTAGAATGCCATTGTGGCTTGCAATATGTTGGCAGAACAGGAAGGTTGTTGAAAGAGCGCTTATCAGAACACACTAGGAATATAAAGAAAGGATACGAGCTGCATAGTGTTTCTAATCACTTTAAGAATAAACACAATTGCAATCTTAAAGGGTTAAAAAGCTTCATGGGTATAAAAGTTGTTAAAAACAATTGGAGAATTCGATACTCAGAAAAACTGTTAGCACAAACTGAAATGAAAACTATACATCAACTAAGAACTCTGTCACCAAGTGGTTTAAATCTGGAGTTCGAGATAAAATGGTTTCTGTGAAGTCCTGTTTATACATTAGCTTCCTGTTCTAAAAGTCTTTTTTCTCTATGTTGTCTATGTCTCTTTCTGCTTCTGAATCATGGTCATCGCAATTACGTGATCTATGTGGAACATGAATATTGAATCATGGACATAAGACTTGTTTGATACCACAGCTTCACTAAGGACAGCAACAGGAAGATCTCTATGTCCAGCGATCATCGTGGTTAATAACAATGTTTCATGTTGGAAGATAATTTATATATGTGAACATGTGTAGTTGTTTCCCCTTTCAGGGATCGAATAGCTAACTTGCCAAAAGGTGACTTTATAATTTTTTTATCTACGTGACACGTCACTTTCAGCACAGCCCGTTATTAGGAACTAACGATTTCAGCTCAATACAACAGCGCGTTAATGGGCATGTAGTAGTATTCCATTCACCACGCAGCGTGTCCTCCGGCGCTGCAGATAAACAGACAGCACTTGTATCTTCCGTGCTTTAGCGCTCGATATGGGCGCATCAAACTAAGTTCTGCTTTTTGGCACTGAGCTGTTCGTTCCCTGAATGTTGAATTTTCTTGAATCCGGGTGAGGTTCATTTCTATTTATATCTATGAATTAGGAACTTTAGATCCAAGCGATCAGTAATGCTTTTACTTCTGTGCTCTTATGTTTCTAATCCTTGTTGAAAAAAACATTGTATATCTTATTTGAAAGTTTTTCCTGTCATAGGAGTCTTAATCGTCTAATATGTACACCTGTTATAGGAGTTTTAATTGTTTAACATGTACACCTGTGCATTTTTTTTCTGTGTATGATTGGTCAGAATGTATCATGTGACCTTTTGAAGTTTAAATATATCTGGGATAACCAGAGCAGACACCTTACTTCTTGAGGAAGGGGAGGGGATCCCCGAAACGCGTTGAAGTTGTTACTATATACTACATCTGACCATCTGTTTGCTGTATCGGATGAATAAAAAATTGTGTGTTTTTAACACCGGTCTGCCCGATTCCTGCCGCCCGCACTGTGAGGGATGCAAAAGATACCTTTTGGTGCACGCGAGACAGGACACTAATGTAAGTGTTATTCCAAGAGTTCAGCTCGTTTTAAATGAATGTACCCCCGATGTTTGGTGACAGAAAGATACCTTTATGTGAAAGCGAGACAGAATTATAAAGTGAGTGTCTTTCTGATAAACGGGAGAACATCTGAATGAAGTTTTGGATGAAGATAAAAACCTCAAGTTTTAAAGTTTTATTATTTTAAATCAGCGCTAGTTTGCAACCACCCATTGTTTTGCAGTTTTGGAAGTCATTCACAAGCTGTATTCCCAGCAGGTGATAATTAAGGTACCCCTCCTGCAACAGGGAACGGGGTATTATTCCACACTATTGTGGTACCGAAGCCAGACGGCTCGGTGAGACCGATTTTAAAATCTAAAATCTAAAATCTTTGAACACTTACATACAGAGGTTCAAATTCAAAATTGAGTCACTCAGAGCAGTGATTGCAAACCTGGAAGAAGGGGACTACATGATGTCTCGGGACATCAAGAATGCTTACCTTCATGTCAAAATTTACCCTTCTCACCAAGGGTATCTCAGGTTATGGTACAGAACTGTCACTATCAGTTCAGACGCTGCCGTAGGGATGGTCCACGGCACCCCGGGTCTTTACTGAAGTAATGACCGTAATGATGATATTCCTTCGAAGGAAGGGAATTTTAGTTATCCCTTACTTGGACGATTCCCTGATAAGGGTGAGATCCAGGGAACAGTTGGAGATCGGTGTAGCACCATCTCAGGTAGTGTTGCGGCAGCACGATTGGATTCTCAATATTCCAAAATCGCAGCTGGTTCCGACGACTTGTCTTCTGTTCCTAGGGATGATCCTGGACACAGTCCAGAAAGAAGGTGTTTCTCCCGGAGGAGAAAGCCAGGGAGTTATCCGAGCTAGTCAGGAACCTCCTAAAACCGAACCAAGTCTCAGTGCATCAATGCACAAGGGTTCTGGGTAAAAATGGTGGCTTCCTACGAAGCAATCCCATTCGGCAGATTCCACGCAAGACTTTCCAGTGGAACCTACTGGACAAATGGTCCGGGTCGCATCTTCAGATGCTTCAGCGGATAACCCTGTCACCAGGGACAAGGGTATCCCTCCTGTGGTGGTTGCAGAGTGCTCATCTTCTAGAGGGCCGCAGATTCGGCATTCGGGACTGGGTCCTGGTGGCCACGGATGCCAGCCTGCGAGGCTGGGGAGCAGTCACACAGGGAAGGAATATCCAGGGCTTATGGTCAAGCCTGGAGACATCACTTCACATAAATGTCCTGAAGCTAAGGGCCATTTACAATGCTCTAAGCTTAGCAAGACCTCTGCTTCAAGGTCAGCCGGTGTTGATCCAGTCAGACAACATTACGGCAGTCACCCACGTAAACAGACAGGGTGCCACAAGAAGCAGGAGGGCAATGGCAGAAGCTGCAAGGATTCTTCGCGGGGCGAAAAACCATGTGATAGTACTGTCAGCAGTTTTCATTCCGGGAGTGGACAACTGGGAAGCAGTTTTCCTCAGCACGACCTCCACCCGGGAGAGTAAGGACTTCACCCAGAAGTCTTCCACATGATTATAAACCGTTGGGAAAAACTCGACAGGTATTGCGCCACGTCAAGGGACCCTCAGGCAATAGCTGTAGATGCTCTGGTAACACCGTGGGTGTACCAATCAGTGTATGGGTTCCCTCCTCTGCCTCTCATACCCAAGGTACTGAGATTGATAAGATGGAGAGGAGTAAGCACTATATTAGTGGCTCCGGATTGGCCAAAAAGGAATTGGTAACCGGAACTTCAAGAGATGCTCACGGAGGATCCGTAGCCTCTACCTCTAAGAAGGGACCTGCTCCAGCAAGGACCTTATCTGTTCCAAGACTTACCGCGGCTGCGTTGACGGCATGGCGGTTGAACGCCGGATCCTGAAGGAAAAAGGCATTCCGGATGAAGTCATCCCTATCCTGATCAAAGCCAGGAAGGATGTAACCGCAAAACATTATCACCGCATTTGGCGAAAATATGTTGCGTGGTGCGAGGCCAGTAAGGCTCGACGGAGGAAATTCAACTGGGTCGATTCCTACATTTCCTGCAAACAGGAGTATCTATGGGCCTGAAATTGGGGTCCATTAAGGTTCAAATTTCGGCTCTGTCAATTTTCTTCCAAAAAAGAACTAGCTTCAGTCCCTGAAGTTCAGACATTTGTTAAAGGGGTACTGCATATACAGCCTCCTTTTGTGCCTTCAGTGGCACTTTTGGGATCTCCAGGTGGTTTTTGAGTTCCAAAAGTCACATTGGTTTGACCCACTTAAATCTGTGGAGTTAAAATATCTCACAGAAAAAGTGGTCATGCTGTTGGCTCTGGCCTGGGCCAGGCGCGTGTCAGAATTGGTGGCTTTATCCTGTAAAAGCCCTTATCTGATTTTCCATTCGGACAGGGCGGAATTGAGGACTCGTCCTTAGTTTCTCCCTAAGGTGGTTTTCAGCGTTCACCTGAACCAAACCTATTGTGGTGCCTGCGGCTACTAGGGACTTGGAGGACTCCAAGTTGCTAGACGTTGTCAGGACCCAAAAAATATGTTTCCAGGACGACTGGAGTCAGGAAATCTGACTCGCTGTTTATCCTCTATGCACCAAACTAGCTGGGTGCTCCTGCTTCTAAGCAGACTATTGCTCGTTGGATTTGTAGTACAATTCAGCTTGCACATTCTGTGGCAGGCCTGCCACAGCCAAAAATCTGTAAATGCCCACTCCACAAGGAAGGTGGGCTCATCTTGGGCAGCTGCCCGAGGGGGCTCGGCTTTACAACTTTGCCGAGCAGTTACTTGGTCAGGAGCAAATACGTTTGTAAAATTCTACAAATTTGATACCCTGGCTGAGGAGGACCGGGAGTACTCTCATTGGGTGCTGCAGAGTCATCCGCACTCTCCCGCCCGTTTGGGAGCTTTGGTATAATCCCCATGGTCCTTACGGAGTTCCCAGCATCCACTAGGACGTCAGAGAAAATAAGAATTTACTTACCGATAATTCTATTTCTCGTAGTCCGTAGTGGATGCTGGGCGCCCATCCCAAGTGCGGATTGTCTGCAATACTGGTACACAATTATTGTTACCAAAAAATTCGGGTTATTGTTGTATTGAGCCATCTTTTCTAGAGGCTTCTCTATTATCATGCTGTTAACTGGGTTCAGATCACAAGTTGTACAGTGTGATTGGTGTGGCTGGTATGAGTCTTACCCGGGATTCAAAATCCTTCCTTATTGTGTACGCTCGTCCGGGCACAGTATCCTAACTGAGGCTTGGAGGAGGGTCATAGGGGGAGGAGCCAGTGCACACCAGGTGATCCTAAAGCTTTCTTTAGATGTGCCCTGTCTCCTGCGGAGCCGCTATTCCCCATGGTCCTTACGGAGTTCCCAGCATCCACTACGGACTACGAGAAATAGAATTATCGGTAAGTAAATTCTTATTTTTCCGTATTTTGGAATAATTAGATACCATAATGAGATTTCATGGTGATGGGACCTAAATCTAAGCACAGAATGCATTTATGTTTCATATACACCTTATACACACAGCCTGAAGGTAATTTTTGCCAATATTTTTTATAACTTTGTGCATTAAACAAAGTGTGTGTACATACACACAATTCATTTATGTTTCATATACACCTTGTATACACAGCCTGAAGGTCATTTAATACAATATTATTAATAACTTTGTGTATTAAACAAAGTTTGTGTACACTGAGCCATCAAAAAACAAAGATTTCACTATCTCACTCTCACTCAAAAAAGTCCGCATTTCGGAATATTCCGTATTTCGGAATATATGGATATGGGATACTCAACCTATGTATGTATGTATGTATGTATGTATGTATGTATGTATGTATGTATGTATATATGTATATATATGTGTATATATATATATATATATATATATATATATATATATATATATATATATATATATATACACACACACACACACCTTAGTACTATTTTACTGAGTCGTGCAAGTTGTCTGTCTTTGTGTATTGTATTGTCTGTCTGCATAATGAGTAAGGCACCAGCAAAACCAAAAAAGCAGTTTCCCTGCCATGTCTGTAACAATACCACATGTACAGTGTGTTTTGTGGATTCAGCTACGAATACAATTTCTGCTCCGGTTTCAAAACCAGTTTCATCCCCGGACCCGCCATGGGCTGCGCTAGCGGATGTCATGGCTGGATTGCAATCAGAATTGGCCGCCGCTCGACAGGAGCTGGAAGCGGCAAGATCTGAGTCTAGGGTGAGACCGCTAGAACTATCGGAGGGGTCTCAGCCTTGCCAAAAATCCAAGTCCATTTTGGGTAGTAGGGATAAATTTCATTTGTCTTATGATTTACCAGTTTCTGCTATGTTGCATTCTGACGATTCTATGCCAGATCTCAGTGCGCAAGAGAGGGCGAAGTAGACCAGCAGTCAGATAGTGAAGATTTTGACAGCCCAGGCATTGATAATCTCATCAGAGCGGTGCATCAGTCTCTGAAGTTTACGGAAACTGAGGAGCCTCTGACAAAGAATGAAGTCGTCTTTGCTTAACGGCAGAGGACTCCGATGTGTTTTCCTGTTTCGGGATCTCTTAATAAGATGTTACTGGAAACGCGACAGAATCCGGATAAACGGTTTTCTATACCTCACACTAGTTACCCGTTTCCAGAGGCTGTGACAGCTACATGGGAAAATCCGCCATTGGTGGATTCATCTGTGTCTAAACTTACTCAGAAATTAACCATACCAGTACCAACGATACTACGCTTAAAGACCCTTCAGACAGTAAAATAGAAGCTATGCTAAAATCCATGTATATAGCAGCAGGAGTGTTGCTTAGACCTGGGTTGGTTGGCATTTGGGTTACTAAGGCGCTGATGGTATGGATAACAGAACTCAAGTCTGCCCTACATGGATCACCTTATACTTCTCGCTGATCAAATCTGGGAAGCTGCTGATTATCTATGTACAGCTTCTACTGACGTCTGACAACTCACTTCTCGCCTTTCATCGTCGCTAGTTACAGCACGACGAGTGCTCTTGGCAAGCGGAGGCGGAGGTCAAAAGAGGTATAGAGGCGTTATCTTATGGTGGCGAGAAGTTGTTTGGTCCTGAATTGGACAAATGGATTGCTGAGACCACGGGAGGTAAGTCGGTTTTCTTACCATTGCCTCCAACGGTACCTAGACGGAAATACTTGGGCCCGGCGTTCAAATCCTTTCGGCCTCAGCCCTTTCGAGGCCGTGGTAGAGGACCAGCCATGCCCGGTAGACGAGGTCGAGGGCATGGTTTCCAACAAACCGACGCCAGTCGTCAATGCGCTAAGGTCACCGACAAGCCAGTGGTATGACGGACTCCCAGCCCATCTTGGATCTCCACTTGTGGGTGCACGCCTTCAGACGTTCCATTTGGCGTGGTTCCAGACGTCCACAGATGGGTAGATCCGCAATTTAGTGTTTAAAGGTTACAAGATAGAGTTCGACTGTCTCCCGCCACTGCGGTTTTTCAAGACCGGACTGCCTGTGTTGGACGACAAGAGGGCGGTTCTGCAAATTGCCATTCCGTCCCTGCTGGAGTCAGCAGTTTTGATTCCGGTCCCTGTACACCAACAAGGTCAGGGTTATTATTCCAGTCTGTTTGTAGGTACCAAAGCCGGATGGCTCGGTCAGGCCAATATTGAACTTGAAGGGCCTCAATCAGTACGTCACTTACTACAGATTCAAGATGGAATCTCTGCGGTAGGTAATTGCAGGTTTAGAACCACAGGTATTCATGATCGCGCTGGATCTCAAGGATGCGTACTTACACATTCCGATTTGGCCACCTCATCAGAGGTTCTTGCGGTTTGCAATACGGCAAAACCATTACCAGTTTCAGGCTCTACCGTTTGGCCTCTCGTCAGCGCCTCGGGTATTCACCAAATATCTCATATCCCTGGTAGTGATAATAGTTCCGTACTTGGACGATCTGCTCATCAAAGCTCCGTCTCAACAGATGTTCGTCCTACATGCGTTGCTGACGTACGATGTACTAGTTCAGCACGGTTGGATTGTCAACTTCAAGACATCACATCTGATTCCGTCTCAACGACTGCAATTCCTAGGTATAACCCTCCATGCGGTAAATCAGAGAATTTACCTACCAGAACAGAAAGTACAGATCATTCGTCATCTGGTAGGATTAGTGCTCAAGCCCCGCACAGTCTCTGTACATTTGTGCATTCGCCTCTTAGGCACCATGGTGGCGGCTTTCGAAGCGCTTCAGTTCGGAAGATTTCACTCACGTCCTTTTCAACTGGATGTGCTCGCACAGTGGTCGGGCTCGCATCTGCAGATTCACCACAGGGTGCGGTTGTCGCCACGGGCCAGAGTCTCTCTACTCTGGTGGCTCAAAGTACACAATCTAACCGCAGAGAAACGGTTCGGCGCCTGGAATTGGGTAAGTCGAACGACGGACGTGAGTCTCAGAGGTTGGGGAACTGTAGTTCAAAATTATCAGCTCCAGGGTCTCTGGGCGGATCACGAAAGATTGCTGTCTATAACTGTCCTGGAGCTCCGGCCAATTTACAATGCGCTGCGACAAGCAGTGCACTTACTTTGGTCTCAGCCTGTCCAGGTGCAGTCAGACAACGCGACGGCAGTCGCGTACATCTACAAACAAGGAGGAAAGAGAAGCCGCATGGCAATGCGGGAAGTAGCTCGAATCCTCGATTGGGCCGAGCATCACCAAGTGATATTGTCGGCAGTCTTCATTCCGGGAGTGGACAACTGGGAGGAGGATTATCTCAGCCGTCGGGATTTTTATCCAGGAGAATGGGCATTGAATCCAGAGGTGTTTCACATGTTGGTCCAGAGGTGGGGTTACCCTCAAGTGGACCTGATGGCATCTCGCCACAATCACCGAACGCCCCAGTATGTGTCCAGAACGCGAGATCCAAAGGCAGTGACGGTGGATGCTCTCACAATCGCGTGGCCGCACAGCCTCGTGTATCTGGTTCCACCGTTTCCGCTGCTCCCTCTGTTGCTAAAACGAATCAAGAGTCAGTCACAGTCATACTAGTGGCGCCTCATTGGCCTCGGAGAGCTTGGTTCTCGGTTCTCCGCGGACTACTCGCAGACGATCCTTGGCCGCTCCCACTACGTCCGGACCGGTTACAACAGGGTCCGTTCCTTTACCCCGATTTAGCGCGGCTGCGTTTGACGGGGTGGCTGTTGAGACCGCCCTCTTAAGAAGAGGGTATTCCAGATTCGGTTATACCAACCATGTTACGAGCTAGGAAGCCGGTTACGGCAGCTCATTATTACAGTATTTGGCGTGCCTATATAGGTTGGTGTGAAGCTCGGAAGTTTCCGACATCATCTTTCAAGTTATTCCGTCTTTTGCTATTTCTACAGACGGGGTTAGATGGAGGACTGCGTTTATCTACACTAAAAGTGCAGGTATCTGCTTTGTCGACTTACTTTCAAAGACGATTGGCTCTATTGCCGTCTGTACACACTTTTCTGCAAAGGTGTCCTAAGAGTACAGCCTCCATTCGTTCCACCTACAGCGCCATGGGACTTGAATCTGGTTTTAGATTTCTTACAGTCTTCATATTTTGAACCCTTACAACAAGTGGATATTAAGTTTCTCACTTGGAAAACAATTTTGCTTACCTTATTTGTTTCATGATGACACAGCGGAACTTCGGACGAATCCCGCTTTCTTACCAATGGTAGTGTCATCTTTTCACATCAATCAACCAATAGTAGTTCCTGTGTTAACAGGAGATTCAGGAACTTTAGATGTGGTACGCGCGCGTTTATGTATTCCGAACGTATACTGTTCGTAAGACGGATACGTTGTTTGTTCTCTATGATGCTGCCAAGATGGGTTGGCCGGCTTCTACGCTGACCTTATCCAGATGGATAAAACTGACCATACGTCAGGCTTACCTTCATGCTAGGTTACAGCCGCCTACATCAGTAACAGCTCATTCCACACATTCTGTGGGAACTTCATGGGCAGCTGGTCGTGTAGCTTCTACGACGCAGCTTTGCCATGCGGCTACATGGTCTTCAGTGCACACGTTTGTGCGCTTTTAACAGTTTGATACGTTTGCGGCATCAGCATCTAGCTTTGGCCGCCTAGTGTTACAGGTGCCAAACAGCTCTCCCGCCCACGGGGGAAGCTTTGGTACGTCCCAAGAGTACTCCAGTGACCCCTAGTGGATGAAAAAGAAAATAGGATTTTGGTACTTACCAGGTACCGTATATACTCGAGTATAAGCCGAGTTTTTCAGCACATTTTTTGTGCTGAAAAAGTTCCCCCTCGGCTTATACTCGAGTGATGCTCCGGAGCAGAGCGTAGAGAGCTCTGGGAAGGAGGGAAGGAGGAGGAGGGAGGGGGACACGGGAGCCGCAGCAGCGCACTGTAATTGGTGCATCAATCAGTGACGCTGCTGCAGCCGTCCGTCTCCCTCTCCCTGCTCGCTGAAGCACCGCCGCGCCGCCCGCCTCCTCAGCCGCTGCAGACTTTCCTGTATGACCTAAGGCCGGCCACCGATGCCCGCACCGCCTGCTGCTGCCCGCATTCCGCTGCCCCTTCATTCGTTTACACATAGCCCGTCAATGGTGAGTAGAGACAGGCGGCGGCAGTGGGGGGGTGGGGGGGGGGTTGGGGGCTGTGCATATCTGGCACCATGAGGGTATATCTGGCACCATGAGGGTATATCTGGCACTGTGAGGGCATATCTGGCACTGTGGGGGAATGTGTAGCACTGTGGGGGCATATCTGGCACCGTGGGGAAAATCTGGCAGTATGAGGGCATATCTGGCACTGTGGGGGCACATGTAGCACTGTGGGGGTATATCTGACACCGTGGGGGAATATCTGGCAGTATGGCACTGTGGGGGCATATCTGGCACTGTGGGGGCATATCCGGCACTGTGGGGGCATATCTGGCACTATGAGGGCATATCTGGCAATGTGGGGGCATATCTGGCAATGTGGGGGCATATCTGGCAATGTGGGGGCATATCTGGCACTGAGGGCTGTGTACGGCTAGACTTGCATTTCCCACCCTAGGCTTATACTCGAGTCAATAAGTTTTCCCAGTTTTTTGGGGTGAAATTAGGTGCCTCGGCTTATATTCGGGTCGACTTATACTCGAGTATATACGGTAAATCCTTTTCTTTGAATCCATAGTGGGCACTGGACGCCCACCCAGAGCAGTTTTAACTGGTTTGTGGTCAGTTCAGGGGATCTTATGGAAACACACTCTCACCGACTGGTTCAAATTATCAAGTGCTGGTTATGGTGTCAACTGTTTAGTTGTCAGTAACGTTATGTGTCATCTTTATTGTTGTCCGTTATGTTATATGTAATTCTCCATTGTCAACCTCTCTAGCTCCTGTTCGGCTCAGTAAAAACACTGAGGTACTCTGGGATATGGAGGGGTGGAGAGTTCTAAATTTGAATATTCAGTGCCCTGTTCCTGCGGAGGCCGTCCATATCCCAAGAGTACTCCAGTGCCCCCTATGGATTCAAAGAAAAGGATTTACCTGGTAAGTACCAAAATCCTATTTTTTGTGCACATAGTCTAAACTGCTCACATATTGCAGCCTTTGAAGAAGACGACAGTAAGAAAGATGATGGGATATCCTTTAGTTCTCAGCATGGACCTGCATGGGCTGGCTCAGAAAGGGACTACACATATGATGAGGTAAGAAATCAATGTAGTCATATGCAGTCATTTTATTTATTGCCCTTGTTTAGCTCCACGGCATCTTTACTTTGATCTACGTTTTTACTAAATATCTTAAATTTTCCTGTTAGCTATTATATGTAAACTGATGATCCTTTCTGTGACACATTTTTCTGATTTTGTTACAGCTGCTAAACAGAGTATTTAACATAATGCGGGAAAAAAATCCAGACATGGTTGCCGGAGAGAAAAGAAAATTCGTCATGAAGCCACCTCAAGTTGTCCGCGTTGGCACAAAGAAAACCTCATTTGTGAACTTCACAGATATTTGCAAACTGTGAGTGCATCCTTGTTGAGTTCACCTAGAATTGTATTTTTAGCATATGCTCTTTGTTTTATACAGTGTATTTTAATGTAATATATATATTTTTTTTTTTTCAGATTACATCGTCAGCCAAAACATCTCCTGGCTTTCTTATTAGCTGAATTGGGTACAAGGTATGTTTCTTCAGAGCAATCAATATTCATGGCACTGATTTTAAGAGATCGTATTTATACTTACATCTATTTCGGGTGTTCAGCATGTTTTCTTACAACCTGGTAATTGTTCAACAGATAGTCCAAATAACACTGGAAACGATGGGACTAGTATATACATTCTGATAAGCGTTTGGTTTGTTTATCTTGATGACCATTACAACATTGTGTACAGCATTCATGAGGTTTAACAATAGATATGGAGTAATGCTGCTCTATGGCAATGCTCTAGAAGTTCATGGCAGGAAGGTTTGGACAACAGCAAACTGTTTAAAGCATCTCTCAACAATATGGAGTAGAAAGAATTAAAAAAAATATATATATTGTGGAGAATTGAAATTGATGCCTGGCGGAGTGCGTATTAATAGTTTCTCTTACGTCCTAGAGGATGCTGGGTACTCAATAAGGACCATGGGGTATAGACAGGCTCCGCAGGAGACATGGGCACTACAAAGAACTTTAGAATGGGTGTGCACTGGCTCCTCCCTCTATGCCCCTCCTCCAGACCTCAGTTAGATCCTGTGCCCAGATGAGACTGGGTGCATTACAGGGAGCTCTCCTGAGTTTCTTTGAAAAAAAGAATTTTGTTAGGTTTTTTTTTTATTTTCAGGGAGCACTGCTGGCAACAGGCTCCCTGCATCGTGGGACTGAGGGGAGAGAGAAGCAGAACTACTTAAATGATAGGCTCTGCTTCTTAGGCTACTGGATACCATTAGCTCCAGAGGGAGTCGGAACGCAGGTCTCCCCTCGCCGTTCGTCCCTGAGCCGTGCCGCCGTCCTC
The DNA here is from genome assembly GCF_028390025.1 of Pseudophryne corroboree. Classification (NCBI taxonomy): domain Eukaryota; kingdom Metazoa; phylum Chordata; class Amphibia; order Anura; family Myobatrachidae; genus Pseudophryne; species Pseudophryne corroboree. The sequence continues at coordinate 415,258,233 of NC_086446.1, read as the reverse complement.
ACAGAGCCGGAAGAGAGAAGCCGGGTGAGTATAAGAAGAAAGAAGACTTCAAAGGCGGCAGAAGACTTCAGATCTTCTCTGAGGTAACGCGCAGCGGTAACGCGCCATTGCTCCCACACACAACACACACGGCAGGCAGTGATGGGTGCAGGGCGCAGGGTGGGCGCCCTGGGCAGCAATTTTAAACCTCTAGGACTGGCTATAAATGAATATATAGGCTCCGAGGGCTGTATATAGTAAATCCCCCGCCAGTATTTAAAAAATCGAGCGGGACCGAAGCCCGCCGCTGGGGGGGGGGGGGGGGGGGGGGCGGAGCTTGATCCCTCAGCACTAACCAGCGCCATTTTCTCCACAGACACTGCAGAGAAGCTGGCTCCCCAGACTCGCCCCTGCTGAACACGGTGACACAGGGCAGAAAAGAGGGGGGGCAATTGTAAGGTGCAGTGGGTGTATTATATGCACATAATTATATAAAAGCGCTATTTATCTGGGAATTGGTTTTCCAGTGTCAGTTGGCGCTGGGTGTGTGCTGGCATACTCTCTCTGTCTCTCCAAAGGGCCTTATTGGGGATCTGTCTCCATATAAATATCCCTGTGTGGGGGGGGGTGTCGGTACGAGCATGTCTGAAGCTGAAGGCTCTTCTAAGGAGGAGGTCGAGCAGATGATTGTGGTGTCTCCGTCGGTAACGCCGACACCTGATTGGTTGGACATGTGGAATGTTTTAAATGCAAATGTGACATTATTACATAAAAGGATGGACAAAGCAGAGTCCAGGAAAAAAGCAGGGAGTCGATCCATGGCTTTGACTGTGTCACAGGGCCCTTCAGGGTCTCAAAAACGTCCCCTATCCCAAATAGCAGACACTGATACCGACACGGATTCTGACTCCAGTGTCGACTACGATGATGCAAGGTTACACCCAAGGGTGGCAAAAAAGTATTAATTATATGATTATTGCAATAAAAGATGTTTTGCATATCACAGATGACCCCTCTGTCCCTGACACGAGGGTACACATGTTTAAGGAAAAGAAACCTGATGTGACATTTCCCCCATCTCATGAGCTGAACGCATTATTTGAAAAAGCTTGGGAAACTCCAGACAAAAAACTGCAGATTCCCAAAAGAATTCTTATGGCGTATACTTTCCCGGCACAGGACAGGGTACGGTGGGAATCCTCGCCCAGGGTAGACGAGGCTTTGACGCGCTTATCCAAGAAGGTGGCGCTACAGTCTCCAGACACGGCAGCCCTCAAGGATCCTGCTGATCGCAGACAGGAAACGACTTTAAAATCAATTTATTCACATACGGGTGCTTTGCTCAGACCGGCAATAGCATCGGCTTGGGTTTGTAGCGCGGTAGCACCTTGGACAGATACCTTGTCAGCTGATTTTGATACCCTAGATAGGGATACCATTTTATTGACCTTAGGTCACATCAAAGACGCAGTCATATATATGAGGGACGCTTAGAGAGACGTCGGCCTCCTAGGTTCAAGGGCCAACGCCATGGCGATTTCTGCTAGGCGAGCACTGTGGACGTGTGATGCAGACTCGAAAAGGCATATGGAGGTTTTACCTTACAAGGGTGAGGTTTTATTTGGGGAAGGTCTCGCGGACCTGGTTTCCACAGCTACCGCGGGTAAATCTACTTTTTTGCCTTATGTTCTCCCACAGCAAAAGAAAATGCCACAGTATCAGATGCAGTCCTTTCGGTTGCATAAGTCCAGAAGAGGTCGGGGCTCTTCCTTCCTCGCCAGAGGTAAAGGGAAAAGAATGCCTGCTACGGCCGGTTCCCAAAAACTTAAGTCCTCCCCGGCTTCTACTAACTCCACCGCATGACGCTGGGGCTCCACTGAGAGAGTCCGCTCCGGTGGGGGCACGTCTTCAACTCTTCAGCCACGTCTGGGTTCAGTCGGACGTGGATCCTTGGGCGATGGAAATTGTATCCCAAGGGTACAAGCTGGAATTCGAAGACGTGCCTCTCCGCCGATTCTTCAAATCGGCTTTACCAACGTCTCCCCCCAGAGAGGGAGATAGTTTTAGCTGCAATTCAAAAGCTGTGTCTACAGCAAGTGATTATCAAGGTTCCCTTAATACAACAGGAAAAAGGGTACTATTCAACCCTATTTGTGGTCCCGAAACCGGATGGCTCGGTCAGACCCATTCTAAACTTAAAATCCCTGAACCTGTACTTAAAAAGGTTCAAGTTCAAGATGGAATCGCTCAGGGCAGTGATCTCCAGCCTGGAAGGGGGGGGATTTTATGGTGTCACTAGACATAAAGGATGCATACCTTCATGTCCCCATTTATCCTCATCAGGCGTACCTGCGATTCGCTGTACAGGACTGTCATTACCAATTTCAGACGTTGCCGTTTGGGCTTTCCACGGCCCTGAGGGTTTTCACCAAGGTAATGGCGGAAATGGTGGTACTCCTGCGCAGGCAAGGAGTCACAATTATCCCGTACTTGGACGATCTCCTGATAAAAAGCGAGATCAAAGGAACAGTTGCAGAAAAGCGTGTCGCTCTTCCTGAGAGTGCTGCAGCAACATGGCTGGATCCTAAATCTACCAAAGTCACAGTTGGTTCCAACAAGTCGGCTGTCTTTCTTAGGCATGATTCTGGACACAGAACAAAAGAGGGTTTTTCTCCCGATGGAAAAAGCTCAGGAACTCCAGAACATGGTCAGAGACCTGTTAAAACCAAAAAGAGTGTCACTCCATCAATGCACTCGAGTACTGGGGAAAATGGTGGCGACCTTCAGGGCCATCCCTTTCGGCAGGTTTCATGCGAGGACTTTTCAGTGGGACCTTCTGGACAAGTGGTTCGGCTCCCACCTTCAAATACATCAGAAAATAACCCTGTCCCCCAGGGCCAGGGTGTCTCTCCTATGGTGGCTGCAGAGTGCTCACCTTCTAGAAGGTCACAGGTTCGGCATCACACAAGGAAGGAATTTTCAGGGACTGTGGTCAAGCCATATACAACGGCCTACGACAAGCGGAGAATCTTCTTCGCGGCCTACCGGTTCTGATTCAATCAGACAACGTCACAGCCGTGGCTCATGTAAACCGCCAAGGCGGGACAAGGAGCAGAGTGGCAATGGCGGAAGCCACCAGGATTCTGCGCTGGGCAGAAAATCACGTAAGCGCTCTGTCAGCGGTATTCATTCCGGGAGTGGACAACTGGGAAGCAGACTTCCTCAGCAGACACTATCTCCATCCAGGAGAGTGGGGACTTCATCAAGAAGTCTTTGCAGAGATAACAAGTCTTTGGGGACTTCCTCAAATAGACATGATGGCATCACGCCTCAACAAGAAGCTTCGGATGTATTGTGCCAGGTCAAGGGACCCTCAGGCAGTAGCAGTGGACGCCCTGGTGACACCATGGGTGTTTCAGTCGGTCTATGTGTTCCATCCTCTTCCTCTCATCTCAAAAATATTGAGAATACTAAGACGAAAAAGAGTACAGACAATACTCATTGTTCCAGATTGGCCTCGAAGGGCCTGGTATTCAGATCTTCAGGAGATGCTCACAGAAGATCCGTGGCCTCTTCCTCTCAGGGAGGACCTGTTGCAGCAGGGACCCTGCGTGTTCCAAGACTTACCGCGGTTACGTTTGACGGCATGGCGGTTGAACACTGAATACTAGCGGGGAAGGGTATTCCGGAAGAAGTAATCCCTACTCTGATAAAGGCTAGGAAGGAAGTGACGGCGAAACATTATCACCGTATCTGGAGGAAGTATGTATCTTGGTGTGAAGCCAAGAATGCTCCTACGGAAGATTTCCACTTGGGCCGTTTTCTCCACTTTCTACAGACAGGAGTGGATATGGGCCTAAAGCTAGGCTCCATTAAGGTACAGATTTTGGCCCTATCTATATTCTTGCAGAAGGAATTGGCTTCTCTCCCAGAAGTCCAAACTTTTGTAAAGGGAGTGCTACACATCCAGCCTCCTTTTGTGCCCCCAGTGGCACCATGGGACCTTAACGTGGTGTTACAGTTCCTAGAATCTCACTGGTTTGAACCTCTTCAAACAGTTGAATTAAAGTTTCTCACGTGGAAAGTGGTCATGTTGTTGGCATCTGCAAGGCGGGTGTCCGAACTGGCGGCTTTATCTCCTAAGAGCCCCTATCTCATTTTCAATGAGGATAGAGCAGAGTTGAGGACTCGTCCTCAATTTTTGCTTAAGGTGGTGTCATAATTTCATATGAACCAACCTATTGTGGTGCCTGTGGCTACGGGTGACTTGGAGGATTCCAAATCCCTTGATGTAGTCAGTGACTTAAAAATTTACGTAGCCAGGACGGCTCGGGTTAGGAAAACAGAGGCACTGTTTGTCCTGTATGCAGCCAACAAGGTTGGCACTCCTGCTTCTAAGCAGACTATTGCTCGCTGGATCTGTAACACGATTCAGCAGGCTCATTCTACGGCTGGATTGCCGTTACCAAATTCAGTAAAGTTCCATTCCACTAGGAAGGTGGGCTCTTCTTGGGCGTCTGCCCGAGGCGTCTCGGCCTTACAGCTTTGCCGAGCAGCTACTTGGTCGGGTTCAAACACTTTTGCAAAATTCTACAAGTTTGATACCCTGGCTGAGGAGGACCTCATGTTTGATTAATCGGTACTGCAGAGTCATCCGCACTCTCCCGCCCGGTTTAGAGCTTTGGTATAATCCCCATGGTCCTTACGGAGTCCCCAGCATCCTCTAGGACGTAAGAGAAAATAAGATTTTAAACCTACCGGTAAATCTCTTTCTCCTAGTCCGTAGAGGATGCTGGGCGCCCGTCCCAGTGCGGACATATGTCTGCATGACTTGTATATAGTTATTGCTTACATAAGGGTTATGTTACAGTTAAGATCAGTTGTTGGCTGATACTGTTTTGTTCATACTGTTAACTGGTTGCGTATACTCCAGGTTATATGGTGTGGGCTGGTATGAATCTTGCCCTTGGATTAACAAAAATCCTTTCCTCGTACTGTCCGTCTCCTCTGGGCACAGTTTCTCTAACTGAGGTCTGGAGGAGGGGCATAGAGGGAGGAGCCAGTGCACACCCATTCTAAAGTTCTTTGTAGTGCCCATGTCTCCTGCGGAGCCCGTCTATACCTCATGGTCCTTACGGAGTCCCCAGCATCCTCTACGAACTAGGAGTAAAAGATTTACCGGTAGGTTTAAAATCTTATTTCTCTAACGTCCTAGTGGATGCTGGGAACTCCGTAAGGACCATGGGGAATAGCGGGCTCCGAAGGAGGCTGGGCACTCTAGAAAGATTTGACTACCTGGTGTGCACTGGCTCCTCCCACTATGACCCTCCTCCAAGCCTCAGTTAGATTTCGTGCCCGGCCGAGGTTGGATGCACACTAGGGGCTCTCCTGAGCCCTTAGAAAGAAAGTATAGTTTTAGGTTTTTTATTTTCAGTGAGACCTGCTGGCAACAGGCTCACTGCAGCGAGGGACTAAGGGGAGAAGAAGCGAACTCGCCTGCTTGCAGCCGGATTGGGCTTCTTAGGCTACTGGACACCATTAGCTCCAGAGGGATCGACCGCAGGCCCAGTCCTTGGTGTTCGGTCCCGGAGCCGCGCCGCCGTCCCCCTTACAGAGCCAGAAGCAAGAAGAGGTCCGGAAAAACGGCGGCAGAAGACATCAGTCTTCACCAAGGTAGCGCACAGCACTGCAGCTGTGCGCCATTGCTCCTCATGCACACTTCACACTCCGGTCACTGAGGGTGCAGGGCGCTGGGGGGGGGCGCCCTGAGCTGCAATAAAAACACCTTGGCTGGCAAAAATACCACAATATATAGCCCCAGAGGCTATATATGTGGAAAATACCCCTGCCAGAATCCAGAAAAAAGCGGGAGAATAGGCCGCGGAAAAGGGGCGGAGCTATCTCCCTCAGACACACTGGAAGGAAGCTCCCTGGCTCTCCCCTGCAGTCTACACTACAGAACAGGGTAAAAACAGAGAGGGGGGGCACTAAATTTGGGCGCTATATATATATTATTAAAAGCAGCTATAGGGGACATAACTCAGTTAGTCCCTGCATTATATAGCGCTCTGGTGTGTGCTGGCATACTCTCTCTCTGTCCCCCCAAAGGGCTTTTGTGGGTCCTGTCCTCATTCGGAGCATTCCCTGTGTGTGTGCGGTGTGTCGGTACGGCTGTGTCGACATGTTTGATGAGGATAATGATGTGGAGGCGGAGCAGATGCCTTTAGAAGGGATGTCACCCCCTGCGGGACAGACACCTGAGTGGATGGGCTTATGGAAAGTAATGAGTGCACGTATAGACTCCTTATATAAAAAAAATCGACGACATGCCAAATGTGGGACAGCCGACTTCTCAGCTCGTGCCTGCCCAGGCGTCTTATGGCTCGTCAGGGGCTCTAAAACGCCCGCTACCTCAAGCAGACCCAGATGTCGACACTGTTACTGACACCAGTGTCGACGACGATGAGTCAAATCTGATGCCCACTAAGGCCATTCACTGCATGATTGAGGCAATGAAAGAGGTGTTAAACATTTCTGATATAACTACAGGTACCACTAAAAAGGGTATTATGTTTGGAGAGAAAAAACTACCCGTAGTTTTTCCCCATCAGATGAATTAAATGAAGTGTGTGAAGAAGCGTGGGCTTTCCCTGATAAAAAATTGGTAATTCCTAAGAAGGTACTAATGGCGTTCCCTTTCCCGCCAGAGGATAGGTCACGTTGGGAAACACCCCCTAGAGTGGATAAAGCGCTCACACGCTTGTCTAAAAAGGTGGCACTACCGTCTCCGGATACGGCCGCCCTCAAGGAACCTGCTGATAGAAAGCAGGAGGCGATCCTGAAGTCTGTATATACACACACAGGCATTATACTTAGGCCAGCTATTGCGTCAGCTTGGATGTGCAGTGCTGCCGCTGCGTGGTCAGATAAACTGTCAGAAAATATTGACACATTAGACAGAGACACGATCCTGTTAACCATAGACCATATAAAAGACTCAGTCTTATATATGAGAGATGCACAGAGGGAAATCTGCCGGCTGGCATCTAAAGTAAGTGCATTGTCCATTTCTGCTAGGAGAGGCTTATGGACTCGCCAGTGGACAGGAGATGCGGATTCAAAAAAGCACATGGAAGTGTTACCATATAAGGGTGAGGAATTATTTGGGGATGGTCTCTCGGACCTAGTTTCCACAGCAACGTCTGGGAAGTCAGCATTTTTACCCCATGTCCCCTCACAGCCTAAGAAGGCGCCGTTTTATCAGGTTCAGTCCTTTCGGACCAAGAAAAACAGGCGTGGAAAAGGCGGGTCTTTTCTGTCCAGAGGTAGGGGAAAAAGGCTGCAACAAACTGCAGGTTCCCAGGAGCAAAAGTCCTCCCCCGCTTCTTCTTCCAAGTCCGCCGCATGACGGTGGGGCTCCACAGGCGGAGCCAGGTACGGTGGGGGGTCGCCTCAAAAATTTCAGCGATCATTGGGTTCGCTCACAGGTGGATCCCTGGATCCTGCAAATAGTATCTCAGGGGTACAAGCTGGAATTCGAGGCGTCCCCACCCCACCGGTTCCTAAAATCTGCCTTGCCGATTGCTCCCTCAGACAGGGAGGCGGTGCTAGCGGCAATTCACAAGCTGTATTCCCAGCAGGTGATAATCAAGGTACCCCTACTTCAACAAGGCCGGGGTTATTATTCCACACTATTTGTGGTACCGAAACCGGACGGTTCGGTGAGACCCATTCTAAATTTGAAATCCTTGAACACATACATAAAGAAATTCAAGTTCAAGATGGAATCGCTCAGGGCGGTTATTGCAAGCCTGGACGAGGGGGATTACATGGTATCCCTGGACATCAAGGATGCTTACTTGCATGTCCCCATTTACCATCCTCACCAGGAGTACCTCAGATTTGTGGTACAGGATTGCCATTACCAATTTCAGACGCTGCCGTTTGGACTGTCCACGGCACCGAGGGTATTTACCAAGGTTATGGCGGAAATGATGATACTCCTTCGAAGAAAGGGAGTTTTAATTATCCCGTACTTGGACGATCTCCTAATAAAAGCGAGGTCCAAGGAACAGTTGTTGGTGGGAGTAGCACTATCTCAGGAAGTGCTGCACCAGCACGGCTGGATTCTGAATATCCCAAAGTCACAGCTGGTTCCGACGACACGGCTACTGTTCCTGGGTATGATTCTGGATACAGTCCAGAGAAAAGTGTTTCTCCCGGAGGAGAAAGCCAGGGAGTTGTCATTTCTAGTCAGAGACCTCCTGAAACCAAAACAGGTATCAGTGCATCACTGCACGCGGGTCCTGGGAAAGATGGTGGCTTCTTACGAAGCAATTCCCTTCGGCAGGTTCCATGCCAGAATCTTTCAGTGGGACCTGTTGGACCAGTGGTCCGGATCGCATCTTCAGATGCATCGCTTAATAACCCTGTCTCCAAGAACCAGGGTGTCTCTACTGTGGTGGCTGCAGAGTGCCCATCTTCTAGAGGGCCGCAGGTTCGGCATACAGGACTGGGTCCTGGTGACCACGGATGCCAGCCTTCGAGGCTGGGGGGCAGTCACACAGGGAAGAAACTTCCAAGGACTATGGTCGAGTCAGGAGACTTCCCTTCACATAAATATTCTGGAACTAAGGGCCATCTACAATGCCCTAAGTCAAGCAAAATCCCTGCTCCTACACCAGCCGGTGCTGATCCAGTCAGACAACATCACGGCAGTCGCCCATGTAAATCGACAGGGCGGCACAAGAAGCAGGATGGCGATGGCAGAAGCCACAAGAATTCTCCGATGGGCGGAGAATCATGTACTAGCACTGTCAGCAGTGTTCATTCCGGGAGTGGACTTCCTCAGCAGACACGACCTCCACCCGGGAGAGTGGGGACTTCACCCAGAAGTCTTCCAGATGCTGGTAAACCGTTGGGAAAAACCACAGGTGGACATGATGGCGTCCCGTCTCAACAAAAAGTTAAAAAGATATTGCGCCAGGTCAAGGGACCCTCAGGCGATAGCTGTGGACGCTCTAGTGACACCGTGGGTGTACCAGTCGGTTTATGTGTTCCCTCCTCTGCCTCTCATTCCAAAGGTATTGAGAATAATAAGAAAGCGAGGAGTAAACACGATTCTCGTGGTTCCGGATTGGCCAAGACGAGCGTGGTACCCGGAACTTCAAGAGATGCTCTCAGAGGACCCGTGGCCTCTACCGCTCAGACAGGACCTGATACAACAGGGGCCCTGTCTGTTCTAAGACTTACCGCAGCTGCGTTTGACGGCATGGCGGTTGAACACCGGATCCTAAAGGAAAAGGGTATTCCGGAAGAAGTCATTCCTACGCTTATTAAGGCCAGGAAAGATGTTACGGCAACGCATTATCACCGTATATGGCGGAAATATGTTGCATGGTGCGAGGCCAATAAGGCCCCAACAGAGGAATTTCAACTAGGTCGATTTCTGCATTTCCTGCAAGCAGGAGTGGATATGGGCCTAAAACTAGGCTCCATTAAAGTACAGATCTCGGCTCTGTCGATTTTTCTTTCAAAAAGAACTAGCTTCAGTACCTGAAGTTCAGACTTTTGTAAAAGGAGTGCTGCATATTCAGCCCCCGTTTGTGCCTCCAGTGGCACCTTGGGATCTCAACGTGATGTTGAGTTTCTTAAAATCACATTGGTTTGAGCCACTTAAAACCGTGGATCTGAAATATCTCACGTGGAAAGTGGTCATGTTATTAGCCTTGGCTTCAGCCAGGCGAGTGTCAGAATTGGCGGCTTTATCATGTAAAAGCCCTTATCTGATTTTCCATATGGATAGGGCAGAGTTGAGGACTCGTCCCCAATTTCTCCCTAAGGTGGTGTCAGCGTTTCACCTGAACCAGCCTATTGTGGTGCCGGCGGCTACTAGTGAATTGGAGGACTCCAAGTTGCTAGACGTTGTCAGGGCCCTGAAAATATATGTTTCCAGGACGGCTGGAGTCAGAAAATCTGACTCGCTGTTTATCCTGTATGCACCCAACAAACTGGGTGCTCCTGCTTCTAAGCAGTCTATTGCTCGCTGGATTTGTAGTACAATTCAGCTTGCACATTCTGTGGCAGGCATACCACAGCCAAAATCTGTAAAGGCCCATTCCACAAGGAAGGTGGGCTCATCTTGGGCGGCTGCCCGAGGGGTCTCGGCTTTACAACTTTGCCGAGCAGCTACTTGGTCAGGGGCAAATACGTTTGCAAAATTCTACAAATTTGATACCCTGGCTGAGGAGGACCTGGAGTTCTCTCATTCGGTGCTACAGAGTCATCCGCACTCTCCCGCCCGTTTGGGAGCTTTGGTATAATCCCCATGGTCCTTACGGAGTTCCCAGCATCCACTAGGACGTTAGAGAAAATAAGAATTTACTCACCGGTAATTCTATTTCTCGTAGTCCGTAGTGGATGCTGGGCGCCCATCCCAAGTGCGGATTGTCTGCAATACTTGTATATAGTTATTGTTAACTAAAGGGTTATTGTTGAGCCATCTGTTGAGAGGCTCAGTTGTTTTCATACTGTCAAACTGGATATAGTATCACGAGTTGTACGGTGTGATTGGTGTGGCTGGTAAGAGTCTTACCCGGGATTCTAAATCCTTCCTTATTATGTCTGCTCGTCCGGGCACGCTGTCCTAACTGAGGCTTGGAGGAGGGTCATAGTGGGAGGAGCCAGTGCACACCAGGTAGTCATAAATCTTTCTAGAGTGCCCAGCCTCCTTCGGAGCCCGCTATTCCCCATGGTCCTTACGGAGTTCCCAGCATCCACTACGGACTACGAGAAATAGAATTACCTGTGAGTAAATTCTTATTTTTTTCTGTCAGCCACTAGAGGACACTGGCACAACTTCAAGACTGTGGGGTGATGATGGTGGCTTACAGAGAGCTGGCACTTTAAATAATCTAAGAAGTGAAACAGGCTCCTCAATTATTTTTTTTCCTCCTTTCTTGGGACTTCGTTCGCTTAGCCTCAGGAACTCTTCGCCACTTATCCACAGAAGAGGGGTCCGGGTCACACACCAGCGGCAAGCTGCGCAGTAGAGCAGCGCTTAACCAGAGAAGCACTGTTCCTCCCAACAAAGCCGCATCCTGAGGCGCCGGTTTGGTAAGTGAGCCTCCTTGTAGGTACAGCGGGTTACCTCCAACCTCTCCCCTGCCCGGTCACACTGGCCGTGATAGCGGAGGGACTCCCACTGCACTGCCGCGCTGACGGGTATATTCAATAAGAGTCTGGTCCGTTCTGACATGCGGTTGTCGAAATGGACCCGACAACCCCTGTTCAAAAGAGCGGCCAAATCCGACTGTCTGATTTGGCCACTCCCAGTGTCCTGTCCTGCTGCTGTCAGCAGCGGGGGGAGCTGTCTGCGGCGCCGGGGCGAAGGAGAGATGTCTGAAACCGCCGATCAACGTTCAATCCGACAAGTCGGGTTTCCCGACTTGTCGGAATAAATGGGTCCGTAATGAATAGGTCGGAACCCCTTCCTACCTAAAACTGTCGGAAGCTGCCGTCTTTCCGACGAGGGCAGCTTCCGACAGTTATTGAATATACCCCATAGTGCGGCAGCATGGGGAAATAGTGCGCGCCTGCTCCCAGCTATCTCTCCAGCGATGGCGTTGAGGTCTTCCTGCGCTGACAGTACACAGCGCGGCAGCGTTGGGGATAGAGTGCGGCGCCCACTTCCAGTTTGTCCTCCTCTCCCCGCTGTGTCTGATCCGCGACATGGTGCAGCGGCGGGGGGGGGGGGGGGGGGGGATCAGTGGTTCCTCAGTACATTGTGGAGTGGCCGCGTCCCACGCAGCACCGGTATCATGTAGCCATCTCCCTGCATTGCCGTGCTGACATTACACAGTGCGGCAGTGTTTATCAGCATTAAACACAAACTTAATCTGGAACTGGAAAAATAGTCCAGCTATCCAGTGCAGTAAGGCTAAAGTCTTATTTATAGAGGGGGAGGAGGACATGATCTTATTGTTTAATTGAGGCACCCACTCAAAATGGCGGGGACCTGGTGAGATGGGTGCCTCTGCATAGGGGATGGGGGCAGAGTTGGCGGGTTTTCAAACTGTCAGTCAAACTCCTTCTTCAGCTAGGCAGCTGCTTAATGGCAACAATTGTTTTTCTCCTCAGGAATCTGCACTGTAGAACAGAGACAGGTGCACATTGCTACAGACTGCCATCAAAAGCCTGCACAAACTACAGGCTGGTGGCTGAGGGGATTTAAAATAGGGGAGTCGGTAAAATACCTCCCTCTATCCTTCTGATTTCCCCCTCTCTTTTTCTAGATTATTGAGAGTGCTTGTGGAAAATTGTATGTCTCTAAAATGGCAGGCAAGGGACCAGTGAATAAGGCGTCACAAAAATTACTAGTCTGTGTGAAGTGTAACAAAAAAGCTCACAAGGACGATTCCTCCCTGTATGAGGCATGTGCTTTGGAGGTTACGTTAGTTAACCCGTCCCAAGATGCTAATTTTCACCCCTGGGCGGTAGCGCTAACAGGAACCATCTCACAATTACATACTGAGGTGACTGCTTTACGGAAGACTCGTGAGACGGTTAGGGAGATTCCTCAAAGTGATGTACCTTTTATTGCTACAGAACCACCTTGGGTGTCAAAGATTAGCCAGGTCGGTAGAGGGTCTCACAAAATGCTTGGACTCGTCCAGTAAACAGCCGCAGACAGTGTCCAAGGCTAAGAAACGTCCAGTGCCCTTAAGTCATCAGTCCGATGAATCCGGAGAAGAACTTCTCTCTCAGGACGAAGCTGAGGAGGACTATCGTGAGTTGGGCGAAAATACAGACGCAGATGACAAAGTTCTACCAGAACCTTCTCATGGGGTAGAACCTCTTATTTTAGCTATAAGACAAGTTTTGAACATTTCCGAGACTACAACACCGGAGTCGCCAAATACTGCGTTATTTGGTGGAAAACACTGTTCTTCGGTCACATATCGTTTTTCAAAGAAGCTGGATGATCAGTTGACGGAGGCTTGGAAAAACCCGGACAAGAGATTTCAGATGCCCAAAACCTTCCTTAGTATTTATCCATTTTCATTGGTTATGACCGATAAATGGGATAAGTCACCTCGAGTGGACTCCTCTCTTTCCAGGTTGTCAAAGAAAACTGCATTACCTGTTCTGGGAGCAACTTCTTTGAAAGACCCTTCTGAAAGGAAGTTGGACATCGTGTTGAAGTCCATCTATTCGGACGCTGGGCTTGCACTTAGCCCAACCTTGGTGAGTTCCTGGGTGAACAAAGCAGTGGAGCATTGGGCCACTAAGTTGATTAAAGATTTACAAGAGGGGGTTCCGTTAGAAGACGTAGTTATCCTAGTGGAACACATTAAAGAATCAGCTATATACTTAGGAGAAGCGGCCAGAGATATCGGACAAGTTAACTCAAGGATCTCAGCAGCAACTATTGCGGCCAGAAGAGCCCTTTGGCTGAGGTCATGGCAAGTAGACACAGAGTCAAAAAGAGCGGTGGAGGCACATCCGTTTACAGGTGACATTCTTTTTGGAAAAAAACTAGACACGTTAATTCTACAAGCTACGGGTGGTAAATCTACCTTCTTACCGACCCTTCCACTTATACTGGAACCTCTTTTCGATCCTTTCGTTCCACTCAACCTTTTAGAGGACGTGGAGGAGCTACACCCTTGTGAGGTAGAGGTCGCTATAACAACTAGTCGCTGCTCGTCATCAAGACCCAAAGCCTACAGAAAAGACCGTGGCATGACTGTCACTCTTCCCACAGGGGCCCAGGTACGGTAGGGAGCGCGGCTTCGAAATTTTCAGGATGCCTGGTTCAAAATATTCGACAATGTGTGGATTCGCAACATCATCGCCAAAAGGGTACAAGTTAGATTTCGAAGTTTCACCGCCTAAGAAATATTTTACAACAAGTCTTCCCATCCTTCTGGACAAACGTTTAGCCCTTCGAGGTGCAATACGGACCTTTGTAGAATCAGCTGTGCTAATGCCGGTACCACGGAGTCTACGAAAAGATTGGAATAGTAACCCTTTTTCCGTTGTTCCAAAAGCAGACTGTACGTTAAGACCAAACCTGAACATGAAATCATTAAATCAGTCTTATTACCAGTTCAAGATGGAGTTGCTCTGCTCATTGATATCAAGCCTGGAACCCAAGGAATTCATAATCTCTAGACATCAAGGCTGTGTATCTCCACATTCCGATCTGAGAACCTCACCAACTGTTTCTCAGGTTCGTGATTCAACAGTATATCATTTTCAGTTCAGAGCCTTACCATTCGGACTGTCCAAAGCACCCAGAGTTTTTAGCAAGGTAATGTCAGTGATTGCTCACCTCAGATCATTGGGATTCACAATACTACCATACCTAGAAGACCTCCTCCTCAAGGCTCCATCCGGTCTCCAGGAGCATGCTCTATTAATATACAATGTGTTGGTAGAACATGAATGGATAATCAATTTTCAGAAATCCAACCTTCAGTCGTCAGAGCGTCTCCAGTTTCTCTGTGTGATCCTGGACACCAATGTACAGAGTTTTTCTGCCACAAGACCAAGCTCTGAGTATACAGAAACTGGTCTGGGCTGTTCTCAAGACACGACGGGTATCAGTCCATTTATGCATTGTCTGCTTGGGAAGATGGTAGCTGCTTTCGAAACTCTGGAGTTCGGACGTTTTCATTCACGTCCTTTCCAGCTGTACCTGTTACATCAATGGTCGGGTCGCATCTAGACTTTCAACAGTTAGTTCGTCTAACTCTGGAGACACGACTTTCGCTTCTTTGGTGGCGCCAGCTGCACACTGTGGGCAGGCGGTTCGGTGTGTGGGACTGGACGCTCCTCACGACAGATGCCAGCCTCAGGGGATGGGGCACGGTTGTGTTGGACTCCCATCTTCAGGGCCACTGGTCACCACAAAAATCGATGTTGCCAGTAAATGTGTTGGAACTGAGAGCGATCTACTATGCACTGGTACAAGCCGCCCACATTCTACGATCCAAGGTGGTAAACGTTCATTCGGACAACGCGATTGCTGTAGCGTACGTAAACAAACAAAGTGGAACTCAGTCGCCAGGCAATGCAAGAGGTGTTGCGTATTCTCCAATGGGCAGAACGCAACGCAGTAATTCTGTCGGCGGTATTCATTCCAGGAGTGGACATTTGGGAAGCAGATTACCTCAGCCGTCAGGATCTACATCCGGTAGAATGGGCACTTCACCCAGAAGTGTTCTGCATCCCATCTCAATCATCAGCTTCCAAGATACATCTCCAGATCCTGGGATCCTCAAGCGGAAGCTCTGGCCGTGCCTTGGCCGTACAGCCTAGTTTGTGTGTCCTCTGATTTCCCTCTATTGTCTCGAATTCTCAAGAGAATCAAACTGGAGTCAGTCACGGTGATCCTGGTGGCACCAGATTGGCCTCTGAGGGCTCGGTATTCAGACCTGCGCTTTCTTCTAACGGACGATCCTTGACCTCTTCCATTGCGTCCGGATCTACTTTTTCGGAAGCCATAGGGGACACTGGCTGCCCGCCTGTCGCTGTTCTCTTGCCTTCCTTGTTGTTCTGTTGTGTTTTAATCTTATGCTCTCTTCCCTCGTATAGTTTCTGTTCTCTTGTTCCCGTCTTCTCTCGGCTAATTCATAACTGAGGGATGATGGCGAATAGAGGTGGAGTAGCCTGTTTCATTTCTTAGAATATTTAAAGTGTAAGCCACCATCATCACCCCCACAGTCTTGAAGTTGTGCCAGTGTCCTCTATGGCTTCCGAAAAAGGGATTTAACGGTAAGTACCAAAATCCTCCTTTTGGTAGTGCCGTCATCGCAAGATTCCCCATAGAGGTGCAAGTATAAACTTGCAATCCTGGGCGTCACAATGTGCCATAGTTGACGTTGGGGTATTGAGGTCTTAACTTACCCTTAAAATCAGTTTTATCTTCGTGAAACTTTTTTCATCAATGAGCACTTGCCCCTGCCCTATGCCAGGTGCAAACTATACACCTCTATATAGGTCTGCATAGCTTATGTCCAGGTCTGCAAAGGAAGCATTAATGTCTATGCGAGAGCAGCCTGTTGCGCCTAATTGGTTCTATTTGTAGATGCCATCAATGTGTACGTCTTTGCATAGCCCATACTTTTTGCCCACTACAAATGGGCATACATTCATCTCATTCTCAGCAACTTTCTAATAGATTATGACCATATATTTTTTTTCTGGAAACCTCTATACAAAAGGTAGATATAAAAGATTGAACTGTTCTTTGGTAAGATTCAAACTTTGTTTTTATGGAAAAAGATATGACCATGTACTGTAGTGTATAAACTAAGTTGGGGTGAAATCCAAAAGAATCCCCTGCCAAATGTGGCGTCATTTCCTACAATCCGTTCTTGATTGCAAATGGCATTGCAATCCGTTTGCTATACCTGACCCATAAAAAACTGTATAACCATCTATTGATTCAAATTTGAACATAGGTTTTACAGAGGTTAAGCCCAAGATGCATCTGCAGTGATCGCAAAAATGCGCTATAGCGCGTTTTTTACGCGCTATAGGCAGTGAGGGACTCAATTTTGAAATATGAGTGGGTCCTGCAGGACGCGCTCTGACTCAACCACCAATCACCGCCGGCAGTATTCCCCGTCTCAACCAATCGCCGCCGCAGCGTCCCCAGTCTTCACAGCCAATCACTGCCGGGCCGGCAGCGGCTCCCATCTCCCCATTCAATTGCGCCCTGCCGCCAGCACACACCCATCCTACCTCTGTGCAGCTTCAATCTGCATTTGGGCATCCTCCTCCACGGACTCCGGGTAACAGGATTCGCTGGCTTTTGCAATAATCAGCGTGCTCTGTGCCGGCTGCAGGGTGGGCTCCCGTGCTGCTTAACAGGCTGCATCTCACCAGGAACTGAGCGGCAGTGCACAGGCTAACCCCTTGTATTGAATATGCACCGCGATCAGCAACATTGGCGGCTTCGGGGCAGGGCACCAAGGTATGTGCTCCAGGACAGGGTTTCTGAATCATACTGTGCACTTATAGGGCTGCGGCAAGCTGATGCCCTAGTACAGTCTAATGCTGGCCGCACATAGCTTTAGGCATAAAGTAGAAACAGCGAGCAACCATTTACAGAGAGGACTGCAAGCTCCAGCCCCGCCCCCTCCATCCTGTGCGGCAGACCAGATTACAATCTAATGTCCCTCTTCTCTAACCCTCCCGTTGTCTCCCTCCTCCCAGTAGTAATGAAGTCTATTTTACTGTGTAGACTAGTACGGAGTTTGCAGACTGCAACCCATAACTCCCCCCTCCCACCCCCAGCCGACATAAGGCTGCTCTTCGTGCTCCTGGAGTTACAGGCAGCCTGCTGCTGGAGGGGCACAGAGGTCGTTGGACTTAAGAGCACTCTGAATTTGATTTATATGAAATCCCTGCACAATATAAACTTCAACTCTAGAGTGATTGCACTGGGAGACTGGTGTCCCGCTGTGTAGCAGCTGTCTGCAAACTACAGGTATGAAGTACACTGTGTGTAGCCTCCCTCTGCTCCAACCCTGTGTACACTGACACTGTAAAGTCAATATATGCCCCCATCCTGTGTATACTGAGACTGCATCCTTGTCTGGGGGTTCAGTAGTGAAAGCCAGCGCAAGGGATCCCGACGTAAGAAATACCAACATCGGGATCCTGAGTGAGAAAAAGCAGAAAGGGATGAGAAAGGGGTGTTTCTCTGACGTCCTAAGTGGATGCTGGGACTCCGTAAGGACCATGGGGAATAGCGGCTCCGCAGGAGACAGGGCACAAAAGTAAAGCTTTAGGATCAGGTGGTGTGCACTGGCTCCTCCCCCTATGACCCTCCTCCAAGCCTCAGTTAGATTTTTGTGCCCAAACGAGAAGGGTGCAGGCTAGGTGGCTCTCCTGAGCTGCTTAGAAGTAAAGTTTAAATAGGTTTTTTATTTTCAGTGAGACCTGCTGGCAACAGGCTCACTGCATCGAGGGACTAAGGGGAGAAGAAGCGAACTCACCTGCGTGCAGAGTGGATTGGGCTTCTTGGCTACTGGACATTAGCTCCAGAGGGACGATCACAGGTACAGCCTGGATGGGTCCCGGAGCCGCGCCGCCGGCCCCCTTACAGATGCTGAAGAGTGAAGAGGTCCAGAAATCGGCGGCAGAAGACGTTCCTGTCTTCATTAAGGTAGCGCACAGCACTACAGCTGTGCGCCATTGCTCCCAGCACACTTCACACTGCGGTCACTGAGGGTGCAGGGCGCTGGGGGGGGCGCCCTGGGCAGCAATGTAAATACCTCCTATGGCAAAAAATACATCACATATAGCCCCTGGGCTATATGGATGTATTTAACCCCTGCCAGTTTTCCAGATAAAAGCGGGAGAAGAGCCCGCCGAGAAGGAGGCGGGGCCTATCTCCTCAGCACACTGCGCCATTTTCCCACACAGCTCCGCTGGTAGGAAGGCTCCCAGACTCTCCCCTGCACTGCACTACAGAAACAGGGTACAACAGAGAGGGGGGGCACTTATTTGGCTAAAAATATATATAAGCAGCTATAAGGGATAGACACTTATTATAAGGTTGTCCCTATACAGTTTATAGCGTTTTGGTGTGTGCTGGCAAACTCTCCCTCTGTCTCCCCAAAGGGCTAGTGGGGTCCTGTCCTCTATCAGAGCATTCCCTGTGTGTGTGCTGTGTGTCGGTACGTTTGTGTCGACATGTATGAGGAGAAAAATGATGTGGAGACGGAGCAGATTGTCTGTAATAGTGATGTCACCCCCTAGGGGGTCGACACCTGAGTGGATGTACTGTTGAAAATTACGTGACAGTGTCAGCTCTGTATAAAAGACGGTGGTTGACATGAGACAGCCGGCTACTCAGCTTGTGCCTGTCCAAACGTCTCATAGCCCGTCAGGGGCTCTAAAGCGCCCGTTACCTCAGATGGCAGATACAGACGCCGACACGGATACTGACTCCTGTGTCGACGGTGAAGAGACAACCGTGATTTCCAATAGGGCCACACGTTACATGATTGAGGCAAGGGAAAATGTTTACACATTTCTGATATGAGTACCACCAAAAAGGGGTATTATGTTTGGTGAGGAAAAACTACCTGTAGTTTTCCTGAATCTGAGAAATAAAATGATGATGCGTGGGTTTCCCCCCGATAACAATTGATAATTTCTAAAAAGTTATTGGCAGTATACCTTTTCCCGCCAGAGGTTAGGGTGCGTTGGGAAACACCCCCTAGGGGGGATAAGGCGCTCACACGCTTGTAAGAACAAGGGCTCTACCCTCTCCTGAGATGGCCGCCCTTAAGGATCCTGCTGATAGAAAGCAGGAGGGTATCCTAAAATGTATTTACACACATACTGGTGTTATACTGCGACCAGCAATCGCCTCAGCCTGGATGTGCAGTGCTGGGTTGGCGTGGTCGGATTCCCTGACTGGAAATATTGATATCCTAGATAAGGACAGTATATTATTGCCTATAGAGCATTTAAAATATATGCGAGATGCACAGCGGAATATTGCCGACTGGCATCAAGAATAAGTGCGTTGTCCAATTCTACCAGTAAGGTGGTCAGGTGAGGCGGATTCCAAACGGCATTTGGAAGTATTGCCTTAAAAAAGGGGACATTTGGGGTCGGTCTTTCAGACCTGGTGGCCACGGCAACAGCTGGGATATCCACGTTTGTACCCCAGGTCGCCTCTCAAAATAAGACGCAGTATTATCAGGCGCAGTCCTTTGTTGGCAAGCGGACAAAAGGTTCCTCTTTTCTGCTCGTGACAGAGGGAGAGGAAAAAGGCTACAGAGATGAGCCAGTTCCCAGGAACAGAAACCCTTTCCCGCCTCTGCCAAGCCCTCAGTATGATGCTAGGGCTTTACAAGCTCAGGCACGGTGGGGGCCCGTTCTCAATGAATTTCAGTGCGCAGTGGGCTCACTCGCAAGTAGACCCCTGGATCCTTCAGGTAATATTTCAGGGGTACAAGTTGGAATTCGAGACGTCTCCCCCTCGCCGTTTCCAAAAGTCGGTTTTACCGACATCTCCCTCTGACAGGGAGGCAGTTTTGGAAGCCATTCACAAGCTGTATTCCCAGCAGGTGATAATCAAGGTACCCCTCCTGCAAAAGGAAACGGGGTATTATTCCACACTATTGTGGTACCGAAGCCAGACGGCTCGGTGAGACCGATTCTAAATCTAAAATCTTTGGATACAGAGGTTCAAATTCAAGATTGAGTCACTCAGAGCAGTGATTGCGAATCTGGAAGAAGGGGACTACATGATGTCTTGGGACATCAAGGATGCTTACCTTCATGTCAAAAAATTTACTCTTCTCACCAAGGGTACCTCAGGTTATGGTACAGAACTGTCACTATCAGTTCAGACGCTGCCGTAGGGATGGTCCACGGCACCCCGGGTCTTTACTAAAGTACGGACCGAAATGATGATATTCCTTCGAAGGAAGGGAATTTTAGTTATTCTTTACTTGGACGATTCCCTGATAAGGGTAAGATCCAGGGAACAGTTGGAGGTCAGTGTAGCACTATCTCAGGTAGTGTTGCGGCAGCACGGTTGGATTCTCAATATTCCAAAATCGCAGCTGGTTCCGACAACTTGTCTTCTGTTCCTAGGGATGATCCTGGACACAGTCCAGAAAGAAGGAGAAAGCCAGGGAGTTATCCGAGCTAGTCAGGAACCTCCTAAAACCGAGCCAAGTCTTAGTGCATCAATGCACAAGGGTTCTGTGTAAAAATGGTGGCTTCCTACGAAGCAATCCCATTTGGCAGATTCCACGCAAGGACTTTCCAGTGGGACCTACTGGAAAAATGGTCCGGGTCGCATCTTCAGATGCATCAGCGGATAACCCTGTCACCAAGGACAGGGGTATCCCTCCTGTGGTGGTTGCAGAGTGCTCTTTTTCTAGAGGGCCGCAGATTCGGCATTCAGGACTGGGTCCTGGTGACCACGGATGCCAGCCTGCGAGGCTGGGGAGCAGTCACACAGGGAAGGAATATCCAGGGCTTATGGTCAAGCCTGGAGACATCACTTCACATAAATATCTGAAGCTAAGGGCCATTTACAATGCTCTAAGCTTAGCAAGACCTCTGCTTCAAGGTCAGCCGGTGTTGATCCAGTCGGACAACATTACGGCAGTCACCCACGTAAACAGACAGGGTGCCACAAGAAGCAGGAGGGCAATGGCAGAAGCTGCAAGGATTCTTCGCTGGGCGGAAAACCATGTGATAGCACTGTCAGCAGTATTCCGGGAGTGGACAACTGGGAAGCAGATTTCCTCAGCACGACCTCCTCCCGGGAGAGTGGGAACTTCACCCAGAAGTCCTCCACATGATTATAACCCGTTGGGAAAAACTCGACGGGTATTGCGCCAGGTCAAGGGACCCTCAGTCAATAGCTGTAAAGGCTCTGGTAACACCGTGGGTGTACCAATCAGTGTATGGGTTCCCTCCTCTGCCTCTCATACCCAAGGTACTGAGATTGATAAGATGGAGAGGAGTAAGCACTATATTCGTGGCTCCGGATTGGCCAATAAGGACTTGGTAACCGGAACTTCAAGAGATGCTCACGGAGGATCCGTAGCCTCTACCTCTAAGAAGGGACCTGCTCCAGCAAGGACCCTGTCTGTTCCAAGACTTACCGCGGCTGCGTTTGACGGCATGGCGGTTGAACGCCGGATCCTGAAGGAAAAAGGCATTCCGGATGAAGTCATCCCTATCCTGATCAAAGCCAGGAAGGATGTAACCGCAAAACATTATCACCGCATTTGGCGAAAATATGTTGCGTGGTGCGAGGCCAGTAAGGCCCGACGGAGGAAATTCGACGATTCCTACATTTCCTGCAAACAGGAGTGTCTATGGGCCTGAAATTGGGGTCCATTAAGGTTCAAATTTCGGCTCTGTCAATTTTCTTCCAAAAAGAACTAGCTTCAGTCCCTGAAGTTCAGACGTTTGTAAAAGGGGTACTGCATATACAGTCTCCTTTGGTGCCTTCAGTGGCACCTTGGGATCTCAATGTAGTTTTTGGGTCCCAAAAGTCACATTGGTTTGACCCACTTAAATCTATGGAGTTAAAATATCTCACAGGAAAAGTGGTCATGCTGTTGGCTCTGGCCTGGGCCAGGCGCGTGTCAGAATTGGCGGCTTTATCCTGTAAAAGCCCTTATCTGATTTTCCATTCGGACAGGACGGAATTGAGGACTCGTCCTCAGTTTCTCCCTAAGGTGGTTTCAGCGTCCACCTGAACCAACCTATTGTGGTGCCTGCGGCTACTAGGGACTTGGAGGACTCCAAGTTGCTAGACGTTGTCAAGGCCGGAAAATATGTTTCCAGGACGGCTGGAGTCAGAAAATCTGACTCGCTGTTCATCCTGTATGCACCCAACAAGCTGGGTGCTCCTGCTTCTAAGCAGACGATTGCTCGTTGGATTTGTAGTACAATTCAGCTTGCACACTCTGTGGCAGGCCTGCCACAGCCAAAATCTGTTAAAGCCCATTCCACAAGGAAAGTGGGCTCATCTTGGGCGGCTGCCCGAGGGGTCTCGGCTTTACAACTTTGCCGAGCAGCTACTTGGTCAGGGGCAAACACGTTTGCTAAATTCTACAAATTTGATACCCTGGCTGAGGAGGACCTGGAGTTCTCTCATTCGGTGCTGCAGAGTCATCCGCACTCTCCCGCCCGTTTGGGAGCTTTGGTATAATCCCCATGGTCCTTACGGAGTCCCAGCATCCACTTAGGACGTCAGAGAAAATAAGAATTTACTTACCGATAATTCTATTTCTCGTAGTCCGTAGTGGATGCTGGGCGCCCATCCCAAGTGCGGATTGTCTGCAATACTTGTATATAGTTATTGTTACAATAACATCGGGTTGTTTATTGTTGTGAGCCATCTTTCAGAGGCTCCTACGTTTTATCATACTGTTAACTGGGTTCAGATCACAAGTTGTATGGTGTGATTGGTGTGGCTGGTATGAGTCTTACCCGGGATTCTAAATCCTTCCTTATTATGTACGCTCGTCCGGGCACAGTATCCTAACTGAGGCTTGGAGGAGGGTCATAGGGGGAGGAGCCAGTGCACACCACCTGATCCTAAAGCTTTACTTTTGTGCCCTGTCTCCTGCGGAGCCGCTATTCCCCATGGTCCTTACGGAGTCCCAGCATCCACTACGGACTACGAGAAATAGAATTATCGGTAAGTAAATTCTTATTTTTACCCTCTCCCCTACTCCCCTAACCTCCCTCAGTGTCTAACCCTAACCTTCCCCGGTAAGGGTATAAACCTAACCCCCTGTCTTCGCTGCCTAAACCTATCCCTCCCACCCCACAGCCTAAGCCTAACCTTTGGAAGGGGGTGCCTAACCCCCCCCCCCCCCCCCCTTCTCCCTGCACCCTAACCCTCCCAGGACGCAGGTTAAAATTAACCCCCTTTTCCCGCAGCATACCTCTCCTGTGCCATGGTGTGTGGTATTCTGACTGGCAGGATCTTGGCTGCATCCCCTTGTCTGTGCTCTCACCCCGTGTACACTGGCACTATGTAGCCCACCTGTGCCCATTCCCAGTATACACTGGCATGGATCCAAAGGGAGATCGCTCCCTCAGTGATCGCAAAAACACACTATAGCGCGTATTTTACTCCATAATGAGGACCGGGGACGCGTGCCGTTGTAGGCAGTCCTGTAGCTCCTTTGATCTCTCCGCCGGGTCCCGCTGCCAATCCTGTGGCTTCTTTGAAGTCTCTGGGTCCTGTGGTGCCTTTTAGGTATCCAGGTCCAGTGGCCAATCACGTGGATACAATGTGGTCTCCCTCTCAAACCCTTCCAATAGCCGGGCTTCCGGGAGGACTATTAGACGGGGAGGAGGAGCTGTTGGTGCCTTTCACTCCTGTATGCAGCTGCGGCACCCGGCATACTCAGAAGGCAGACCGAACTGCAGCATTAACTGGCTTTCTCTGCGGCCACCTGTCTCCTCCTCATCCCGGCGCTGCTATTCACTTCTCCCCATCACCGCCACGGCCACTCTGGATGCGGGGGCATGCGCCGGTGAATTCCAAGGCTCGGCGCGGCATCCGCAACGCTGAGTCCTGAGTGGCCGTGGCGGTGAGGAGTAGAAGCGAAGTGCCATCACATGCGCCCCACCAACCACACAGTGCCCATCATACACACACTGCCTATTACACACCCCCAATACCCACACATTGGCCATTATACACACTCACACAGTGCCAATTATACACCCCCCCAATATTCACACATTGCCCATTACACACTCACAGTGCCAATCATACGCACTCCCCACAACATGTTCACAGTGCCCATTTAACACACACCCATCTGACACCCCCTCCACTGACACCCGTGATCACTGTGTCTGTGGACGACAACTGGGGGTCCGAGATGGTGGCTACAATGTGTCTAAGTGGTCACCTGGTGCAATGTGTATAACGCGCTCTACCTGGTGCAATGTGTATAACGCGCTCTACCTGGTGCAATGTGTATAACGCGCTCTACCTGGTGCAATGTGTATAACGCGCTCTACCTGGTGCAATGTGTATAACGCGCTCTACCTGGTGCAATGTGTATAACGCGCTCTACCTGGTGCAATGTGTATAACGCGCTCTACCTGGTGCAATGTGTATAACGCGCTCTACCTGGTACAATGTTTATATGTGCTCTACATGGTGCAATGTATATATGTGCTCTACCTGGTGCAATGTTTATATGTGCTCTACCTGGTGCAATGTTTATATGTGCTCTACCTGGTGCAATGTTTATATGTGCTCTACCTGGTGCAATGTATATAATGTGCTCTAACTGGTGCAATGTGTATAATAATGCACTCTAACTGGCGCAATGTGTATAATGTACTCTGCCTGCGCAATGTGTATAACGTTCTCTGCCTGCGCAATGTGTATAAAGTGCTCTACCTGGTGCAATGTGTATAAAGTGCTCTACCTGGTGCAATGTGTATAATGTGCTCTCCCTGGAGCAAAGTGTATAACGTGCTCTACCTGGTGCAATGTGTATAACGCGCTCTACCTGGTGCAATGTGTATAACGCGCTCTACCTGGTGCAATGTGTATAACGCGCTCTACCTGGTGCAATGTGTATAACGCGCTCTACCTGGTACAATGTTTATGTGCTCTACATGGTGCAATGTATATATGTGCTCTACCTGGTGCAATGTTTATATGTGCTCTACCTGGTGCAATGTTTATATGTGCTCTACCTGGTGCAATGTTTATATGTGCTCTACCTGGTGCAATGTATATAATGTGCTCTAACTGGTGCAATGTGTATAATAATGCACTCTAACTGGCGCAATGTGTATAATGTACTCTGCCTGCGCAATGTGTATAACGTTCTCTGCCTGCGCAATGTGTATAAAGTGCTCTACCTGGTGCAATGTGTATAAAGTGCTCTACCTGGTGCAATGTGTATAATGTGCTCTCCCTGGAGCAAAGTGTATAACGTGCTCTACCTGGTGCAATATGTGTAACGTGCTCTACCTGGTGCAATATGTATAACGTGCGCTACCTGGCGCAATATGTATAACGTGTGCTACCTGGCGCAGTGTGCATAGGCGGTTCTACCTGGTGCAATATGTATAAGCGGCACTAGTATGTGGTGTAATGTGAATTGGAACTTATGTGGTCATGCCCCTTTCCCATGAAGCCACGCCTCTTAAATTTTGCGGTGCGCACTGCCTATGCTTTGCGTTCTAGCAGGTGGAACACCAATTCACTTTATGCCTAGGGCACCAAAATGTCTAGTTACAGCTCGGGTGCAGAGTGTCCTGCATGCTACACAGCCCAGCAGCTACACTATTGTAGTGTCCAAACAAGATTAAGATTAATAAGAACCTTCATTCCGATGGGACCCAGAAAAAGACCGGTAGGACCCCAATTTTTAAAAGTGAGGGGTCCCTGGGACCCACTTTTTTTTTTGATCAGCGCGATCACTGCATCTGTCTAAGACACATACTACTGTATGTGGTAATGAGGAGCTATGGCTAACCAATGGTTTTTAGTGCACAACAGCATCTCATTCACAGGGAGAGTTCAATTGAGGGTGGGAAATGTTAAGCACCCACGGTGCAGGGTTTTCCCGCAGCTGCAGGGTTTTGCTAAAATATATATATTGCAGAATTTATTTTTATTTTTTTCACGCGCAGTCAGGATTTCAGATCTGAAAACCCTGCAATCCTTTTTTGAAATATGATACCTGGAGCGTGCATACCCACAGTAATCCAAAATTGTGCGCAAGGTTTTTTGGCTGAGAGAAGAAAAACAAATTTAACCCCTCGATCACACCACACCTTTAGAGTCTGACGTACCTCTGCCCTATAAACATGTTACAGCTGTGAATACATTTACTTTCTCTAGCATCCATAAGGGATATTGAGGACAGATTTAGCACGATTTGTATAGACTGGTCCAAAGGAGCCAGTGCACTTTAAATTTCTTCAACTGGGTGTGCTGGCTCCTCCCCTCTATGCCTCCTCTTACAGGTCAGTTTAGAAGAAAGTGCCCTCAGGAGAGAATGCACTCTGCAACTCCAGAGTGTTTTTTCTTCAATTTCTTTTAAACTTATCTTTCGGTATGCTGTTTGGGCAACAGCATACCTGCACCGTGGGAGTTGGGGGGGGGGGGCGGGCGGTCGCCAGCCTTATGAGGTGCAGAGCTGCTTCCCCGCTGCAAGCGCCATGCCCCGCTGAACAAACATGCCGCACACCCCTAATGCTGCCTGAAGGTGATCATCGGTGGGGAGTACACACCGGGGCCCGGATTCACTGTGCGGCAGAAGCGCGGGTAAGGCGTGCGGGTCCCTGCTGGGGGGGACCCGCTGTGACCTCTGCGTGAGACTGGCTTAATACATTGTAACCTCACAAATGCTTGGTACAAACACTTAGGAGACATGGCCAATATAAAGATTACACAGTAGCTCCGGCACCATAGCAGGGGGCGGAGCTACATCAGAGCGGGCTCGGCAGCATTTTGGCGCCTTCCTCTGCATACACAGCAGCGGCCTCACACAGCTCCTCCATAACTGTTGCACGCTGGATCACTGGTACCGGTGTGTAGGGGGGAGAGCCGCTATCTTGTGCAAAAATAACATCCCTCTGAGGGATTTTTCATTAGACAAGTCTCACTGTTTTATGTATATGTGAAACGCTGACAGCCTCACTGGGGCTGTACAGCAATGGGTGTGCTGGTGTCCTCACTCCTGTGTCTCCTCTTACATGCAATAGGGCAGGGTGGTATTATAGTTCAGGCTGTGTTGTATGTGTTTTGTACCTGTTTTTCTTCTTCACAATGTAAAACAGAAGTTATGCAGTGTGTGTAATGCTACATTTTCCCCTTGCTCATGTGAGCAGTGTAGTCAGTCATCACAAAATGCTGATAACAATGTGGGGGAGAATCCAGAGCCCTTCTGACTGGGGGCTAGCAAAACTATGATTTCTGATATGTCGTCTCAACTCGCTGCAAATGCCAATAACTCAGGAACTGCAACAAGTAGTGGCAAATCTAGCTGCTAAACATCCCCTCCATCCACTACAGGTGCACAAAAACGCGCTTTACCTGCACTTGTATCAGATACTGATGATGATATACAAGATGATGAGGATGGTGTGGGACTCCACCCCTACACAGGGTATTGAACCCCTTATATTGGCTATACGGAATGTTAAAGCTCCCCCTGGAGTATGCTGCTAATCAGCAGTCGTTTTTCCTCCCACAAGACAAACTGTCACCTTCCCTGATTCTAAAGAATTGGATGATTTATTTAAATTAGCCTGGAGAAATCCAGATAAAAAATTACAGGTGCCCAAAAGGTTTTTAAATACCTTCTCATTTGCTCCTGAAGGCAGGAAATCCTGGGCTGAATCTCCAGCAGTAGATGTCTGTCTCTCGCCTTTCTAAAAAGGCGGTGCTCCCTGCTCCGGGTTCTTTTACGGCAAAGGACCCGGGGGATAGAAAAATAGAGACCACTCTAAAATCTGTCTACACTGCTGCAGGTGTTGCTCAAAGGCCGGTCATTGCTGGATGACACATGCCATTCATACATGGGCTACTCAGATTCAAGAGGGTCTTTCAGGGGATATGCCCTTGGTTACTACTGTAACTTTCCTAAAACACCATTCAGGACATTGCAAGAGTCCTCTGTGACTCCCTTAAAGAGTGGCAATATACAGGCTAGAACAACTATTGCAGTGGATTGCAGACGCTTTCCCTCACACACCTCTCACATGCGCCGAGGTGCAGCGGCCGCCCGGACCAGAGAGGGGGGGCGTAGCCGCACGACGTCCCTTGATGACGTCGGTCCCGACGTACGTTTCACCGCTGGGCTTGTTCGTGAACAGCAGAAGTGGGTTCTTTCTTCCTTCATATATCATCTTTACTATTCAAGGTCGTACTATCCTGAAAGTAGCCCGATCTTCTATCTCGGAAGCTGATAGGATAGACCTGGCTAGTACTTTGAAGGGGGACCACTTAGGAATACCAGGCACTGTGGATATCATCAAGATGATCACCTATATTTCCATTTGAAAAACACTGGTGGAGCAGTTCTATGCTGCTCACTCTCACTATTTTAATTTATATTTCACCCACTTATCTCTTATTTAGAAATTAAGATAGAGAATCTAATTACTTTGGACCGCATAGGTCGATATTTTAATGGAACAGAATAAATGTTAAGTTTTAGATTATTCATTATCACATCATCTCATTGTATACTGTTTTGATTGATTGTTATTATTTTCAAATAAGAGTGCTCCCAAAAAGGATTTCTTTTGTCTTTTCTTTTTTTCATACATGTGTAGTTAACCTACAAAAGTGTTTTGGGAGCACCACCAATAAGTAAAGTGCTATTTAAAGATTTGGCTTTTAGCACTATTTATATTGGTTATTTTCAGATTTGTTTATATTTAAGTGTGGCTTTATAGCGCACTGCTAGTGCGGAACTGACAAACCATATTACAAACATTGTTCCAGTACCCCTACTACAACAAGGACAAGGTTACTACTCCAGTCTGTTTGTAGTGCCAAAACCAGACGGGTCTGTGAGACCTATTTTGAATCTGAAGTCCTTGAATCCTTACCTGAAGGTTTTCAAGTTCAAGATGGAATCTTTGCGAGCGGTGGTTGCGGGCCTGAAACAACAGGAATTCCTTGTGTGTCCCTGGTTATCAAGGAGGCCTACCTGCATATCCTGATTTGGCCTCCTCATCAGGCCTATCTACGGTTCGCCCTACTGAACGATCACTACCAGTTTCAGGCGTTGCCCTTTTCGCCCTGTCTACAGCTCCGAGAGTGTTCACGAAGGTGATGGCGGAAATGGTGTTTCAGCTCAGAGTCCAGGGGGTCAACATTGTCCCTTACTTGGACGATCTCGTGATAAAAGCAAGTTTCAGGGAGCTTCTATTGCTTCATATAGATCGCACTATCCAACTTCTGTCTCACCACGGGTAGATCCTCAATCTGAAGAAGTCTCCGGTTTCTGGGTATAATACTGGATACTGTAGCTCAAAGAGTGTTTCTCCCAGAAGACAAGGTGAGAACACTTCAAGAGATGGTTTGCATGGTTCTCCGTCCTGCTCGAGTTTTCATTCATCTTTGCATAAAGTTGTTGGGAAAAGTGGTGGCCTCGTACGAGGCGATACAGTTCGGCAGGTTCCATGCCAGACCTTTCCAGTTGGACATCCTGAACAAGTGGTCTGGTTCACATCTCCAGATGCACCGAATGAATCAGCTGTCACCCCAGGCTAGGATTTCGCGCCTGTGGTGGTTGCAGTCTTCCTAACTGCTGGAAGGTCGACGTTACGGGATTCAGGATTGGACCCTCCTCACGACTGATAAAAGTCTACGAGGATGGGGAGCTGTCACTCAGGGGGCGCAGTTCCAGGGCAGGTGGTCTGCCCAAGAGGCTCTACTCCCGATCAACATTCTGGATCTACGGGCGATATACAATGCTCTGCTTCAGGCCTCCTCTCTACTCAGGAATCGGGCGATCCAGGTTCAGTCGGACAACCCCACGGGAGTGGCGTACATCAATCGACAAGGAGTGACAAAAAGCAAGGCCTGCATGCGAGAAGTGTCAAAAATACTTCTCTGGGCGGAAAGAAATGCAAGGGCACTGTCTGCAATTTTCATCCTTGGAGTGGACAACTGGGATGCGGACTTCCTGAGTCGCCACGACCTCCACCTGGGGGAGTGGGGATTACATCCTCAGGTGTTTCAACAGATTGTCGACAAGTGGGGATACCTGCAAATCGACTTGATGCCGTCTCACCTCAACAAGAAGCTTCGTTGCTACTGCTCGCGAACCAGGGACCCTCAGGCGAGTGCAGTGGATGCACTGACGTCACCTTGTCCTTACTGGCTGGTCTACCTATTTCCTCCGATCCCATTGATCCCAAGGGTGCTACATCGGATCACGCATCAGAGTCCAAGCAATCCTGATTGCGCCGGATTGGCCCGAAGGGCGTGGCATGCAACTCTTCTGGACATGTCCATAGTAGACCCTTGGCCTCTTCCGCTAAGAAAGGATCTTCAGCAAGGACCGTTAGTCTACCTAGACTTACGGCTGCTTTGTTTGACGGCCTGGAATTTGAGCGGAATCTCTCCTAGCTCACAAATAGTTTTCCAAAAAGGTCATTGCCACTATGGCGCAAGCCAGAAAACCTATGACATCAAAACATTATCATCATATCTGGAGGAGATGTCTCTTGATGCGAGGAATGCACGTATCTGCCTGCGGAGTTTCACTTGGGATGTTTCCTGCAGGCTGGTGTGGATAAAGGCTTACGTCTGGGTTCCGTTAAAGTCCAGATTTTAGCTCTTTTCAATTTTCTTTCAGTAGAAATTGGCTATGTAGCCAGAAGTTCAGACCACCTTACAAGGGGTGCTCCACATACAACCTCCCTTTGTGCCGCCTACGGCACCCTGGGCTTTGGATGTAGTGGTGCAATTTCTACGGTCCTCCTGGTTTGAGCCTCTGATGAAAGTAGAAGACCAGTACCTCACGTGGAAGACAGTGATGTTGTTGGCTCTGGCTTCTGCTAGACGCGTTTCAGAATTGGGGGCCTTATCGTGTAAATTTGATACCCTGGCCAAAGAGGATACCCAGTTTGGGCAGGCGGTGCTGCAGCAGTCTCCGCATGTTCCCGCCCGTTCTGGAAGCTTTGGTACATCCCCATCATACTAAATTTGTCCCCAATATCCCTTATGGATGAAAATAGGATTTTAAATACCTACCGGTAAATCCTTTTCTCGTAGTCCATAAGGGATATTCGGCGCCCGCCACTGTGCGGTTACTTTCTGCAGGTTCTTTGTTCTGTGTTACCTGTTCAGCCTTTGCTGTTAGGGTGTGTACACACGGTGAGATCCTTGCTATGCCCGATTTTTACTTGCGATTTCCCTTGAACTCCCTGGAGTCCAGATAGCACAGATTTTGACTAACTTTTCTTGAGATATGGACTGTGTGCTTACGATTTTGGCTTATGTGAGATGTCATTGACATGTGAGATGAACTAGATAGACTGTGCAGGCAAGTCAATCCTTGCTAGATCAGTGTACTATCTATTCTTGCGATGCCGACCTGGCGGGGCCGCGCATCGGGATCGAATCAGGATCGCAAGGTGACTTTCACCTTGCAATCTGCACTAACTTTTCTTGCGATTTTGACTATATAGTCAAAATCTAAAGAAAATATCTCACCGTGTGTACACACCCTAACTGTTGCTGGCCTGGTTATGTTTTGGTGTGCTGGTGTATAATTCTCACCACCATTATTATGTTCTTTCTCTCAAGTATGTCATTCTCCTTCGGGCACTGTTTTACCTAAAACTGACCTGTAGGAGGAGGCCTAGAGGGGAGGAGCCAGCACACCCAGTTGAAGAAATTTAAAGTGCACTGGCTCCTTTGGACCCGTCTATACTCATGGTACTAAATCTGTCCCCAATATCCCTTATGGACTACGAGAAAAGGATTTACTGGTAGGTATTTAAAATCCTATTTTTAGAACATATACGTGTCTTTTTTTTTTGTGATCTCCAGCCTGTTGTATACTTTAAGCGCCTTGAGTTCTGTTGGAGAAAGAGTGCTATATAAATAAAATTATTATTAATGAAAGCAAACCTGCATCAAGAAAATGACTCATTACAAAACCAGTGCACAGGGTCTCTCCTTTGAACCAGCCTAGGTTAAGTTTTGTGTTGCCAGCTTTTTTATTTTTTAATAGAAACACTAATTTTGTTTCTCTCTCTCTCCTATTATAGTGGCTCCATAGATGGTAACAACCAGCTAGTTATCAAGGGCCGCTTCCAACAGAAACAGATAGAGAATGTCTTGAGAAGATATATAAGTAAGTGGCAAAGTAATCTTGTACTAGCTATCCTGCTGGACTGATATTTGTTGTTTTATCACTGTCATTTAGCAATGTTAAAGTACCTCTTAATTATTGAAAATAAAGTGTAAAAGGTAATGTACACTTCCCCGAAACATACCAAACGTTAAGATAAGGAGCCGCACACAAACGTCCCCATTTATAATGTAGTGTATGCACATATGTATACTTTTGTTTTCTAGTTTATGAAATGTAGAGAATTACCTAGATGTTTACAAAGATGTACAATGCACCACCATTTTTCCGTTTTTCTATTGAAATGTACGCTGTTTAATTATCTCAGTGTTCTCTGAAGTTAAAGTGTAGGACAAGTAAACCATTTGACTCTAAAAATAAAATAAAAATAATAAAAAAATAAAAATATTCTACAATTTTTTTTATTTTTAACAGAATTTAATACAAAAATTTTGACTCCTCAAGGAAGCCCCCCTTTTGCAAATATAACTGCCAGACACACTTGTGGCATTCTTTCTATAATGGAAATCAGTTTTTTTTAACTTGAAAGGTTTTTATTTTATTGTAGTAAATGAAATCCAATATTGTTCAGGAAGTTCTTACCATCATTGTTACTGAAGTTCCCACAAAAATTTGTTTCACTTGTAGGTTTCTTTGCTTGTCAGCCTTCAGTCCAGTACATCCTAAATCAGCTCAGTGGGGTCTAAGTCTGGAGACTGCAGACCTTTCCATGATTTGAAGCCTACTGTATTGTTCTAACTTAGCCTTGTGGTATTTTTTGTGTGTGTCATTATGTTGCTGTAGGACAAGTCTGACTAATATGTCATAGACCAAGAGGGTATTGTATGGTGCTAAAAAATGCTGTGGTAGCTGTTTTGGTTCAGGGTGCCAAGCACTCTTGATAAATCGAGAGTTGGTGACTTGCGCAAAGTGCCCCAGGCCATCATTCTTCCTTGTTAAGCAGTTGGAATCACAGGGTTTATTTTGCAATCACCTGGTGTGTTTATCACTGAAACTTAATGCCAGTGCTTTTCATAGCAAAATACATCACTAGCTGAAGCTTGGTAATTAAACCCCACAAACAGAGGAA
Organism: Pseudophryne corroboree; assembly: GCF_028390025.1. Classification (NCBI taxonomy): domain Eukaryota; kingdom Metazoa; phylum Chordata; class Amphibia; order Anura; family Myobatrachidae; genus Pseudophryne; species Pseudophryne corroboree. Next base: position 415,224,789 of record NC_086446.1, on the reverse strand, counting down.
CCATCCGTTCGCCTACTCAGCAGCATACAAAAACCCTGTGTGATGACCCAGAGGCTTAAAATGTTGATTAATCGGTCCACCAGTCTGTTTTCCAGTCTTTAGTAGTTCACAGGTGGTGCTTCATATCCCATGCTAGCCTATTTTATTGCTGCAGATTACCTGTAAGTTCTTGTTCTTAATTACTTTCCCCTGAAATGCGCCTTTTTTTTTTTTTTTTTAAATGACTCTGAAATAAAAAGTATGTGTGTATGTATGTGTGTATGTATATATATATATATGTATGTATATATATATATATATATATGTGTGTATATATATATATATATATATATTTATTTATTTATTTATTTATTTATTTATTTATTTTTCTAAGTTTTTGGTGACGTAACTTTTTTTTTTTTGACCTCCCTAACCATTTATTTTTGTGCCTGTTACGGTTATTCCCTGAACTAGAATTACTTAAATTTTGATGAAACTGAAAAGGAAAATCTGGGGTGTGTTGAAACTTTTGACCAGTAGTGTGTTTGGCATAATCAATACTGTCGCTACTCTAGAATTAACCCGATAAAACACAACTTGGCAAATTAAATTTTGTTCTATCCTCGTGATGCATAATTTTTTTTTCATGTTTACTGAAAATGTTTTTACCAATTTGGGAAGTTCACTGCAAATATATTAATTCTAGTAAATGCTAGGTGTTTAGGTATTTGTTATTTTGTGAATAGTTTATATCTAAGTGAATTTCCTTAAATTGTCTTGCAGAGGAGTATGTGACCTGTCACACCTGCCGATCGCCAGACACAATCCTGCAGAAGGACACCAGGTTATATTTCCTCCAGTGCGAGACCTGCCATTCTCGTTGTTCTGTGGCTAGCATCAAAACTGGATTCCAGGCAGTCACGGGCAAGAGAGCACAGCTTCGGGCCAAAGCTAACTAGCTGGTCTGGTCGGATTTTACCAATGCTATTTGTGGATACTGGGGCACAACCTGACAGTCAGGGAGTGGTACCCTTTATATTGTAAGGAATGTCGTGAGACTGCGCAAGAAATCTTGGCTTAATTTTATTTTTCTTTGTCTTGCGCGAGGAATTGCTAAATTTCGTCAGTGAAGCTGATCATTCAATAAACGCACTGCTCACAAAATTTGTTTTACCAGCTGTCTTGAGGAAAAAGGGGAAGAATATGCATTTTTAACCAGACTTCTGTAAAATGCAAGATACATTAAAGTTATTATAACATTCACAGAACAATCACATTTCACTTTTTTTCATGCACTAGTAACATATCTGCTGTGTACTGTTACCATGATTGTAGTTTTAGGGCAGTTTTATGTTTGTTTGTTTGTTTTTTCTTTACATAACCAATTTCAGGTAACCGGATTTTGCCCCACTTATATAATTTTTGTTACAGGCTTGGTCTGTGTCAGCTTCAAAATGTACGTTCCTGAGACCACAACTTAGTGATGTCATCGGTTGCCAGTGAATTAGTAGGGAGGCTGTTTAATGTCACCTCTAGAGAGCTGCCTACACTGTGCGGATGCTGGATACACTTTTAAACAGATAAAATATTATTCTGCAGCGCTAGATTTATGATTTCAGTTTTCCCGCTTTGTTTCCTTAGAATATGCCCTGCTGTGTGAAGGGAGTGGTGTTTAGCATTGTTTGCGTGACACTTTTTCTGAATATGCATTTACTGTATATTCACTTATATGTAGTATTTGGTATAGCTGTTTATTACACACACTGTTTGAAGCAGAGGCAGCAGTTAACAGTCAGAAACACTGATCTGTAGTTCTGTGTGATGGTAAAATGGCGTTACTAACTGGCCTCTATACCCAATGTATTTCTGATGTTTGTGCCACGTTCATGCTGCACTTTTTTTTTTTCTTTTTCTCTGACGTCCTAAGTGGATGCTTGGACTCCGTAAGGACCATGGGGAATAGCGGCTCCGCAGGAGACTGGGCACAACTAAAAGAAAGCTTTAGACTAACTGGTGTGCACTGGCTCCTCCCACTATGACCCTCCTCCAGACCTCCGTTAGAATCTTGTGCCCGGCTGAGCTGGATGCACATTAGGGGCTCTCCTGAGCTCCTAGAAAGAAAGTATATTTTAGGTTTTTTATTTTACAGTGAGATCTGCTGGCAACAGACTCACTGCAGCGAGGGACTAAGGGGAGAAGAAGCGAACCTACCTGACTGGAGGTAGCTTGGGCTTCTTATGCTACTGGACACCATTAGCTCCAGAGGGATCGAACACAGGACCCGACCTCGATCGTTCGGTCCCGGAGCCGCGCCGCCGGCCTCCTTACAGAGCCAGAAGCAAGAAGTGTTCCGGAAAATCGTCGCCAGAAGACTTCTGTCTTCAACAAGGTAGCGCACAGCACTGCAGCTGTGCGCCATTGCTCCTCATGCACACCTCACACTCCGGTCACTGATGGGTGCAGGGCGCTGGGGGGGGGGGGGGGCGCCCTGAGGGCAATATAATACACCTTGGCTGGCAAATCTACACCATATGTAGTCAGGAAGGCTATATAGGTGTAAAAATACCCCTGCCAGAATTCCAGAAAAAGCGTGATAAGTCCGCTGGAAAAGGGGCGGGGCTATCTCCCTCAGCACACTGGCGCCATTTTTCCCTCACAGCTCCGCTGGAAGGACGCTCCCTTGCTCTCCCCTGCAGTGTCAAGCTACATAAGGGTAAAAAAGAGAGGGGGGGCACTAAATTTAGGCGCAGTATATATAATTTCTCTGACGTCCTAGTGGATGCTGGGAACTCCGTAAGGACCATGGGGGGGGGATAGCGGCTCCGCAGGAGACTGGGCACAATTAAAGAAAGCTTTAGGTCACCTGGTGTGCACTGGCTCCTCCCACTATGACCCTCCTCCAAGCCTCAGTTAGATTTTGTGCCCGGCCGAGGTTGGATGCACACTAGGGGCTCTCCTGAGCTTCTAGAAAGAAAGTATATATTTAGGTTTTTTATTTTACAGTGAGACCTGCTGGCAACAGGCTCACTGCAGCGAGGGACTAAGGGGAGAAGAAGCGAACCTACCTGCTTGCAGCTAGCTTGGGCTTCTTAGGCTACTGGACACCATTAGCTCCAGAGGGACCGACCGCATGGAACTGGCCTTGGTGTTCGGTCCCGGAGTCGCGCCGCCGTCCCCCTTACAGAGCCAGAAGCAAGAAGAGGTCCGGAAAATCGGCGGCAGAAGACATCAGTCTTCACCAAGGTAGCGCACAGCACTGCAGCTGTGCGCCATTGCTCCTCATACACACTTCACACTCCGGTCACTGAGGGTGCAGGGCGCTAGGGGGGGGGCGCCCAGAGCAGCAATAAAAAGACCTTGGCTGGCAAAAATACCACAATATATAGCCCCAGAGGCTATATATGTGATAATTACCCCTGCCAGAATCCAGAAAAAAGCGAGAGAATAGTCCGCGAAAAAGGGGCGGAGCTATCTCCTTCAGCACACTGGCGCCATTTCTCCCTCACAGCTCCGCTGGAAGGAAGCTCCCTGGCTCTCCCCTGCAGTCTACACTACAGAAAAGGGTAAAAAAGAGAGGGGGGGAACTAAATTTGGGCGCAGTATATATAACAGCAGCTATAGCGGACATAATTCAGTTAGTCCCTGCATTATATAGCGCTCTGGTGTGTGCTGGCATACTCTCCCTCTGTTAGAGCATTCCCTGTGTGTGTGCGGTGTGTCGGTACGGCTGTGTCGACATGTTTGATGAGGATAATGAGGTGGAGGCGGAGCAGTTGCATATAGAAGGGATGTCACCCCCTGCGGGGCAGACACCTGAGTGGATGGACTTATGGAAGGAATTGCGTGCACGCGTCGACTCCTTACACAAAAAAATTTGACGACATGCCAAATACGGGACAGCCGGCTTCTCAGCTCGTGCCTGTCCAGGCGTCTCAAAGGCCATCGGGGGCTCTAAAACGCCCGCTACCTCAGATGGCAGACGCGGATGTCGACACGGATACTGACACCAGTGTCGATGACGATGAGTCTAGTCTAATGTCCACTAAGGCCATTTGTTGCATGATTGAAGCAATGAAAGAGGTGTTACACATTTCTGATATAAACCCAGGTACCACTAAAAAGGGTATTATGTTTGGGGAGAAAAAACTACCCGTAGTCTTTCCCCCATCAGAAGAATTAAATGAAGTGTGTGAAGAAGCGTGGGCTTTCCCTGATAAAAGATTGGTAATCGCTAAGAAGTTACTTATGGCGTTCCCTTTCCCGCCAGAGGATAGGTCACGTTGGGAAACACCACCTAGGGTGGATAAAGCGCTCACACGTTTGTCTAAAAAGGTGGCACTACCGTCTCCGGATACGGCCGCCCTCAAGGAGCCTGCTGATAGAAAGCAGGAGGCTATCCTGAAGTCTGTATATACACACTCGGGCATTATACTTAGACCTGCTATTGCATCAGCGTGGATGTGCAGTGCTGCCGCTGCGTGGTCAGATTCCCTGTCAGAAAATATTGACACCCTAGACAGGGACACTATTCTGCTAACCATAGAGCATATAAAAGACTCAGTCTTATACATGAGAGATGCACAGAGGGAGATCTGCCGGCTGGCATCTAAAATAAGTGCACTGTCCATTTCTGCTAGGAGAGGCTTATGGACTCGCCAGTGGACAGGGGATGCAGATTCAAAAAGGCACATGGAAGTTTTGCCTTATAAGGGTGAGGAGTTATTCGGGGATGGTCTCTCGGACCTAGTTTCCACAGCAACTGCTGGGAAGTCAGCATTTTTACCCCATGTTCCCTCACAGCCTAAAAAGGCGCCGTTTTATCAAGTACAGTCCTTTCGGACTCAGAAAAACAGGCGTGGAAAAGGCGGGTCCTTTCTGTCCAGAGGCAGAGGTAGGGGAAAAAGGCTGCAACAAACAGCAGGTTCCCAGGAGCAAAAGTCCTCCCCCGCTTCTTCCAAGTCCGCCGCATGACGGTGGGGCTCCACAGACGGAGCCAGGTACGGTGGGGGGCCGCCTCAAAAATTTCAGCGATCAGTGGGCTTGCTCACAGGTGGATCCCTGGATCCTGCAAATAGTATCTCAAGGGTACAAACTGGAATTCGAGGCGTCTCCACCCCACCGGTTCCTAAAATCTGCCTTACCGACAACTCCCTCAGGCAGGGAGGCTGTGCTAGAGGCAATTCACAAGCTGTATTCCCAGCAGGTGATAGTCAAGGTGCCCCTACTTCAACAAGGACGGGGTTACTATTCCACACTGTTTGTGGTACCGAAACCGGACGGTTCGGTGAGACCCATTTTAAATTTGAAATCCTTGAACACGTACATAAAAAAATGCAAGTTCAAGATGGAATCGCTCAGGGCGGTTATTGCAAGCCTGGACGAGGGGGATTACATGGTATCCCTGGACATCAAGGATGCTTACCTGCATGTCCCCATTTACTATCCTCACCAGGAGTACCTCAGATTTGTGGTACAGGATTGCCATTACCAATTCCAGACGCTGCCGTTCGGACTCTCCACGGCACCGAGGGTGTTTACCAAAGTAATGGCGGAAATGATGATACTCCTTCGAAGAAAGGGAGTTTTAATTATCCCGTACCTCGACGATCTCCTAATAAAGGCGAGGTCCAAGGAGCAGTTGTTGGTGGGAGTAGCACTATCTCAGGAGGTGCTACACCAGCACGGTTGGATTCTGAATATTCCAAAATCACAGCTGGTTCCGACGACACGTCTACTGTTCCTGGGTATGATCCTGGACACAGTCCAGAAAAAAGTGTTTCTCCCGGAGGAGAAAGCCAAGGAGCTGTTATCTCTAGTCAGAGACCTCCTGAAACCGAAACAGGTATCGGTGCATCACTGCACGCGGGTCCTGGGAAAGATGGCTTCTTACGAAGCAATTCCTTTCGGCAGGTTCCATGCCAGAATCTTTCAGTGGGACCTGTTGGACCAGTGGTCCGGATCGCATCTTCAGATGCATCGCCTGATAACCCTGTCTCCAAGAACCAGGGTGTCTCTGCTGTGGTGGCTGCAGAGGGCCCATCTTCTAGAGGGCCGCAGATTCGGCATACAGGACTGGGTCCTGGTGACCACGGATGCCAGCCTTCGGGGCTGGGGGCAGTCACACAGGGAAGAAACTTCCAAGGACTATGGTCGAGTCAGGAGACTTCCCTACACATAAATATTCTGGAACTAAGGGCCATTTACAACGGCCTAAGTCAGGCAAGGCCTCTGCTTCAAAACCAGCCGGTACTGATCCAGTCAGACAACATCACGGCAGTCGCCCATGTAAATCGACAGGGCGGCACGAGAAGCAGGATGGCAATGGCAGAAGCCACAAGGATTCTCCGATGGGCGGAAAATCACGTACTAGCACTGTCAGCAGTGTTCATTCCGGGAGTGGACAACTGGGAAGCAGACTCTCAGCAGGCACGACCTCCACCCGGGAGAGTGGGGACTTCATCCAGAAGTCTTCACGCTGATTGTAAATCGATGGGAACGTCCACAAGTGGACATGATGGCGTCCCGCCTAAACAAAATCTAGAGAGATATTGCGCCAGGTCAAGGGACCCTCAGGCGATAGCTGTGGACGCTCTGGTGACACCGTGGGTGTAACAGTCAGTTTGTGTTCCCTCCTCTGCCTCTCATACCAAGGGTACTGAGAATAATAAGAAAACGAGGAGTAAGAACAATACTCGTGGTTCCGGACTGGCCAAGGCGAGCGTGGTACTCGGAACTTCAAGAGATGATCTCAGAGGACCCATGGCCTCTGCCGCTCAGACAGGACCTGCTGCAGCAGGGGCCCTGTCTGTTCCAAGACTTACCGCGGCTGCGTTTGACGGCATGGCGGTTGAACGCCGGATCCTGAAGGAAAAGGGCATTCCGGAGGAAGTCATTCCTACGCTGATTAAAGCCAGGAAAGATGTAACTGCAAAGCATTATCACCGCATATGGCGGAAATATGTTGCTTGGTGTGAGGCCGAAAAGGCCCCAACAGAGGAATTTCAACTAGGTCGATTTCTGCATTTCCTACAAACAGGAGTGACTATGGGCCTGAAATTAGGCTCCATTAAGGTCCAGATCTCGGCTCTGTCGATTTTGTTCCAGAAAGAACTGGCTTCATTGCCTGAAGTTCAGACGTTTGTGAAGGGAGTGCTGCATATTCAGCCCCCGTTTGTGCCTCCAGTGGCACCTTGGGATCTCAACGTGGTGTTGAGTTTCTTAAAATCACATTGGTTTGAGCCACTTAAGACCGTGGATCTAAAATATCTCACGTGGAAAGTGGTCATGTTATTGGCCTTGGCTTCGGCCAGGCGTGTGTCAGAATTGGCGGCTTTGTCATGTAAAAGCCCTTATCTGATTTTCCATATGGATAGGGCAGAATTGAGGACTCGTCCCCAGTTTCTTCCTAAGGTGGTATCAGCTTTTCACTTGAACCAATCTATCGTGGTGCCTGCGGCTACTAGGGACTTGGAGGACTCCAAGTTACTGGACGTAGTCAGGGCCTTAAAAATTTATGTTTCCAGGACGGCTGGAGTCAGGAAAACTGACTCGCTATTTATCCTGTATGCACCCAACAAGCTGGGTGCTCCTGCTTCTAAGCAGACTATTGCTCGCTGGATTTGTAGCACAATTCAGCAGGCACATTCTGCGGCTGGACTGCCGCATCCTAAATCAGTAAAAGCCCATTCCACAAGGAAAGTGGGCTCATCTTGGGCGGCTGCCCGAGGGGTCTCGGCTTTACAACTTTGCCGAGCTGCTACTTGGTCAGGGGCAAACACGTTTGCAAAATTCTACAAATTTGATACCCTGGCTGAGGAGGACCTGGAGTTCTCTCATTCGGTGCTGCAGAGTCATCCGCACTCTCCCGCCCGTTTGGGAGCTTTGGTATAATCCCCATGGTCCTTACGGAGTTCCCAGCATCCACTAGGACGTCGGAGAAAATAAGATTTTACTCACCGGTAAATCTATTTCTCGTAGTCCGTAGTGGATGCTGGGCGCCCGTCCCAAGTGCGGATTGTCTGCAATACTTGTACATAGTTACTGTTAACTAAAGGGTTATTGTTGAGCCATCTGTTGAGAGGCTCAGTTGTTTTCATACTGTTAAACTGGGTATTGTATTACGAGTTGTACAGTGTGATTGGTGTGGCTGGTAAGAGTCTTACCCGGGATTCAAAATCCTTCCTTATTATGTCAGCTCGTCCGGGCACAGTGTCCTAACTGAGGCTTGGAGGAGGGTCATAGTGGGAGGAGCCAGTGCACACCAGGTGACCTAAAGCTTTCTTTAATTGTGCCCAGTCTCCTGCGGAGCCGCTATCCCCCCCCATGGTCCTTACGGAGTTCCCAGCATCCACTACGGACTACGAGAAATAGATTTACCGGTGAGTAAAATCTTATTTTCTCTGACGTCCTAGTGGATGCTGGGACTCCGTAAGGACCATGGGGAATAGCGGCTCCGCAGGAGACATGGCACAAGAATAAAAGCTTTAGGATCAGGTGGTGTGCACTGGCTCCTCCCCCTATGACCCTCCTCCAAGCCTCAGTTAGATTTTTGTGCCCGAACGAGAAGGGTGCAGGCTAGGTGGCTCTCCTGAGCTGCTTAGAATAAAAGTATATTTTAGGTTTTTTATTTTCAGTGAGTCCTGCTGGCAACAGGCTCACTGCATCGTGGGACTAAGGGGAGAAGAAACGGACTCACCTGCGTGCAGAGTGGATCGGGTTTCTTAGGCTACTGGACATTAGCTCCAGAGGGACGATCACAGGTTCAGCCTGGATGGGTCCCGGAGCCGCGCCGCCGGCCCCCTTACAGAGCCAGAAGAGCGAAGAGGTCCGGTGAAATCGGCGGCAGAAGACGATCCTGTCTTCAGACTAAGGTAGCGCACAGCACCGCAGCTGTGCGCCATTGCTCTCAGCACACTTCACACTCCGGTCACTGAGGGTGCAGGGCGCTGGGGGGGAGCGCCCTGAGACGCAATATAACATGATATACCTTAGATTGGCTAAAGAATACATCACATATAGCTCTGGGGCTATATGGATGTATTTTAACCCCTGCCATTTTTTACAGAAAAAGCGGGAGATAAGGACGTCGTGAAGGGGCGGAGCCTATCTCCTCAGCACACAAGCGCCATTTTCCCTCACAGCTCCGCTGGAAGGACGGCTCCCTGACTCTCCCCTGCAGACTTGCTACTGAATCAGGGTAAAAAAGAGAAGGGGGGGCACTATTGGCAGCTAAAAACTATATAAACAGCAGCTATAAGGGAATAACACTTATATAAGGTTATCCCTGTATATATATATAGCGCTTGGTGTGTGCTGGCAGACTCTCCCTCTGTCTCTCCAAAGGGCTTGTGGGGTCCTGTCCTCTATCAGAGCATTCCCGGTGTGTGTGCTGTGTGTCTGTACGTGTGTGTCGACATGTATGAGGAGGAAAATTATGTGGAGGCGGAGCAATTGCCTGGGTTAGTGATGTCACCCCCTAGGGAGTCGACACCTGACTGGATGATCGTATTTAAAGAATTAAGTGATAATGTCAGCACTTTGCAAAGAACGGTTGATGACATGAGACAGCCGGCAAATCAATTAGTGCCTGTCCAGGCGTCTCAGACACCGTCAGGGGCCCTAAAACGCCCGTTACCTCAGTGGGTCGACACAGATCCAGACACAGATACTGAGTCTAGTGTCGACGGTGAGGAGACGAACGTAATGTCCAGTAGGGCCACACGTTACATGATCACGGCAATGAAGGAAGCATTGAACATTTCTGACACTACAAGTACCACAAAGAAGGGTATTATGTGGGGTGTGAAAAAACTACCAATAGTTTTCCCTGAGTCAGATGAGTTAAATGAGGTGTGTGATAAAGCGTGGGTTTCCCCCGACAAAAAACTGCTAATTTCTAAAAACTTATTGGCACTATATCCTTTCCCGTTAGAGGTTAGGACGCGTTGGGAAACACCCCCTAGGGTAGATAAGGCGCTTACACGTTTATTTAAACAAGTAGCGTTACCGTCTCCTGATACGGCCACCCTCAAAGAACCAGCAGATAGAAGGCTGGAAAATATTCTTAAAAGTATATACACACATACTGGTGTTATACTGCGACCAGCAATCGCTTCAGCCTGGATGTGCAGTGCTGGCGTTGCGTGGTCGGATTCCCTGACTGAAAATATTGATACCCTGGATAGGGACAATATACTGTTAACTATAGAGCATTTGAAGGATGCATTACTATATATGCGTGATGCACAGAGGGATATTTGCACCCTGGCATCAAGAGTAAGTGCTATGTCCATTTCTGCCAGAAGAGCGTTATGGACGCGACAGTGGTCAGGCGATGCGGATTCCAAACGACATATGGAAGTATTGCCGTATAAAGGGGAGGAGTTATTTGGGGCTGGTCTATCGGACCTGGTGGCCACGGCAACGGCTGGAAAATCCACCTTTTTACCCCAGGTCACTTCACATCAGCAGAAAAAGACACCGTCTTTTCAAACTCAGTCCTTTCGTTCCCATAAGTACAAGCGAGCTAAAGGCCATTCCTTCCTGCCCCGGGGCAGAGGAAGGGGAAAAAGACTGCACCATGCAGCCGCTTCCCAGGAGCAGAAGCCCTCCCCTGCTTCTGCCAAGTCTTCAGCATGACGCTGGGGCTTTACAAGCAGACTCAGACATGGTGGGGGCCCGTCTCAAGAATTTCAACGCGCAGTGGGCTCACTCGCAAGTGGACCCCTGGATTCTACAGGTGGTATCGCAGGGGTACAAACTGGAATTCGAGGCGTTTCGCCCTCGCCGGTTCCTGAAGTCTGCTCTACCAAAGTCTCCCTCCGACAGGTAGGCAGTTTTGGAAGCCATTCACAAGCTGTATTCCCAGCAGGTGATAATCAAGGTACCCCTCCTACAACAGGGAAAGGGGTATTATTCCACGCTGTTTGTGGTACCGAAGCCGGACGGCTCGGTGAGACCAATTTTAAATCTAAAATCCCTGAACACTTGCATAAAGAGGTTCAAATTCAAGATGGAATCACTCAGAGCGGTGATAGCAAACCTGGAAGAAGGGGACTATATGGTGTCTCTGGACATCAAGGATGCTTATCTCCACGTCCCAATCTACCCGTCTCACCAAGGGTACCTCAGGTTTGTAGTACAAAACTGTCATTATCAGTTTCAGACGCTGCCGTTTGGGTTGTCCACGGCACCTCGGGTCTTTACCAAGGTAATGGCCGAAATGATGATTCTTCTTTGAAGAAAAGGCATCTTAATTATCCCTTACTTGGACGATCTCCTGATAAGGGCAAGGTCCAGGGAACAGTTAGAAGTCGGAGTAGCACTATCTCAGGTAGTGTTACGTCAGCACGGGTGGATCCTAAATATTCCAAAATCGCAGCTGATTCCAACGACACGTCTACTGTTCCTAGGAATGATTCTGGACACAGTCCAGAAAAAGGTGTTTCTCCCGGAGGAGAAGGCCAGGGAGTTATCCGAGCTAGTCAGGAACCTCCTAAAACCAGGCCAGGTGTCAGTGCATCAGTGCACGAGGGTCCTGGGAAAAATGGTGGCTTCTTACGAAGCGATTCCATTCGGAAGATTCCATGCAAGAACGTTTCAGTGGGATCTACTGGACAAATGGTCCGGATCGCATCTTCAGATGCATCAGCGGATAACCCTGTCGACAAGGACAAGGGTGTCTCTTCTGTGGTGGCTGCAGAGTGCTCATCTACTAGAGGGCCGCAGATTTGGCATTCAGGATTGGGTCCTGGTGACCACGGACGCCAGCCTGAGAGGCTGGGGGGCAGTCACACAGGGAAAAAAATTTCAGGGCTTGTGGTCAAGCATGGAAACATCTCTTCATATAAACATTCTGGAACTAAGGGCCATTTACAATGCCCTAAGTCAAGCGAAACCCCTGCTTCAGGGTCAGGCGGTATTGATCCAATCGGACAACATCACGTCAGTCGCCCACGTAAACAGACAGGGCGGCACGAGAAGCAGGAGGGCAATGGCAGAAGCTGCAAGGATTCTTCGCTGGGCGGAAAATCATGCGATAGCTCTGTCAGCAGTGTTCATTCCGGGAGTGGACAACTGGGAAGCAGACTTCCTCAGCAGACACTACCTTCACCTGGGAGAGTGGGGACTTCACCCAGAAGTCTTCCACCTGATTGTAAACCGTTGGGAAAAACCAAAGGTGGACATGATGGCGTCACGTCTAAACAAAAAACTAGACCGATATTGCGCCAGGTCAAGGGACCCTCAGGCAATAGCGGTGGACGCTCTGGTGACACCGTGGGTGTACCAGTCAGTGTATGTGTTCCCTCCTCTGCCTCTCATACCAAAAGTACTGAGAATCATAAGAAGGAGAGGAGTAAGAACGATACTCGTGGTTCCGGATTGGCCAAGATGGACTTGGTACCCGGAACTTCAAGAGATGCTCACGGAAGACCCGTGGCCTCTACCTCTAAGAAAGGACCTGCTCCAACAGGGGCCTTGTCTGTTCCAAGACTTACCGCGGCTGCGTTTGACGGCATGGCGGTTGAACGCCGGATCCTGAAGGAAAAAGGCATTCCAGGTGAAGTCATCCCTACCATGGTCAAAGCCAGGAAGGATGTAACCGCAAAACATTATCACCGCATTTGGCGAAAATATGTTGCGTGGTGTGAGGCCAAGAAGGCCCCTACAGAGGAATTTCAACTGGGTCGTTTCCTCCATTTCCTGCAAACAGGACTGTCTATGGGCCTAAATTAGGGTCCATTAAGGTTCAAATTTCGGCCCTGTCGATTTTCTTCCAGAAAGAACTGGCTTCAGTACCTGAAGTTCAGACATTTGTAAAAGGGGTACTGCATATACAACCTCCTTTTGTGCCTCCAGTGGCACCTTGGGATCTCAATGTTGTTTTGAGGTTCCTTAAGTCACATTGGTTTGAACCACTCACCACTGTGGACTTAAAATATCTCACATGGAAGGTGACGATGCTGTTAGCCCTGGCTTCAGCCAGGCGTGTGTCAGAATTGGCGGCTTTATCATATAAAAGCCCTTACTTAATTTTTCATTCTGACAGGGCAGAATTGAGGACTCGTTCTCAATTTCTTCCTAAGGTGGTTTCTGCTTTTCACATGAACCAACCTATTGTGGTGCCTGCGGCTACTAGAGACTTGGAGGACTCCAAGTTACTTGACGTTGTCAGGGCCCTGAAAATATATGTTTCCAGGACGGCGGGAGTCAGAAAGTCTGACTCGCTGTTTATCCTGTATGCACCCAACAAGCTGGGTGCTCCTGCTTCTATTGCTCGTTGGATTTGTAGTACAATTCAGCTTGAACATTCTGTGGCAGGCCTGCCACAGCCAAAATCTGTGAAAGCCCATTCCACAAGGAAAGTGGGCTCATCTTGGGCGGCTGCCCGAGGGGTCTCGGCTTTACAACTTTGCCGAGCAGCTACTTGGTCAGGGGCAAACACGTTTGCTAAATTCTACAAATTTGATACCCTGGCTGAGGAGGACCTGGAGTTCTCTCATTCGGTGCTGCAGAGTCATCCGCACTCTCCCGCCCGTTTGTGAGCTTTGGTATAATCCCCATGGTCCTTACGGAGTCCCAGCATCCACTAGGACGTCAGAGAAAATAAGATTTTACTTACCGATAATTCTATTTCTCGTAGTCCGTAGTGGATGCTGGGCGCCCATCCCAAGTGCGGATTGTCTGCAATACTTGTACATAGTTATTGTTAACTAAATCGGGTTATTATTGTTGTGAGCCATCTTTTCAGAGGCTCCTTTTCGTTTTATCATACTGTTAACTGGGTTCAGATCACAAGTTGTACGGTGTGATTGGTGTTGCTGGTATGAGTCTTACCTGGGATTCAATATCCTTCCTTATTATGTACGCTCGTCCGGGCACAGTATCCTAACTGAGGCTTGGAGGAGGGTCATAGGGGGAGGAGCCAGTGCACACCACCTGATCCTAAAGCTTTTATTCTTGTGCCCTGTCTCCTGCGGAGCCGCTATTCCCCATGGTCCTTACGGAGTCCCAGCATCCACTACGGACTACGAGAAATAGATTTATCGGTAAGTAAAATCTTATTATAAGCAACTATAAGGGAAAAAACACTCATTTATAGTGGGATCCCTGTGTTATATAGCGCTCTGGTGTGTGCTGGCATACTCTCTCTCTGTCTCCCCAAAGGGCTTTGTGGGGTCCTGTCCTCTGTCAGAGCATTCCCTGTGTGTATGCGGTGTTGGTACGTCTGTGTCGACATGTTTGATGAGGAGGCTTATGTGGAGGCGGAGCAGATGCCGATAAATGTGATGTCACCCCCTGCGGGGTCGACACCTGAGTGGATGGTTCTGTGGAAGGAGTTACGCGACAGTGTCGACTCCTTGCATAAAAGGTTTGACGACATACCAAATATGGGACAGCCGGCTTCTCAGCCTGTGCCTGCCCAGGCGTCTCAAAAGCCATCAGGGGCTCTAAAATGCCCGCTACCTCAGATGGCAGACACAGATGTCGACACGGATACTGACTCCAGTGTCGACGACGATGAGACTAATGTAACTTCCAATAGGGCCACACGTTATATGATTGAGGCAATGAAAAATGTGTTGCATATTTCTGATGTTACCCAAGGTACCACAAAAAAGGGTATTATGTTTGGAGAGAAAAAACTACCAGTTGTTTTTCCTCCATCTGAGGAATTAAATGAAGTGTGTGAAGAAGCGTAGGCTTCCCCCGATAAGAAACTGGTAATTTCTAAGAGGTTACTAATGGCGTACCCTTTCCCCCCAGAGGATAGGTCACGTTGGGAAACATCCCCTAGGGTGGATAAAGCGCTCACACGCTTGTCAAAGAAGGTGGCACTACCGTCTCCGGATACGGCCGCCCTGAAGGAACCTGCTGATAGAAAGCAGGAGGCTATCCTGAAGTCTGTATATACACACACAGGTGTTATACTGAGACCAGCTATTGCTTCAGCATGGATGTGCAGTGCTGCAGCTGCGTGGTCAGATTCCCTGTCGGAAAATATTGATACCCTAGACAGGGACACTATATTGCTAACCGTAGAGCATATTAAAGACGCACTCTTATATATGAGGGATGCACAGAGGGATATTTGCCGGCTGGCATCTAAAATAAGTGCAATGTCCATTTCTGCCAGGAGAGGGTTATGGACTCGGCAGTGGACAGGAGATGCAGATTCTAAAAGGCACATGGAAGTTTTGCCTTATAAGGGTGAGGAGTTGTTCGGGGATGGTCTCTCGGACCTCGTTTCCACAGCAACAGCTGGGAAGTCTACATTTTTACCCCATGTTCCCTCACAGCCAAAGAAAGCACCGTATTATCAGGTACAGTCCTTTCGGCCCAATAAGGGCAAGCGGGTTAAAGGCGCGTCCTTTCTGCCCAGAGGCAGAGGTAGAGGGAAAAAGCTGCAGCATACAGCCAGTTCTTAGGAGCAAAAGTCCTCCCCCGCTTCCTCTAAGTCCACCGCATGACGCTGGGGCTCCACAGGCGGAGCCAGGTACGGTGGGGGCCCGTCTCAAAAATTTCAGCGATCAGTGGGCTCGCTCACGGGTGGATCCCTGGATCTTTCAAGTAGTATCTCGGGTACAAGCTGGAATTCGAGACGTCTCCCCCCCGCCGTTTCCTCAAATCTGCCTTGCCAACAACTCCCTCAGGCAGGGAGGCAGTGATGGAGGCAATTCACAAGCTGTATTCCCAGCAGGTGATAGTAAAGGTGCCCCTACTGCAACAAGGACGGGGTTACTATTCCACAATGTTTGTGGTACCGAAACCGGACGGTTCGGTGAGACCCATTTTAAATTTGAAATCCTTGAACACGTATATAAAAAAATTCAAGTTCAAGATGGAATCGCTCAGGGCGGTTATTGCAAGCCTGGACGAGGGGGATTACATGGTATCACTGGACATCAAGGATGCTTACCTGCATGTCCCCATTTACCATCCTCACCAGGAGTACCTCAGATTTGTGGTACAGGATTGTCATTACCAATTCCAGACGTTGCCGTTCGGTCTATCCACGGCTCCGAGGGTCTTTACCAAGGTAATGGCCGAAATGATGATACTCCTTCGAAAGAAGGGAGTTTTAAATATCCCGTACTTGGACGATCTCCTGATAAAGGCGAGGTCCAGGGAGCAGTTGTTGGTCGGGGTAGCACTATCTCGGGAGGTGCTACAACAGCACGGCTGGATTCTAAATATTCCAAAGTCACAGCTGGTCCCTATGATACGTCTACTGTTCCTGGGGATGGTTCTGGACACAGAACAGAAAAAAGTGTTTCTCCCGGAGGAGAAGGCCAAGGAGCTGTCATCTCTAGTCAGAGGCCTCCTAAAACCAAAATAGGTGTCGGTGCATCACTGCACGCGGATCCTGGGAAAGATGGTAGCTTCCTACGAAGCAATTCCATTCTGCAGGTTCCATGCAAGAACCTTTCAGTGGGACCTGTTGGACAAGTGGTCCGGATCGCATCTTCAGATGCATCGGCTGATAACCCTGTCTCCAAGGACCAGGGTGTCTCTGCTGTGGTGGCTGCAGAGTGCTCATCTTCAAGAGGGCCGCAGATTCGGCATACAGGACTGGGTCCTGGTGACCACGGATGCCAGCCTTCGAGGCTGGGGGGCAGTCACACAGGGAAGAAACTTCCAAGGACTTATGGTCAAGTCAGGAGACTTCCCTGCACATAAATATTCTGGAGCTGAGGGCCATTTACAATGCCCTAAGTCAGGCAAAACCCCTGCTTCAAAACCAGCCGGTACTGATCCAGTCAGACAACATCACGGCGGTCGCCCATGTAAACCAACAGGGTGGCACGAGAAGCAGGACGGCGATGGCAGAAGCCACAAGGATTCTCCGATGGGCGGAAAATCACGTGTTAGCACTGTCAGCAGTGTTCATTCCGGGAGTGGACAACTGGGAAGCAGACTTCCTCAGCAGGCACGACCTCCACCCGGGAGAGTGGGGACTTCATCCAGAAGTCTTCCAACTGATTGTAAACCGTTGGGAAAGGCCACAGGTGGACATGATGGCGTCCCGCCTAAACAAAAAGCTAGAAAGATATTGCGCCAGGTCAAGAGACCCGCAGGCGATAGCTGTGGACGCTCTAGTGACACCGTGGGTGTACCGGTCGGTTTATGTGTTCCCTCCTCTTCCTCTCATACCAAGGGTACTGAGGATAATAAGGAGAAGAGGAGTAAGAACTATACTCATTGTTCCGGATTGGCCAAGAAGAGCTTGGTACCCGGAACTTCAAGAAATGATGTCAGAGGACCCATGGCCTCTGCCGCTCAGACAGGACCTGCTGCAGCAGGGGCCCTGTCTGTTCCAAGACTTACCGCGGCTGCGTTTGACGGCATGGTGGTTGAACACCGGATCCTGAAGGAAAAGGGCATTCCGGAGGAAGTCATTCCTACGCTTATTAAAGCTAGGAAAGTAACCGCAAACCATTATCACCACATATGGCGAAAATATGTTGCGTGGTGTGAGGCCAGGAAGGCCCCAACGGAGGATTTTCAGCTGGGCCGTTTCCTGCACTTCCTACAGTCAGGGGTGACTATGTGCCTAAAATTGGGTTCCATTAAGGTCCAGATTTCGGCTCTATCGATTTTCTTCCAGAGAGAACTGGCTTCACTACCTGAAGTTCAAACTTTTGTTAAGGGAGTGCTGCATATTCAGCCCCCTTTTGTGCCTCCAGTGGCACCTTGGGATCTCAACGTGGTGTTGGATTTCCAAAAGTCACATTGGTTTGAGCCACTTAAAACCGTGGAATTGAAGTATCTCACGTGGAAAGTGGTCATGTTGTTGGCCTTGGCTTCGGCCAGGCGTGTATCAGAATTGGCGGCTTTGTCATGTAAAAGCCCTTATCTGATTTTCCATATGGATAGGGCAGAATTGAGGACTCGTCCCCAGTTTCTCCCTAAGGTGGTATCAGCGTTTCATCTGAACCAACCTATTGTGGTGCCTGCGGCTACAAAAGACTTGAGGGCTTCCAATTTGTTGGACGTAGTCAGGGCTTTGAAAATTTATGTTTCCAGGACAGCTGGAGTCAGAAAGACTGACTCGCTATTTATCCTGTATGCGCCCAACAAGTTGGGTGCACCTGCTTCAAAGCAGACTATTGCTCGCTGGATCTGTAGTACGATTCAGCTTGCACATTCTGCGGCTGGACTGCCGCATCCTAAATCAGTGAAAGCCCATTCCACGAGGAAGGTGGGCTCTTCTTGGGCGGCTGCCCGAGGGGTCTCGGCTCTACAACTTTGCCGAGCAGCTACTTGGTCGGGGTCAAACACATTTGCTAAATTCTACAAGTTTGACACCCTGGCTGAGGAGGACCTTGAGTTTGCCCATTCGGTGCTGCAGAGTCATCTGCACTCTCCCGCCCGTTTGGGAGCTTTGGTATAATCCCCATGGTCCTTGCGGAGTCCCAGCATCCACTTAGGACGTCAGAGAAAATAAGAATTTACTCACCGGTAATTCTATTTCTCGTAGTCCGTAGTGGATGCTGGGCGCCCATCCCAAGTGCGGATTGTCTGCAATACTTGTATATAGTTATTGTTTAACTAAAGGGTTATTGTTGAGCCATCTGTTGAGAGGCTCAGTTGTTATCATACTGTTAACTGGGTATTGTATCACGAGTTATACGGTGTGGCTGGTATGAGTCTTACCCGGGATTCAAAATCCTTACTTATTGTGTCAGCTCTTCCGGGCACAGTATCCTAACTGAGGTCTGGAGGAGGGTCATAGTGGGAGGAGCCAGTGCACACCAGTTAGTCTAAAGCTTTCTTTTAGTTGTGCCCAGTCTCCTGCGGAGCCGCTATTCCCCATGGTCCTTACGGAGTCCCAGCATCCACTACGGACTACGAGAAATAGAATTACCGGTGAGTAAATTCTTTTTTTTTTGAGACCTTCAAATTGTTTTCAAAATAGTGGCTCAAAAATAGCTGTAAAAGTCTCAGTACTTATATCAGAACATTACTCATTTTATATTTCTCTGACGTTCTAGTGGATGCTGGGAACTCCGTAAGGACCATGGGGAATAGACGGGCTCCGAAGGAGACTGGGCACTCTAAAAGAAAGATTAGGTACTATCTGGTGTGCACTGGCTCCTCCCTCTATGCCCCTCCTCCAGACATCAGTTAGAATCTGTGCCCGGCCAGAGCTGGGTGCTCCTAGTGGGCTCCCCTGAGCTTGCTAGAAAGTAAGTATTTGTTAGGTTTTTTATTTTCAGTGAGATCTGCTGGCAACAGACTCACTGCTACGATGGACTATGGGGAGAGAAGCAAACCTACCTGCTTGCAGCTAGCTTGTGCTTCTAAGGCTACTGGACACCATTAGCTTCAGAGGGATTGAACACAGGGCCCGACCTCGATCGTCCGTTCCCGGAGCCGCGCCGCCGTCCCCTTTGCAAGCGACGAAATTGGCGGCTGAAGACTCCTGTCTTCATTAAGGTAGCGCACAGCACTGCAGCTGTGTGCCATTGCTCCCATAGCACACCACACACTCTGGTCACTGTTGGGTGCAGGGCGCTGGGGGGGGGGGGCGCCCTGGGCAGCAATTAGATTTTTGGCACAAAATGCACATAATATAGTTTATAAAACTGTATATGTGCAAAAAACCTCGCCATTAATATTATACAAAATGCGGGAGAAGCCCGCCGCTGAGGGGGCGGGGCCTTCTTCCTCAGCACACCAGCGCCATTTTCTCTTCACAGCTCCGCTGGAAGGACGCACCCCAGGCTCTCCCCTGCAGTATCCATTACAACAAGGGTAAAAAAGAGAGGGGGGGCACATAAATTTAGGCGCAATTGTGATAATAAGCAGCTATTGGGAAAAATCACTCTTTTTAGTGTAAATCCCTGTGTTATATAGCGCTGTGGTGTGTGCTGGCATACTCTCTCTCTGTCTCCCCAAAGGACTTTGTGGGGTCCTGTCCTCAGTCATAGCATTCCCTGTGTGTGTGCGGTGTCTCGGTACGGCTGGGTCGACATGTTTGATGAGGAGGGTTACGTGGGCCGACACCGGAGTGGATGGATATGTGGAAGGTATTAACCGACAGTGTCAACTCCTTACATAAAAGGTTTGATGACGCAGCAGCCTTGGGACAGCAGGGATCTCAGCCCGCGCTTGCCCAGGCGTCTCAGAGGCCATCAGGGGCTCATAAACGCCCGCTAGCTCAGATGGCAGACACAGATGTCGACACGGAGTCCGACTCCAGTGTAGATGAGGATGAGACAAATGTACAGTCCACAAGGGCCATCCGATGCATGATTACTGCAATGAAAAATGTATTGCACATTTCTGACATTAACCAGGTTACCACCAAAAAGGGTATTATGTTTGGTATTATGTTTGGGGAGAAAAAGCAACCAGTGACTTTTCCCCCATCTGATGAGTTAAATGAATTATGTGAAGAAGCGTGGTGTTCCCCTGATAAGAAACTGGTGATTTCTAAGAGGTTACTGATGGCGTACCCTTTCCCGCCAACGGATAGGTTACGTTGGGAAACATCTCCTAGGGTGGACAAGGTGCTCACACGCTTATCAAAAAAGGTGGCACTGCCGTCTCAGGATACGGCCGCCCTAAAGGAGCCTGCAGATAGAAAGCAGGAGGCTATCCTGAAGTCTGTGTATACACACTCAGGTACTATACTGAGACCTGCTATTGCTTCAGCATGGATGTGTAGTGCTGCAGCAGCATGGTCTGATACCCTGTCAGACAATATTAATACCCTCGACAGGGATACTATTTTGCTAACCATAGAGCATATAAAGGACGTTGTCTTATATATGAGGGATGCACAGAGGGACATTTGCCGGCTGGCATCTAGAATTAATGCAATGTCCATTTCTGCCAGGAGAGTATTATGGACTCGGCAGTGGACAGGTGATGCTGATTCTAAAAGGCACATGGAGGTTTTGCCTTATAAGGGTGAGGAATTGTTTGGGGACGGTCTCTCGGACCTCGTATCCACAGCAACAGCTGGGAAGTCGACTTTTTTACCTCAGGTTCCCTCACAGCCTAAGAAAGCACCGTATTATCAAGTACAGTCCTTTCTTTTTCATCCACTAGGGGTCACTGGAGTACTCTTGGGATATGGACGGGCTTCCGCAGGAAACAGCACTGAATATTTAAATTTAGTAACACTCCACCCCTCCATATCCCTGGTCACTACCCAGTGTTTTTTTGTGCTGAACGAGGATAGCAGCTTAATACCTGAAGTCTCGGTATTGAAGAGATTTTATTTTTTCTTTCTTTTTTCTACAATTGGCACATCCCTTTCCCCCTTCCAAAAGGCAGGGTCAGGGATAGTGCAGCTGCTGATAGCAGCACGGGCGTGTCGGGCCTCTCTGAAAGAGCCCCCTCACAAGCCCACACATCCTGTACACTGGCTGCCCGGCGCTTGTTGGAGAAGCCCCGTCGGAGCCTCAGGACAGAGCTCACTGCAGGTATGTGAGAGGGCGGTCAGCTTTCGCTGCCGTCCCGAGGAGGGGAGAAGGGAGGACAGCAGCACGCTGGTGTAATGGCTAACTGCGGCGGCAGCAGCGCCGCCCGCTGAGCGAACAGCTGCTGCCGCCGGGTGATAGTGCTCTCCGGATCTCCGCTCCAGAGTCTCTTGCAGTGGCGCCGCTACAGGGCATCTACTCCCCGCATCAGGCGCCGCTTCGCCCCAGGCTCCAGTCTCCGCTGGTAAAGCTCCGGCCGCCGCGGGTAGCGCTGGGGGGCCGTGATAAGCTCCTACTATAAAGGTACCCAAGGTCCCGCACTGCACACTACGGAGCAGTTGCGAGGGGGGGTAAACAGCAGCAAATATGGACACATTCTATATATGTAATATATAATGAGGCTTTGCTAGCAGGGAGACTGTTAATAGGGAGACTGTTAATATATGTTTAAGCACATTCTATATCTATAATATATAATGAGGCTTTTGCTGGCAGGGAGACTGGGTATAATATCAGTAGGAAACTGTAATTATATATTTAAGCACATTTTATATAAATAATATATAATGAGGCTTTTGCTGGCAGGGAGACTGTGTATAATATCAGTATGAAACTGTGATTATATGTTTAAGCATGGCAGCCATTAACCATGCTTCCTGTGGCAGCCATTAATCATGCTTCCTGTGTCTTCCTCTGTGATTCCAGAAGGTTCCTGTCTTACATCTTTACACCACCGGAAGGCGCAGGGGTGTTAGTGGGAATTTGGGATCACATTTCATAGTACTGGCCACGTGTACTGCACTTGGCCAGATTTATATACAGAGACACCTTATTGCTATTTTACTGAGTCGTGCAGGTGTCTGTGTTTTGTGTATTGTATTGTCTGTCGCCATAATGAGTAAGGCACCAGCAAAAACTAAAAAGATTAATTGCAAAATATGTGACAGTGTGTTACCAAATGCATCTACCACATGTACAGTATGTTTTGTGGATTCCGTCCATAATACCATTGCTCCTCCGGTTTTACAACCAATTTCCTCACCGGACCCACCGTGGGGTATGTTAGTGAATGTACTGGAGAGATTTCAGACAGAAATGACCGCTGCTCGTCTGGAGCGAGAAACGTTAAGATCTGAGTCTACGGTGAGACCGCCAGAACTACCAGAGGCGTCTCAGCCTTGCGTAAGGTCCAAATCCATTTTGGGCAAACGGGATAATTTTCATATGTCTTATGATTTTCCAGTGTCTGCTATGTTGCATTCTGACGATTCCATACCTGACCTCACGGAACACGAGGAGGGCGAAGTGGAGTCAGATAGCGAGGATGTTAACAGTTCCGGCATTGATGATCTCATCAGAGCGGTACGGCAGTCTCTAAAGTTCCCTGAAGCTGAGAAGCCTCTCACCAATGATCAGGTCGTATTTACTAAACGACGGAAGACGCCAGTAAGTTTTCCTGTGTCGGATTCTCTAAATGAGATGTTAGTAGAAACAAGACAGAATCCAGATAAACGGTTTTCTATACCTCGCAGATTTAAGTCTAGTTATCCGTTTCCAGACTCGGTAACGTGTACATGGGAGAATCCACCAATAGTTGATTCTTCAGTGTCAAAACTTACCAAGAAATTAACCATACCAGTGCCAGCAGCTACTACGCTTAAAGATCCTTCAGATCGCAAGATAGAAACTATGCTAAAAACCATGTATGTAGCAGCAGGTGTGATGCTAAGACCTGGATTGGTTGGCATTTGGGTAACTAAGGCGCTCATAATATGGCTTACAGAACTCAAATCTGTTTTACATGACGAAAACATGATAATTCAGGTAAATCAAATGATTGAGGCTGTAGAGTATCTCTGTACAGCGTCTACTGACGTCTGTCAGCTCACTTCTCGTATTTCATCTTCGCTAGTTACGGCAAGAAGAGCACTCTACCTGCGTACTTATCAAGCGGAGGCAGAGGTCAAACGAAGTATAGAGGCGTTGCCTTACGATGGCAAGAAGTTGTTTGGTCCAGAATTGGACGCATGGATTAAGGAGGCTACGGGAGGTAAGTCTGTATTCTTACCATTGCCTCCACCTGCGCCAAGAAGAAGGTACGCTGGACCTTCGTTCAAATCCTTTAGACCTCAGCCCTTTCGAGGACGTGGCAGAGGATCAGCCACACCTGCTAGACGTGGTCGAGGACGTGGTTTCCATCAAACCAACACAACTCGCCAAGACGCTAAGGTTACCGACAAGCCAGTGGCATGACGGGTTACCAGTCCATCTCGGTTCTCCAATTGTGGGAGCACGCCTTCAGAAGTTCCATGGGGCGTGGTTCCACACATCCGCGGAGGGCTGGATTCGCAATTTAGTATTAAAAGGTTACAAAATAGAGTTCGCCTGTCTGCCGCCTCTGCGGTTTTTCAAGACAGGATTGCCTCTGTCGGACGACAAGAGGACAGTTTTGCAAATTGCCATTCAGTCCTTACTGGATTCGGCAGTGTTGATTCCGGTCCCTGTACACCAACAGGGTCAGGGTTATTATTCAAGTCTATTTGTGGTCCCAAAGCCGGATGGCTCAGTCAGACCAATATTGAATTTAAAGGGACTCAATCAGTACGTAACTTACTACAGATTCAAAATGGAGTCTCTACGCTCAGTGATTGCGGGGTTAGAGACCAAGGAATTTATGATTGCGCTAGACCTCAAGGATGCGTACTTACACATTCCAATTTGGCAGCCTCATCAGAAATTCTTACGATTTGCAATACGCCAGAACCATTACCAGTTTCAGGCTCTGCCGTTTGGCCTGTCATCAGCGCCTCGGGTATTCACCAAAGTAATGTCTGTGATGATAGCTCACCTCAGATCCCTGGGAGTGACAATAGTTCCGTATTTAGACGATCTGCTCATCAAAGCTCCGTCTCAACAGATACTTACCCAACATGCGCTGTTAACTTACAATGTCCTGGTTCACCACGGTTGGATTGTAAATTTCAAGAAATCACATCTGATTCCGTCTCAACGCCTTCAGTTCCTAGGTATGATTCTCGATACGGTCAATCAAAGAATTTACCTACCACAACACAAAGTACAAATACTACGCCATCTAGTACAATTAGTACTCAAACCACGCACAGTGTCGGTACACTTGTGCATTCGCCTGTTAGGCACAATGGTGGCAGCTTTCGAGGCGCTTCAGTTCGGGAGATTTCACTCTCGTCCAGTTCAGCTGAACGTGCTTGCCCAGTGGTCGGGCTCGCATCTACAGATTCACCACAGGGTGAGGTTGTCACCAATAGCAAGAGTTTCGCTGCTATGGTGGCTCAAGGAACACAATTTAACCGCAGGAAGACGGTTCGGAGTTTGCAATTGGATAATTCTAACTACGGACGCCAGTCTCAGAGGTTGGGGAGCGGTAATTCAAAATTGTCAGCTCCAGGGTCTCTGGGCGGATCACGAGAAATTGCTGTCGATAAATGTTCTAGAACTCCGCGCCATTTTCAATGCGCTACGACAAGCAGTGCACATGATTCGCTCTCAGCCGGTCCAAGTGCAGTCGGACAATGCGACGGCGGTCGCATACATCAACAAACAAGGAGGAACGAGAAGCCGCATGGCAATGCGGGAAGTAGCTCGAATCCTCAATTGGGCGGAATGCCACCAGGTGATATTGTCGGCCGTGTTCATTCCGGGTGTGGACAACTGGGAAGCGGATTATCTCAGTCGTCGGGATTTTCACCCAGGCGAATGGTCATTAAATCCAGAAGTGTTTCACATGTTGGTTCAGCGATGGGGATATCCTCAGGTGGATCTGATGGCATCTCGACACAATCATCAAACGCCCCAGTATGTGTCCAGAACAAGAGATCCAAAGGCAGTCGCGGTGGATGCTCTCACTGTCGCGTGGCCGTACAGTCTGGTGTATCTGTTTCCACCGTTTCCGTTGCTCCCTCTGGTGCTAAAACGGATCAAAAGAGAGTCGCTCACAGTCATACTAGTGGCGCCTCATTGGCCTCGGAGAGCTTGGTTCTCGGATCTTCGAGGATTACTCGCAGACGATCCGTGGCCGCTCCCAATACGTCCAGACCTGTTACAACAGGGCCCGTTTCTTTACCCCGATTTAGCGCGGCTGCGTTTGACGGGGTGGCTGTTGAGACCGCCCTCTTAAGAAGAGAGGGCATTCCAGATTCAGTTATACCAACCATGTTACGAGCTAGGAAGCCGGTTACGGCAGCTCATTATTACAGAATATGGCATGCATATATAGGTTGGTGTGAGGTTCGGAAATTTCCGACCTCAGCTTTCAAGGTATGTCGCCTGTTGTTGTTTCTACAAACAGGCTTAGATGGAGGCTTGCGTTTATCTACACTAAAAGTGCAGGTTTCTGCTTTGTCAATTTATTTTCAAAGACGATTGGCTCTATTGCCGTCGATACGCACTTTTCTCCAAGGTGTACTCAGGGTACAGCCTCCATTCGTTCCACCTACAGCGCCATGGGACTTGAATCTGGTTTTGGAGTTCTTACAGTCTTCATATTTTGAACCCTTACAACAAGTGGATATAAAGTTTCTCACTTGGAAAACAATTTTTCTCTTAGCCTTAGCTTCGGCGAGGCGTGTTTCGGATTTGGGTGCCTTGTCATGCAAGCCACCGTATTTGGTGTTTCATGATGACAGAGCGGAACTTCGTACGAATCCCGCCTTCTTACCAAAGGTAGTGTCATCTTTTCACATCAATCAACCAATAGTAGTGCCGGTGTTGACAGCACATTCTGGAACTCTGGATGTGGTTCGCGCATTACGCGTTTATGTATCCCGAACGTCTGCAGTTCGTAAGACGGATACGTTATTTGTTCTCTATGATGCTGCCAAAATCGGTTGGCCAGCATCTAAACAAACTTTATCCAGATGGATAAAACTGACCATACGCCAGGCTTACCTTCATGCTAGGTTACAACCGCCTACGTCAGTAACCGCTCATTCCACACGTTCTGTGGGTACTTCATGGGCAGCTGGTCGTGGGGCTTCTGCGACGCAGCTTTGCAGGGCGGCTACATGGTCTTCAGTGCACACGTTTGTGCGCTTTTACAAGTTTGATACTTTTGCGGCATCAGCATCTAGCTTTGGCCGCCTAGTGTTACAAGTGCCAAACTGCTCTCCCGCCCACGGGGGAAGCTTTGGTACGTCCCAAGAGTACTCCAGTGACCCCTAGTGGATGAAAAAGAAAATAGGATTTTGGTACTTACCAGGTAAATCCTTTTCTTTGAATCCATAGGGGTCACTGGACGCCCACCCAGAGCAGTTTACCTACTTGTGGTTAGTTCTAAGGATCTTATGGTAACACATTTTCACCGACTGGTTCAAGTTACAAGTGCTGGTTAGGGTGTCAACTGTTTAGTTGTCAGTAACGTTATGTGTTAACTTCGTTATTGTCAGTTATGTTATATGTAATACTCCATTATTAACCTCTCTTAATTCCTGTTCGGCTCAGTAAAAAACACTGGGTAGTGACCAGGGATATGGAGGGGTGGAGTGTTACTAAATTTAAATATTCAGTGCTGTTTCCTGCGGAAGCCCGTCCATATCCCAAGAGTACTCCAGTGACCCCTATGGATTCAAAGAAAAGGATTTACCTGGTAAGTACCAAAATCCTATTTTCGGCCTCAGAAAGGCAAGCGGGTCAGAGGCGCATCCTTTCTGCCCAGAGGCAGGGGTAGAGGAAAAAAGCTGCATCAGGCAGCCAGTTCCCAGGAACAAAAATCCTCCCCTGCTTCCACTAAGTCCACCGCATGACGCTGGGGCTCCACAGGTGGAGCCAGGTGCGGTGGGGGCGCGTGTCTCCGGAACTTCAGCAACCAGTGGGTTCGCTCACAGGTGGATCTCTGGGTTGTACAAGTTGTATCTCAGGGATACAAGCTGGAGTTCGAGGCGACTCCCCCTCGCCGTTACCTCAAATCAGCCTTGCCAGCTGCTCCCAGGGAAAGGGAGGTAGTACTGGCGGCTATTCACAAGCTGTACCTCCAGCAGGTGATAATCAAGGTTCCCCTCCTTCAACAGGGACGGGGTTACTATTCCACAATGTTTGTGGTACCGAAACCAGACGGTTCGGTGAGACCCATTCTAAATTTAAAATCCTTGAACACTTATATAAGGAAGTTCAAGTTCAAAATGGAATCGCTCAGGGCGGTTATTGCAAGCCTGGAAGAGGGGGATTTTATGGTGTCGCTGGACATCAAGGATGCTTACCTGCATGTCCCCATTTACCCACCTCACCAGGAGTACCTCAGGTTTGTGGTACAGGACTGTCATTACCAATTCCAGACGTTGCCGTTTGGTCTGTCCACGGCACCGAGAGTATTTACCAAGGTAATGGCCGAAATGATGATACTCCTTTGGAAGAAGGGAGTTATAATTATCCCGTACTTGGACGATCTCCTTATAAAGGCGAGGTCCAAGGAGCAGTTGTTAGTCAGCGTAGCACTATCTCGGGAAGTGTTGCAACAGCACGGCTGGATTCTGAATAATCCGAAGTCGCAGCTGATTCCTGCGACGCGTCTGCTGTTCTTGGGCATGCTTCTGGACACAGAACAGAAGAAGGTGTTTCTCCCCGGGACAAGGCCCAGGAATTGTCATCTCTGGTCAGGGACCTCCTGAAACCAAAACAGGTGTCGGTGCATCAGTGCACGCGGGTCCTGGGAAAGATGGTGGCTTCTTACGAAGCAATTCCCTTCGGCAGATTCCATGCAAGGATCTTTCAGTGGGATCTGTTAGACAAATGGTCCGGATCGCATCTTCAGATGCATCGGTTGATCACCCTGTCCCCGAGGGCCAGGGTGTGTCTGCTGTGGTGGCTGCAGAGTGCTCATTTTCTCGAGGGCCGCAGATTCGGCATACAGGACTGGGTCCTGGTGACCACGGATGCAAGCCTCCGAGGATGGGGGGCAGTCACTCAGGGAAGGAACTTCCAAGGACAGTGGTCAAGTCAGGAGACTTCCCTACACACGTCCTAGCACTGTCAGCAGTGTTCATTCCGGGAGTGGACAACTGGGAAGCAGACTTCCTCAGCAGGCACGACATCCACCCGGGAGAGTGGGGACTTCATCCTGAAGTCTTCACGCTGATTGTAAATCGTTGGGAACGGCCACAGGTGGACATGATGGCGTCCCGCCTCAACAAAAAGCTAAAAAGATATTGCGCCAGGTCAAGGGACCCTCAGGCGATAGCTGTGGACGCCCTAGTGACACTGTGGGTGTACCAGTCGGTTTATGTGTTCCCTCCTCTTCCTCTCATACCCAAGGTGCTGAGGATAATAAGAAAGAGAGGAGTAAGAACTATACTCATCGTTCTGGATTGGCCAAGAAGAATTTGGTACCCAGAACTACAAGAAATGATCTCAGAGGACCCATGGCCTCTGCCTCTCCGACAGGACCTGCTACAGCAGGGGCCCTGTCTGTATTGTTATGAGCCATCTTTTGAATGAGGCTCAGTTTTTTGTGCATACTGTTAACTGGGTATAGTTATCACGAGTTGTACGGTGTGGCTGGTATGAGTCTTACCCTGGATTCCAAATCCTTTCCTTGTAATGTCAGCTCTTCCGGGCACAGTTTCCTTAACTGAGGTCTGGAGGAGGGGCATAGAGGGAGGAGCCAGTGCACACCAGATAGTACCTAATCTTTCTTTTAGAGTGCCCAGTCTCCTTCGGAGCCCGTCTATTCCCAATGGTCCTTACGGAGTTCCCAACATCCACTACGGACTACGAGAAATAGAATTACCGGTGAGTAAATTCTTATTTTCCCATGAATCCGTTCACATTTGGGATTCTTAACCATATAATCAGTAGGCAGATCACTTTTGAATTTTTTTGCCTTCTCTCCTTCTCTAGTTTTACCTTATTTTCCAAGTGCATTTTCTCGTCTTGTTTTTACTATTTTGACAGTGACAGAACTTCCAGGATCTGGTAGCACAGCCCCTTTGTACTGGACAATCTCTGTCCTCATGGACCCTTAACAGTTCGTGTTTCTCAGACCTCTAGTGGATCTTTTAAAATGTCTGTTAGTAATGAATGCACATGCTGGAAAACACGACCGGTTAGGTATCTTTGAGGATATATCTATCGGATATATCTGATCATAATGTTCTGGGTGCCGTGGCTGCTGTACCTGTCAACTGTGTAGTGGTTAGTTGTAGTAGAAAGGCAGTTACCTATGAGGCACATAGCCTGCAATGAGATCAGTTTGCTCAGGATTATAGTTGCAAGGTGAGTATGGTGGAAATGCTCAGTAAAATAAACTTGTCTAGAAGGGAGGACGGTTATGATGGTGGTAAAAACAAACAAGACAGTTGGTCATCCACACCACTAGAACCGGTTCCAGGTTTCTCGCTAGTTTTCACCTCTGATGCCTTTTACTTTTTTCTTATGCCTGGCCCTGTTTTTGCAGCTGTTGGCTACATGCTGTATTAATAGTACGGCTATTACTCCCTTATTTTTGAGTCATTAAGCTGTACTTTTGCTTCTAAACAGCAATGCTTGGCAATAAAAGCCTGTATACCTCTGCTATTAGTATGAAGTATCCATCTCCCATCTATTTTTTTTTTTTTGATAGCCAGGTTATAGTCATATGTGGCAACAGTGCTGCACATTTATTTCACGTTTTCTATTCACAAAATAAATAAATATTCATATGTGAATATGCCATTAAAAGAAATGATTCAGTTCCTAACATGAAACATTGCTTTTTCTCCCCCCCCCCCTTTTTTTTTAATGTGACTGCTGCTGTTTTTCTCTGACGTCCTAGTGGATGCTGGGACTCCGTCAGGACCATGGGGAATAGCGGCTCCGCAGGAGACGGGGCACAAAAGTAAAAGCTTTAGGATCAGGTGGTGTGCACTGGCTCCTCCCCCTATGACCCTCCTCCAAGCCTCTGTTAGGTTTTTGTGCCCGTCCGAGCAGGGTGCAATCTAGGTGGCTCTCATAAAGAGCTGCTTAGAGTAAAAGTTTTGATAGGTTTCTTATTTTCAGTGAGTCCTGCTGGCAACAGGCTCACTGCAACGAGGGACCTAGGGGAGAAGGAGTGAACTCACCTGCGTGCAGGATGGATTTGCTTCTTAGGCTACTGGACACTAGCTCCAGAGGGACGATCACAGGTACAGCCTGGATGGGTCACCGGAGCCGCGCCGCCGACCCCCTTGCAGATGCCGAAGTAAGAAGAGGTCCAGAAACCGGCGGCTGAAGGCTTTTCAGTCTTCATGAGGTAGCGCACAGCACTGCAGCTGTGCGCCATTGCGCTCAGGCACACTTCACACCAGCGGTCACTGAGGGTGCAGGGCGCTGGGGGGGGCGCCCTGGGCAGCAATGAGATTACCTTTCTGGCTAAAAAGAATACATCACATATAGTCCCTGAGGCTATATGGATGTATTTCACCCCTGCCAGGTCTCAGAAAAACCGGGAGAAGAGCCCGCCGGAATAGGGGGCGGGGCGGGGCCTATCTCCTCAGCACACAGCGCCATTTTCCCTCACAGAACTGCTGGTGGGAAGGCTCCCAGGCTCTCCCCTGCACTGCACTACAGAAACAGGGTTAAAACAGAGAGGGGGGGGCACTTATTTGGCGATATGATTATATATTAAGATGCTATAAGGGAAAACACTTATATAAAGGTTGTCCCTGTATAATTATAGCGTTTTGGTGTGTGCTGGCAAACTCTCCCTCTGTCCCCCCAAAGGGCTAGTGGGGTCCTGTGCTCTATCAGAGCATTCCCTGTGTGTGTGTGCTGTGTGTCGGTACGTGTGTGTCGACATGTATGAGGACGATGTTGGTGAGGAGGCGGAGCAATTGCCTGTAATGGTGATGTCACTCTCTAGGGAGTCGACACCGCAATGGATGGCTTATTTAAGGAATTACGGGATACTGTCAACACGCTTCAAGGTCGGTTGACGACATGAGACGGCCGGCAAACAAATTAGTACCTGTCCAGGCGTCTCAAACACCGTCAGGGGCTTTAAAACGCCCATTTACCTCAGTCGGTCGACATAGACACAGACACGGACACTGACTCCAGTGTCGACGGTGAAGAAACAAACGTATTTTCCTTTAGGGCCACACGTTACATGTTAAGGGCAATGAAGGAGGTGTTACATATTTCTGATACTACAAGTACCACAAAAAAGGGTATTATGTGGGTGTGAAAAAACTACATGTAGTTTTTCCTGAATCAGATAAATTAAATGAAGTGTGTGATGATGCGTGGGTTTCCCCCGATAGAAAATTATTGGCGGTATACCCTTTCCCGCCAGAAGTTAGGGCGCGTTGGGAAACACCCCTTAGGGTGGATAAGGCGCTCACACGCTTATCAAAACAAGTGGCGTTACCGTCTCCAGATACGGCCGCCCTCAAGGAACCAGCTGATAGGAGGCTGGAAAATATCCTAAAAAGTATATACACACATACTGGTGTTATACTGCGACCAGCTATCGCCTCAGCCTGGATGTGCAGCGCTGGGGTGGCTTGGTCGGATTCCCTGACTGAAAATATTGATACCCTTGACAGGGACAGTATTTTATTGACTATAGAGCACAGAGAGATATTTGCACTCTGGCATCAAGAGTAAGTGCGATGTCCATATCTGCCAGAAGATGTTTATGGACACGACAGTGGTCAGGTGATGCAGATTCCAAACGGCAATTGCCGTATAAAGGGGAGGAGTTATTTGGGGTCGGTCCATCGGACCTGGTGGCCACGGCAACAGCTGGAAAATCCACCTTTTTTACCCTAAGTCTCCTCTAAACAGAAAAAGACACCGTCTTTTCAGCCTCAGTCCTTTCGTCCCCATAAGGGCAAGCGGGCAAAAGGCCAGTCATATCTGCCCAGGGATAGAGGAAAGGGAAGAAGACTGCAGCAGGCAGCCCATTCCCAAGAACAGAAGCCCTCCACCGCTTCTGCCAAGTCCTCAGCATGACGCTGGGGCCGTACAGGACCCCTGGATCCTACAAGTAGTATCCCAGGGGTACAGATTGGAAATTCGAGACGTCTCCCCCTCGCAGGTTCCTGAAGTCTGCTTTACCAACGTCTCCCTCCGACAGGGAGGCAGTATTGGAAACAATTCACAAGCTGTATTCCCAGCAGGTGATAATCAAAGTACTCCTCCTACAACAAGGAAAGGGGTATTATTCCACACTATATTGTGGTACTGAAGCCAGACGGCTCGGTGAGACCTATTCTAAATCTGAAATATTTGAACACTTACATAGGTTCAAATCAAGATGGAGTCACTCAGAGCAGTGATAGCGAACCAGGAAGAAGGGGACTATATGGTGTCCCGGGACATCAGGGATGCTTCCTCCATGTCACAATTTGCCCTTCTCACCAAGGGTACCTCAGGTTCGTGGTACAGAACTGTCACTATCAGTTTCAGACGATGCCGGTTGGATTGTCCACGGCACCCCGGGTCTTTACCAAGGTAATGGCCGAAATGATGATTCTTCTTCAAAGAAAATGGACAATATCCTGATAAGGGCAAGGTTCAGAGAACAGTTGGAGGTCGGAGTAGCACTATCTCAAGTAGTTCTACGACAGCATGGGTGGATTCTAAATATTCCAAAACCGCAGCTGTTTCCGACGACAATTTGCTGTTCCTAGGGATGATTCTGGACACAGTCCAGAAAAG
Source organism: Pseudophryne corroboree (assembly GCF_028390025.1). Taxonomy (NCBI): domain Eukaryota; kingdom Metazoa; phylum Chordata; class Amphibia; order Anura; family Myobatrachidae; genus Pseudophryne; species Pseudophryne corroboree. The sequence continues at coordinate 415,191,727 of NC_086446.1, read as the reverse complement.
GGTGTTTCTCCCGGAGAAGAAAGCAAGGGAGTTATCCGAGCTAGTCAGGAACCTCCTAAAACCAGGAAAAGGGTCAGTGCATCATTGCACAAGGGTCCTGGGAAAAATGGTGGCTTCTTACGAAGCGATTCCATTCGGCAGATTTCACGCAAGAACTTTTCAGTGGGATCTGCTGGAAAAATGGTCCGGATCGCATCTTCAGATGCATCAGCGGATAACCCTGTCTCCAAGGACAAGGGTGTTTCTTCTGCGGTGGCTGCAGAGTGCTCATCTACTAAAGGGCCGCAGATTCGGCATTCAGGACTGGGTCCTGGTGACCACGGATGCCAGCCGGAGAGGCTGGAGAGCAGTCACACAGGGAAAAAATTTCCAGGGAGTGTGATCAAGTCTGGAGACTTCTCTCCACATAAAACAATGCTCTAAGCTTAGCAAGACCTCTGCTTCAAGGTCAGCCGGTATTGATCCAGTGGGACAACATCACGGCAGTCGCCCACGTAAACAGACAGGGCGGCACAAGAAGCAGGAGGGAAATGGCAGAAACTGCAAAGATTCTTCGCTGGGCGGAAAATCATGGGATAGCACTGTCAGCAGTGTTCATTCCGGGAGTGTACAACTGGGAAGCAGACTTCCTCAGCAGGCACGACCTCCACCCGGGAGAGTGGGGACTTCATCGGGAAGTCTTCCACATGATTGTGAACCGTTGGGAAAGACCAAAGGTGGACATGATGGCGTCCCGCCTGAACAAAAAACTGGACAGGTATTGCGCCAGGTCAAGAGACCCTCAGGCAATAGCTGTGGACGTTCTGGTAACACAGTGGGTGTACCAGTCGGTGTATGTGTTCCCTCCTCTGTTTCTCATACCCAAGGTACTGAGAATTATAAGACGTAGAGGAGTAAGAACTATACTCGTGGCTCCGGATTGCCCAAGAAGGACTTGGTACCCGGAACTTCAAGAAATGCTCACAGAGGACTCATGGCCTCTGCCGCTAAGAAGGGACTTGCTTCAGCAAGTACCATGTCTGTTCCAAGACTTACCGCGGCTGCGTTTGACGGCATGGCGGTGGAACGCCGGATCCTAAGGGAAAAAGGCATTCCGGAAGAGGTCATTCCTACCCTAGTCAAAGCCAGGAAGGAGGTGACCGCACAACATTATCACCACATGTGGCGAAAATATGTTGCGTGGTGTGAGGCCAGGAAGGCCCCACGAAGAAATTTCAACTCGGTCGATTCCTGCATTTCCTGCAAACAGGAGTGTCTATGGGCCTCAAATTGGGGTCCATTAAGGTTCAAATTTCGGCCCTGTCAATTTTCTTCCAGAAAGAATTGGCTTCACTTCCTGAAGTCCAGAAGTTTGTCAAGGGAGTACTGCATATACAACCCCCTTTTGTGCCTCCAGTGGCACTGTGGGATCTCAACGTAATCTGGGATTCCTCAAATCACATTTTAAACCGCTCAAATCTGTGGATTTGAAATATCTCACATGAAAAGTGACCATGCGGTTGGCCCTGGCCTCGGCCAGGCGAGTGTCAGAATTGGTGGCTTTGTCTCACAAAAGCCCATATCTGATTGTCCATTCGGACAGGGCAGAGCTGCGGACTCGTCCCCAGTTTCTCCCTAAGGTGGTGTCAGCGTTTCACCTGAACCAGTTTATTGTGGTACCTGCGGCTATTAGGGACTTGGAGGACTCCAAGTTGCTAGATGTTGTCAGGGCCCTGAAAATATAGGTTTCCAGGACGGCTGGAGTCAGGAAAACTGACTTGCTGTTATCCTGTATGCACCCAACAAACTGGGTGCTCTTGCTTCTAAGCAGACGATTGCTAGTTGGATGTGTAGTACAATTCAGCTTGCACATTCTGTGGCAGGCCTGCCACAGCCAAAATATGTAAATGCCCATTTCACAAGGAAGGTGGGCTCATCTTGGGCGGCTGCCCGAGGGGTCTCGGCTTTACAACTTTGCCGAGCTGCTACTTGGTCAGGAGCAAACACGTTTGCTGAGGAGGACCTGGAGTTCTCTCATTCGGTGCTGCAGAGTCATCCGCACTCTCCCGCCCGTTTGGGAGCTTTGGTATAATCCCCATGGTCCTGACGGAGTCCCAGCATCCACTAGGACGTCAGAGAAAATAAGAATTTACTTACCGATAATTCTATTTCTCGTAGTCCGTAGTGGATGCTGGGCGCCCATCCCAAGTGCGGATTGTCTGCAATACTTGTACATAGTTATTGTTACAAAAATCAGGTTATTATTGTTGTGAGCCATCTTTTCAGAGGCTCCGCTGTTATCATGCTGTTAACTGGGTTCAGATCACAGGTTGTACAGTGTGATTGGTGTGGCTGGTATGAGTCTTACCCGGGATTCAAAATCCTTCCTTATTGTGTACGCTCGTCCGGGCACAGTATCCTAACTGAGGCTTGGAGGAGGGTCATAGGGGGAGGAGCCAGTGCACACCACCTGTTCCTAAAGCTTTTACTTTTGTGCCCTGTCTCCTGCGGAGCCGCTATTCCCCATGGTCCTGACGGAGTCCCAGCATCCACTACGGACTACGAGAAATAGAATTATCGGTAAGTAAATTCTTATTTTTATTAATAAAAATGATTCACAGATGAAAATACTAATACTTAAACTTTGCCATGCCCAGTCTAAAATATACACACACACACATACATACACACACACACGGTAAAATAAGGAACACATCAACATTTGTAATGGGGCTATTGTAATGAAACTTTCAACAAATGTTAGCAACAACCCATGCAATCCACACATGCAAAGAAATCAAACCATAGATGTCCATAAATGAAGTTGTGTGTAATAATGTAAAATGACACAAGAAAAAAAGTATTGAATACATGAAGAAAGGGAGGTGCAAAAATGCATGGGAAGCCAAAACACGACACCAGCTGAAATCAGTAATTAAAAAGCAGTACTGCCCCTTGTCAGTGCAAATTAATATAAGCTGGTTCATTACCAAGGTATCACACAAGAAACCTTTAATGATGGGTAAAAGCACAGAGCTATCTTAAGACCTTTGCCACCTTATTGATGCAAAACATACTGATGGCATTGGTTACAGAAGGATTTCTAATCTTCTGAATGTTCCCGTGAGCACTGTTGGTGCCATAATCCGGAAGTGGAAAGAACATAATTTCACCGTAAGCCGGTAACGAGCAGGTGCTCCTCCCAAGATTTCTGACAGGAGTGAAAAGAATTCTCAGAAGAGTTGTCCAAGAGCCAAGGACCACTTGTGGAGAGCTTTAGAAAGACCTGAAATTAGCAGGTACAATTGTTTCAAAGAAAACAATATGTAATGTACTCAATTGCCATGTCTGTATGCGCGCTCCCGACACGACTCCATTGCTGAAGTAAAAGCATGTTGAAGCTTGTGTAAGGTTTGCTGCACAACATTTGGACAAGCCTGTGAAATACTGGGAGAATATAGTCTGGTCAGATGGGACCCAAATTACTCTTTGGATGCCATAATACATAACATGTTTGGAGGAGAAGTGGCATTGCACATCACCCCAAAAACACCATACCAGCAGTGAAGTTTGGAGGTGGGTACATCATGGTGTGTAGCTGGTTTTCAGCATATGGTACTGGCATACTTAATATCCTTAAAGGAAGGATGACTGGAAAAAATGTACATAAATATTTTTGATAAAAATCTGCTGCCATCTACCAGGATGCTGAAGATGAGACGGGGGTGGACATTTCAGCAAGACAATCCTAAACACAGCCAAGGACACTCTCAATTGGTGTCAGAGAGAGAAAATAAAGCTGCTAGAATAGCCCAGCCAATCATCTGACTTGAATCCAATTGAAAATCTATGGAAAGAACTAAAGATCATAGCTCTTAAGAGGCCCATGGAATCTTCAAGATTTTGTGTGGAAGAATGGCCCAAAATCACACCGGAGCAATGCATGCAACTAGTTTCTCCATACAGGAGGCGTCTTGAAGTTGTCATTACCAACAAAGGCTTTTGTACGAAGTATTAAATAAATTTCAGTAAGCGTGTTCAATGCTTTTTTCCTGTGTCATTTCACATTATTACACACAACTTTATGGACATCTATGGTTTGATTTCTTTGCATTTGTGGATTGCATGGGTTGGTGCTGGCATATCGTGGAAGTTTCATTACAATAGTCCCATTACAAATATATTTACTGAGAAAAATGTTGATGTGTTCAATACTTCTTTTTCATCCTCTAGGAATCACTGGAGTACTCTTGGGATATGGACAGGGCGTTAGCAGGGATAGGCATATTTAAATTAGTAACCCTCTTCTCCCTCCATACTCCCAAGATGCCTCAGTGTTTTTTTTGTACCTTCAAGGGAAGGCACATTCTGGACTTTGCTCCAGACTTTATTTTTAAAACTTTATTTTTTTTTAATCGCAGCCCCTTCCCAGCTTACTAAGAAGCTTGTGTCTAGGACTGTGTGCTGCTACAAGCAGAAAAGGCTTGTTGGCGATTACACAAGAAGCCCCGCCATAGTCCTTAATCAGCGTTTGCTGAAATCAGCCTTGGCTGCAGGAGCAGGTTGGTGCTTGAAGAGAAGCCTCACCAGCCTCCAGATCCCGGCGGAAGGTAAGGAGCGGGCTTTCCATGTCACCGTTTTATGTGGGCTGCATGTAGCGGTGGTCGGCTCATGCTGCTGCCGCTAGGGGGATAGCTTTGTGAGCACAGCTGCCACTGTTTAATAACACCACTCTCTCCCTGCTACTGCACTAGTAAGCGGACGGTCAGCTTACACTGCCGCCGCTTAGTGGTATACTGCCGGGCTGAGCCTTCTCCCCACTTTAATACGGATATCTGGGGCTTTCCTGCGCTAGGCCTGAAAGCACAGCAGCTTACTGCATTAAGCAGGGGGGAGATTTATTGGCGGCCCCAGTCTCTTCCCCTCAGCGTAATGGGAAGGTGGTTGGGGGGCTGTGTGCTTCCTGTTGTGCTATATGTTTAGCCCTGTGTGCACAGAGGGTCTACGGGTGCAAAACAAACTTAATTTGGAATATATCCGTTTATTATAATGGGTATATAGTTAAAAAAAAAAAAGCACATGTGGCCGCCATTTTTTAATTTCCTGCTTCCTGCAGGAATTTGGTGTCTGTCCTACAACACACGGTCACTAGAGGGGGCAGGTGTGTTAGTAGGTTTTTCAGTGAAGCACCAAAGTTAATAGAACTTAGTTGTACCAGGGTGCAGTACAACACTTATACAACACTTCAGTTATTTTTTACTGTGTCGTGAGGACATTTGTGTCACTGTCTGTGTGCATGATAACTGGAAAAGCTAATGCAAAATCAAAGAAGCAGCTTGTCTGCGATAATGTGTTATGTGATGGAAATTCCACTTGCACAGTGTCTTGCAAATATGGGTCCAAATAAGGACCTCTGCCCTGATCCTCCTTGGGCTATGATGGCAAGTGTGATGGCTAATTTGGCGTCAGAATTGTCTGCTGCACGGAAGGATCGTGAGTCAGCAAAGTGATCCATGGTCAATGCCGTCTGAGCAGCTAGAGTGGGCGCAGGATATTTCGAGAACTTTGCATAGTTTACAAAAGCCCATAAATAGTTCAAATCCTAAGAGTAGTCATCGTTTGTCTCATAATATACCAGTTTCCTCGATTTTACATTCTGACGATTCAATACCAGACCTTGTGTCTCAGGAGGAAGGTGAATTGGGCCAGGAGTCAGATATTGAGGTCCCTGATAGACCAGGCATTGATGTTCTCATCAGGGTGTTACGCCAGGTGTTAGATTTCACTGAGACAGAGGAGCCTCTGTCAAATGATGAGGTTTTATTTGCTAAGAGACAAAGGGCGACTGTGTGTGGCAAATGGGACATTCATTTGCATCCAGCGAGATAAGCCTTTTATGTAATGTCTACGTGTATATTGTAATGGAGTCTGTGACACAACATGGTTGCCAGCCTGTCCTCTAAGTGAACCCATAGCTACATAGATATGGGAGTAGAGGACACTGTTGTATAGTGGGGAGTCAGAGGTTAGTTTATGGCCCTTAGACTTATCTAAGAAGCTCTAAACTATAGTTAGGAGGAACATCACAGGTTAAGAAACCTGGTCTCTAGAAACTTAGAAGAAAGACAGCTGTTCAAAGTAAAATAAAGTAAATCTGGTTTCTCACTGCCCAGGTACACAGCATTGAGAGAGTTAAGGAAAGGATAGGGGCTGAAACTGTGAGGGGGTTATATCTGCCCCCCTCACCCACACTGGGTTGTTCATTCCTGAGGGAACAGCCAAGAGCTGGGGATGCACCATATATCTTACATTGTGAAATCCCTCCACACAGAAGGCTTACCTGCTGCTGAGTAAGTTGGGCTTCTGGAATTATTATCCTCTTGTTTTATTTGAAATTGTATCCTAATCGGTGTGTACTTTTAAATATTTCTCAATCTTTGTAACTTTTTTTTTTTTTTTTTACAAGGTTTTCTTTTTTTTGCAAAGCTGAAGCTCTGAAGATATTTTTGAAATTAAACATCTAATTTTTAGTTCTGATCTGTGTTTTTATGCCCAAAGGCCTCATAGGTTCATGCTATCATTTTGTGGCGTATTAATAATTGTGTGTGTGTAGGCCGAAGCGAAGACGGCCTTGCGTTTAGTCGCTAAAATATTCTTGCTGGTGGCCGTCTTGGGTGTAAAGTAATCCAGTAGTCACGCACTGCGAATCTCGGATTGGTGTATCGCAAATCGCCCGGTGGTCGTGACAATGTGTTTTCCTTTTTCAGATTCTCTTAATAAGCAGTTGATGGAAGCATGGCAAAATCCAGATAAACTGTTTTCTACGCCAAAGTGATTTCTGTCTACCCTTTCCCACAGTCTATGACAAGGAAATGGGAAACTTTGCCACTAGTGGATTCTTCCGCTTCAAAACTTTCAAAGAAGTTGACCATTCCAGTCCCAGCTGCGATGATGCTTAAAGGAGCGTAAGCTAGAGGTCATGCTAAAGTCCATTTATACAGCAGCGGGGCTGTTGCTTAGACCTGCTTTAGTTGGAGTTTGGGTTAACAAGGCTGTAGTAGCATGGGCGAAACAGCTCAGGTTAGGCCTACAACAAGGTTTTTCCTCAGACCAGCTTATCCTTCTAACCGATCACATTTGTGAATCTGCTGAATATTTGGGTAAGGCATCTATGGATGTTGGACAAGTTAGTTCTCGGATTTCAGCTCCTAGAATTGCGAGACGACGGGTGCTTTGGTTGCAGCCTCGGCAGGCCGATGCTGAGTCTAAACGAGGAATAGAGGTGTTGACTTATACTGGCGATATGTTATATGGTCCTGTTTTGGACAAATGGATTTCTCAGGCTATGGGTGGGAAAATCTGTGTTCCTACAGTGGCCCCGCACCAGTTCCTAAAAGGAAGTACGCAGGACCAGCGTTCAGATCTTTTAGACCTCAGTCCTTTTCGAGGCCGTACTTGAACAACCGTACAGAGTAGACGTGGTAGAGGACGTGGTTTTCAACAAACCACTAACGTTGTCAAGAAATAAAGCCAGCTGACAAACCAGTGCCAGAGCTTGCAGCCCATCTCGGATCTTCAGTTGTGGGAGCACGCCTTCAAACATTTCATAGATGGGTGGATCCGCAATTTAGTGTGCAAAGGTTACAAAATAAAGTTTGTCTACCACCGATGCAGTTTTTTAAGACCGGTCTGCCTGTGTCCAAGAAGGCAGTTCGGCAGACCGCTATTCAGTCTCTCGTAAATTCAGCAGTTTTGATTCAGGCACCAACAAGGTCCAGGGTTTTAGTCCAATCTTTTTATAGTACCAAAGCTGGACGGCTCGGTCAGACCGATATTGAACCTAGAGGTGCTCAATCAGTACGTCACTTACTACAGATTCAAGATGGAATCACTGTGGTCAGTGATTGCAGGTTTAGAACCACAGGAATTTGTTTTCGCTGGATCTCAAGGATGCGTACTTACACATTCCAGTCCGCATCAGGCGTACTTAATGTTTGCAGTACAACAAAACCATTCTCAATTTCAGGCACTACCGTTTGTCCTCTCATCAGCGCAATGTCTGATTGGTCATCTCAGAGCCCTGGGAGTGGTAATAGTTCCGTACTTAGATGACCTACTCATCAATGCTTCGTCTCAACAAAGGCTACTTCAGAATGCCTTGCTAACATACAGTATCCTAGTTCAGCACGGTTGGATTGTCAACTTCAAAAAATCAAGCTTTATCTAACGTCCTAGTGGATTCTGGGGACTCCGTAAGGACCATGGGGAATAGCGGGCTACGCAGGAGACTGGGCACTCTAAAGAAAGATTTAGTACTATCTGGTGTGCACTGGCTCCTCCCTCTATGCCCCTCCTCCAGACCTCAGTTAGAATCTGTGCCTGGCCGAGCTGGGTGCTCTTAGTGGGCTCTCCTGAGCTTGCTAGATTAGAAAGTATTTTGTTAGGTTTTTTGTTTTCAGAGAGCTTCTGCTGGCAACAGACTCTCTGCTACGAGGGACTGAGGGGAGAGAAGCAAACCTACTCACGGCAGCTAGGTAGCGCTTCTTAGGCTACTGGACACCATTAGCTCCAGAGGGATCGAACACAGGAACCTAACCTCGATCGTCCGTTCCCGAAGCCGCGCCGCCGTCCCCCTCGCAGAGCCAGAAGAACAGAAGCAGCAGAAGCATGAAGACATCGAAATCGGCGGCTGAAGACTCCTGTCTTCACTTAAGGTAGCGCACAGCACTGCAGCTGTGCGCCATTGCTCCCACAGCACACCGCACACTCCGGTCACTGTAGGGTGCAGGGGGGGGGGGGGGGCGGCGCCCTGGGCAGCAATTAAATACCTTTTTTGGCAAAAAGACATATACAGTCTGGGACTGTATATATGCCAGAGCCCCCGCCATTTTTTACACATTAAAGCGGGACAGAAGCCTGCCGCTGAGGGGGCGGGGCCTTCTTCCTCAGCACACCAGCGCCATTTTCTCTTCACAGCTCCGCTGGAAGGACGCTCCCCAGGCTCTCCCCTGCAGTATACATGTGCAATAGAGGGTAAAAAAGAGGGGGGGGCACATAAATTTAGGCGCAGTATATATATTAACAGCAGCTACAGCAGTGGCAAACGCAGGATTTTCATGGGGGGGTTTCCAGAACTGGGTGGAGCCAAGCACGGGGGCGGGGACTGAGGTGACCCAGTACATGCTGGGTCCGTAAAACTAGTGTGTCTGTGTGTGTGTGTGTGTGTGTGTGTATATATATATATATATATATATATATATATATATATATATATATATATATATATGTACACATATATACCGTATATATATATATATATATATATATATATATATATATAATATACACATAATATACACATAGCATATTAAACATGCATATATATATCCATTTCAAGCTTCTCACATTTGCTTACAAAGCCCTCACCCACTCCTCTCCCATCTACATCTCTGACCTTATCTCCCTTTACACTCCCACCCGTCCTCTTCGCTCTGCTAATACACGCCGATTCTCCTGCCTACTGATTACTTCCTCCCACTCCTACCTCCAAGATTTTTCACGTGCTGCTCCAATTCTCTGGAATTCCCTACCAGACTCTCCACCTCTCTACAAAACTTCAAACAGGCTCTCAAGACCCACTTCTTCACCAAACCCAGCCAAATCTCATCCTAACCCTCTGTTCTACGCTCTCTATGTACCCCATCTGTGTCACCTCTGTCTATCTATCCCTCCCCTTAAGAATGTAAGCTCTCACGAGCAGGGCCCTCTTCCCTCATGTGCTTATCCTTTGTCTTACTTTAATAATCTTCAACTGCATCAACTCCAGCAGTCTTCTGCCACCTGATACTTATTCCAGTGTCATCTGCTGATGTAACTATGTTTATTTACCCTGTACTTGTCCTATACTGTCATCAACTGTAAGTTGCTGTTTTCCTGTTTGATTATTTATGTACTCTGTAATTGGGCGCTGCGGAACCCTTGTGGCGCCATATAAAGGATAATATATATATATATATATATACATACAGTACAAGTATATATACGCATGTATATATATCATGTGTGTGTGTTTATATGTATGTATATACATGTGTATATATGTATGCACAAATTGCACATGGATATATATGTACTATAATTAAAATAAAGTAAACTTTTATGAAGCACTTACAAGTGCCACCAGGAAGAGAGCAGGCTGCAGAGGACGCTAGACAGCCATTAACAATACTCATGCAGCATTTAAAAAAAAAAAAAAAAAAATTTTTTTTTTTTTGGGTGGAGGGGGGTTTCTGGGTACTCGGAAACCCCCCCTGGGTGCGCCACTGGCTACAGGGTAAACACGAAGTTACAGTGTAATCCCTGGGTAATATAGCGCTGGGGTGTGTGCTGGCATATTCTCTCTCTGTCTCCTCAAAAGCCTTTGTGGGGTCCTGTCCTCAGTCAGAGCATTCCCTGTGTGTGTGCTGTGTGTCGGTACGCCTGTGTCGACATGTTTGATGAGGAAGGATACGTGGAGGCAGAACAAGTGCAGCTGAGTGTGGTGTCGCCGCCGACGGTGCCGACACCTGATTGGATGGATATGTGGAAGGTGTTAAATGATAATGTAAACTCCTTGCATAATAGATTGGATAAAACTGTAACTGGGGGACAGGCAGGGTCTCAACCCGTGCCTGATCCTACAGCGCAGAGGCCGTCAGGGTCCCAAAAGCGCACACTATCCCAGATAGTTGACACAGATGTCAACACGGAATCTGACTCCAGTGTCGATGACGATGAGGCAAAGTTGCAGCCTAAAATGACTAAAGCCATACGCTACATGATTGTAGCTATGAAGGATGTATTACACATTTCTGAGGAAAATCCTGTCCCTGACGAGAGGATTTATATGTATGGGGAGAAAAAGCATGAAGTGACTTTTCCCCCTTCACATGAATTAAATGAATTATGTGAAAAAGCGTGGGATTCCCCTGACAGGAAGGTGATAGTTTCCAAGAGATTACTTATGGCGTATCCTTTCCCGTCAACGGACAGGTTACGCTGGGAATCCTCCCCTAGGGTAGACAAGGCGTTGACACGCTTGTCTAAGAAGGTGGCCCTGCCGTCTCCGGATACGGCCGCCCTAAAGGATCCTGCGGATAGAAAGCAGGACGCTATCCTGAAGTCAGTTTATACACATTCTGGCACACTGCTGAGGCCAGCAATTGCTTCGGCCTGGATGTGTAGTGCGGTAGCTGCATGGACAGATTCTCTGTCTGAGGAGTTGGATACCCTGGACAGGGACACTGTTCTACTGACCCTGGCACATATCAAGGACGCGGTCCTATATATGCGGGATGCCCAGAGGGACATTTGCCTGCTGGGCTCTAGAGTTAACGCTATGTCCATTTCTGCCAGAAGGGTCTTATGGACTCGGCAATGGACAGGGGATACCGACTCTAAAAAACACATGTAGGTTTTACCTTATAAGGGTGAGGAATTGTTTGGGGACGGTCTCTCGGACCTAGTTTCCACAGCTACGGCTGGGAAGTCAAATTTCTCTATCGTCCTAGTGGATGCTGGGGTTCCTGAAAGGACCATGGGGAATAGCGGCTCCGCAGGAGACAGGGCACAAAAGTAAAGCTTTCCGATCAGGTGGTGTGCACTGGCTCCTCCCCCTATGACCCTCCTCCAAGCCAGTTAGATTTTTGTGCCCGGCCGAGAAGGGTGCAATCTAGGTGGCTCTCCTAAAGAGCTGCTTAGAGAAAGTTTAGCTTAGGTTTTTTATTTTACAGTGAGTCCTGCTGGCAACAGGATCACTGCAACGAGGGACTTAGGGGAGAAGGAGTGAACTCACCTGCGTGCAGGATGGATTGGCTTCTTGGCTACTGGACATCAGCTCCAGAGGGACGATCACAGGTACAGCCTGGATGGTCACCGGAGCCTCGCCGCCGGCCCCCTTGCAGATGCTGAAACATGAAGAGGTCCAGAATCGGCGGCAGAAGACTCCTCAGTCTTCTAAAGGTAGCGCACAGCACTGCAGCTGTGCGCCATTTTCCTCTCTGCACACTTCACACGGCAGTCACTGAGGGTGCAGGGCGCTGGGAGGGGAGCGCCCTGGGAGGCAAATGAAAACCTATTTGGCTAAAAAATACCTCACATATAGCCTCCGGGGCTATATGGAGATATTTAACCCCTGCCAGAATACACTAAAGAGCGGGAGACGAGCCCGCCGGAAAAGGGGCGGGGCCTATCTCCTCAGCACACAGCGCCATTTTCCTTACACAGCTCCGCTGGTCAGGACGGCTCCCAGGTCTCTCCCCTGCACTGCACTACAGAAACAGGGTAAAACAAGAGAGGGGGGGCAAAATAGTGGCAAAAATTATATTATAAAAGCAGCTATACAGGGAGCACTTATTATAAGGCTATCCCTGTCATATATAGCGCTTTTGGTGTGTGCTGGCAAACTCTCCCTCTGTCTCCCCAAAGGGCTAGTGGGGTCCTGTCTTCGTTAAGAGCATTCCCTGTGTGTCTGCTGTGTGTCGGTACGTGTGTGTCGACATGTATGAGGACGATATTGGTGTGGAGGCGGAGCAATTGCCAAATATGGGGATGTCACCTCCTAGGGGGTCGACACCAGAATGGATGCCTTTATTTATGGAATTACGGGATAGTGTCAACACGCTAAAGCAGTCGTTTGTCGACATGAGACGGCCGGACAATCAGTTAGTGCCTGTCCAGGCGCCTCAAACACCGTCAGGGGCTGTAAAACGCCCTTTGCCTCAGTCGGTCGACACAGACCCAGACACAGGCACTGATTCCAGTGGCGACGGTGACGAATCAACCGTATTTTCCAGTAGGGCCACACGTTATATGATTTTGGCAATGAAGGAGGCGTTACATTTAGCTGATACTACTGGTACCACTAAACAGGGTATTATGTGGGGTGTGAAAAAACTACCTATAGTTTTTCCTGAATCAGAAGAACTAAATGATGTATGTGATGAAGCGTGGGTTGCCCCCGATAAAAAGATGCTAATTTCAAAGAAGTTATTAGCTTTATACCCTTTCCCGTCAGAGGTTAGGGCGCGCTGGGAAACACCTCCTAGGGTGGATAAGGCGCTCACACGCTTATCTAAACAAGTGGCGTTACCCTCTCCTGAGACGGCCGCACTTAAAGATCCAACAGATAGGAGGATGGAAAATATCCAAAAAAGTATATACACACATACAGGTGTTATACTACGACCAGCTATAGCGTCAGCCTGGATGTGCAGTGCTGGAGTAGTTTGGTCAGAGTCCCTGATTGAAAATATTGATACCCTGGATAGGGACAATGTTTTACTGTCTTTAGAGCAAATAAAGGATGCATTTCTTTATATGCGTGATGCACAGAGGAATATCTGCACACTGGCATCACGGGTAAGTGCTATGTCCATTTCGGCCAGAAGAAGTTTATGGACGCGACAGTGGTCAGGCGATGCGGACTCAAAACGGCATATGGAAGTTTTGCCGTATAAAGGGGAGGAGTTATTTGGAGTCGGTCTATCAGATTTGGTGGCCACGGCTACAGCCGGGAAATCTACCTTTTTACCTCAAGCTACTCCCCAACAGAAAAAGACACCGACTTTTCAACCGCAGTCCTTTCGTTCCTTTAAAAACAAGAGAGCAAAGGGATATTCATATCTGCCACGAGGCAGAGGAAGGGGGAAGAGACACCAACAGGCAGCTCCTTCCCAGGAACAGATGCCCTCCCCCGCTTCTACAAAAGCCTCAGCATGACGCTGGGGCTTCTCAAGCGGACTCGGGAGCGGTGGGCGGTCGTCTCAAGCATTTCAGCGCGCAGTGGGCTCACTCGCAGGTAGATCCCTGGATCCTGCAGATAATATCTCAGGGGTACAGGTTGGAACTAGAGACAGATCCGCCTCGCCGTTTCCTGAAGTCTGCTTTACCAACGTCCCCCTCCGAAAGGGAGACGGTTTTGGAAGCCATTCACAAGCTGTACTCTCAGCAGGTGATAGTCAAGGTACCTCTTCTACAACAGGGAAAGGGGTATTATTCCACTCTATTTGTGGTACCGAAGCCGGACGGCTCGGTAAGACCTATTCTAAATCTGAAGTCCTTGAACCTGTACATAAAGAAGTTCAAGTTCAAAATGGAGTCACTCAGAGCAGTGATAGCGAACCTGGAAGAAGGGGACTTTATGGTGTCCTTGGACATCAAGGATGCGTACCTCCACGTTCCAATTTACCCCTCACACCAGGGGTACCTCAGGTTCGTTGTACAAAACTGTCACTATCAGTTTCAGACGCTGCCGTTCGGATTGTCCACGGCACCTCGGGTCTTTACAAAGGTAATGGCCGAGATGATGATTCTTCTTCGAAGAAAAGGCGTATTAATTATCCCATACTTGGACGATCTCCTAATAAGGGCAAGGTCCAGAGAACAGCTAGAGAGGGGATTAGCACTGTCTCAAGAAGTGCTAAAACAGCACGGCTGGATTCTGAATATTCCAAAATCCCAGTTAATGCCGACAACTCGTCTGCTGTTCCTAGGGATGATTCTGGACACGGTTCAGAAAAAGGTTTTTCTCCCGGAGGAAAAAGCCAAGGAGTTGTCCGAGCTTGTCAGGAACCTCCTAAAACCAGGAAAGGTGTCTGTACATCAATGCACAAGAGTCCTGGGAAAAATGGTGGCTTCTTACGAAGCAATTCCATTCGGCAGATTCCATGCACGAATTTTCCAGAGGGATCTGTTAGACAAATGGTCAGGGTCGCATCTTCAGATGCACCAGCGGATAACCCTGTCTCCAAGGACAAGGGTATCTCTTCTGTGGTGGTTGCAGAGTGCTCATCTATTGGAGGGCCGCAGATTCGGCATACAGGATTGGATCCTGGTGACCACGGACGCCAGCCTGAGAGGCTGGGGAACAGTCACACAAGGAAGAAACTTCCAGGGAGTGTGGACGAGCCTGGAAACGTCTCTTCACATAAACATTCTGGAACTAAGAGCAATCTACAATGCTCTAAGCCAGGCAGAACCTCTGCTTCAAGGAAAACCGGTGTTGATCCAGTCGGACAACATCACGGCAGTCGCCCATGTGAACAGACAGGGCGGCACAAGAAGCAGGAGTGCAATGGCAGAAGCTGCAAGGATTCTTCGCTGGGCAGAGAATCATGTGATAGCACTGTCAGCAGTGTTCATCCCGAGAGTGGACAACTGGGAAGCAGACTTCCTCAGCAGACACGACCTTCACCCGGGAGAGTGGGGACTTCATCCGGAAGTCTTCCACATGCTGGTAACCCGTTGGGAAAGACCAATGGTGGACATGATGGCGTCTCGCCTCAACAAAAAACTGGACAGGTATTGCGCCAGGTCAAGAGATCCGCAGGCAATAGCTGTGGACGCGCTGGTAACGCCTTGGGTGTACCAGTCGGTGTATGTGTTTCCTCCTCTGCCTCTCATACCAAAAGTATTGAGAATTATACGGCAAAGAGGCGTAAGAACGAT